>NC_092514.1:9699904-9994521 GCF_047511675.1 Marmota flaviventris
GAGCCAAACTCTTACCCTAACCATTAACCTAGACAAAACACTAACCCTACACCTAGCCCTAACCCCTGCCTTAATTCAAGTTTTAAGCCAAATCCTAAAACTAACCCTGACCCTTACTCTGACCATAACACTAACCTGAGGTCTAAACATCACCCTAATCCTAACCATAAACCTAACACTAAACCTAGACCTAAAACACTAAAATTAGCCATAATCATGACCCTAGTACTTACATTAGCCCTAACCCTAACCCTAGCACTAACTTAACCCCAAATCTAGCCCTAATCTTAACCATGATACTAACCCTGAACTAATTTCTAACTCTATCCATTACCATAACCATAACCATAACCATAACCCTAATGCTAATTCAAGCCCTAACTTTAAACCTTAACCTTTTTCAAACTCTAACCAGAACTTGACCCCTAGCTATAAACCTGACCCTAACCCTAAACCTAACCCTTACACTAGTCGTACCCATAATCCTAACCCTAAAAATATCTTTAACCATAATTCTGGACCAGAAATTAGCCCTAGCATTAATCCTAGCCCTAACCCTTAAAAAAAGTTCCCTAGCCCTCATCCTAGCCCTAAACCTAGCCTTTATCATAACCCTAACCCTAATCATAGTCCTAATCCTTATTATAACCCTCACCCTGCCTCTAAACATAGCTAAAAAGCCATCCGTTACCACAAACTTTGCCCTAACTCTAAACCTAAACTCTAAACTCTAACTCTAAACCCTGAACTTAACCCTAACCCTAACCCTAGGCTTAAACTAAACACTAAACCTAGCCCTAATCCTAGCCCTAATTGAGCCCTATCTCTAACCGTAACCCTAACCCTAGCCCTAAGACTAACTCTAGCCTTAGCCCTATCTCTAGTTCTAACCCTATCCCTCACCATAACCCAAAAACCTAGCCATAACGCTTGCCCTATCTTTAGTTCTATCCCCAGACCTAGATCTAATCCTATATCCAAATTTAACCCTAACAAAAACACTAAGCCTAAGCCTAACACTAACACTAGCCCTAATCCTAATCCTAGGACTAAAACAAAACCAAGTGTTAGCCCTAACCCTAAACCATAACTTAAACCAAACACTAACACTACAACTAGACCTAACCCTAGCCCTAATTTGAGTCCTAACCCTAACCTTAAAACCAACCGTGACCTTGACTCATATCCTAACACTCACCCTAGCTCTAAACACAGCCCTCACCTTAAACTGAACCGTAAAAGTAAGCCTAGCCCTAATTCGAGTCCTAACTCCTACCCTAACACTCCATCTGACCCTGACTCCTATCCTAACATAAAACCTAGCTATGAATATCACCCTCACCTTAAACCTAACCCTAACACTAAACCTAACCCATACCCTAACATTAAAACTAACCCTAATGGTAACCCTAGTTCTTAAATTAACCATTGCCCTAACCCTAACACAGAACCTAACTCTAACCCTTGCCCTAACTGTAGCCCTAACCCTAATCCTAAGCCTTGCTTTAGATCTATCCCTAGCTCAAAGCTTAAACTTTACCCTTAACATAACCCAAGTCCTATCCCAAACCCTAACCTAACACTTTCTAACCCTAACCTTAACCATAGAACTAATCATACCTCTAATTATATCCACTACCCTAACCCTAGCCCTAATCATAACCATAACCCTAGCCCTATCCCTAGTTCTAATTCTATCCATTACCCTAAACGTAATCCTAACCCTAATACTAAGCCTAGGCTTAACCCTAAGCCTATCACATTCCATAAACCTATCCATTGCCCTAAAACTTACCTGAACCCTAATCCTAAGCCTAATCATTACCCTAACCCTAACTCTAATACTAATGCTAATTCGAGCCCTAAACCTAAACCAAACCTTAAGCTGTACACTGACCCTAATAATAAACATAGATCTAAACTTGACCCTTACTGTAAATCTAACCCTTCCACTAGTCCTAACCATAAACATAACCCAAAACATATTGCTAACTGTAAGCCTAGATCAGACATTAGCCTTAGACCTAATCCTAGCCCTAACCCTAACACGAACACGAGCTCTCATCCTAGCCCAAAACTTAGCCTTAATCATAACACTAACACTAATTCTAACACATTCTCTAGCCCTAAACCTAGTTATAACCCCATTGCTTACACTAAACCTAACCCAAACTCTAACCCTAACACTAACTCTAGCCCTAACATTATCCCTAAGATTAATCATAACATTAACCCTACACTAATTCTAAACCTAATCCTAACCCTAGCTTCAAGATTACTTCGCACTACCCTAGCCCTCATTCTAACCCTATCACTTACCATAAACTTATTCCTAGCCATAGTCTAAAATAACACTAGCCCTAACTTTAAACCTTGCCCTAACCCTAGATCTAATCCTAACACTAAATCTAACCCTAATTCTATACATAAACCTAACCCTAACAATAGCCCTAACCCTAACCCTAATCCTAAAATAAGCCCTAACCATAGGCTTAGACCTAAAACAAAATTGAACCATAAAACTAACCCTAAACTTTTACCAAAACCAAACCCTAACCTTACCTCTAGCCCTAAGCCTAGAACTAATTTGAGTCCTAATCTTAACTCTAAAACTAATTCTGAACCTGTCTCTGACTTTAACATTAAGCCTACCTCTAAATATCGCCCTAAACCTAAAACTTACCCTAACACTCGACCTAGTCCTAACCCTAATTCTAAAACTAGTTCTAATCATAAACCTAGATCATACACTACCCATAATCTTAAAAATAATGCTAACCAAACCTAGCCCAAATCTGATACCTAACCCTAGCTTTCACCCTAACACTAACCCTATCACTAGCTCTAACCCTAATCCGAACCCAAACACTAACCTAGCTCTAACCTTATCTTTACCCAAGCCAAATCCCAATCCTAAAGCTAACCCTAGTCCTAAAACTAATCCTTAGTCTAACCCAAACACTAACCTGATTACTAGACCTAACCCTAGCCCTCTTTCTTGTTATAACCATAACCCAAATCCTAACCCTAACCCTTATTCTGACCCTGAACCTAAACCAAGCCCTAACACTAGCCCTACCCATAACCCTATATCTAAAACTAACCCTAACACTAGCCCTAGAATAAACCTCATCCTAAATATAGCCATATCTTTAACCAAGATCTAAACAAAAAACTAGCCCTAGCTCTAATGATAACCCTTAGCCAAAGCCAAACACTAACCTTACCTCTAGACCTAATCAATCCTAATTGTGGCTCTAGCCCTAACCCTAACACTAATCCAAACACAGACCCTGACACTAACACTAACACTTGATATAAAACTGACCCTAACCAAAAACTAAACCTAACATTAGACCTAGCCATAACCATAAACATAACCCTCACTTTACCATAGCACTAAAACTAGCTCTAAACCTAACACAAAACCTAGCCCTAATTCTAGGCCTAAATCTAGCCAAAGTGTAACCCTAACCATAACCTAACCTTATCCCTTATCCTAAGCCTAACCATCATGCTAACCTTAACCCTCGCCTTAGACCTAACCCTAGATAAAACACAAAACCGAACCCTAAACATAACCCTAGCCCTATCCCTAAACCTAAACCTAATCCTTGCCCTAATCATAATGTTAACACTAGCCCTAATACTATTCTAAAATTATTCATTACTTTAAACAGAACCTTAAGCCTAGTGATAAACCGAGCTGTAAAGCTAATTATAAACTTAATACTAGACATAACCCTAAACCAAACCCTCATTTTAGACTTAACCCTAGATAAAACCCTAACCTTTACTCTGACACTAACCCTAGCCAAAACCCTAACACTAATCCTAAAACTAAAATTACTCCTAACCCAAACCTAAAATCTAACCCTATCCATTAACCTAACTCTAAGGATAAACTTAGTCCTAACCCTAACACTAACCCTAAACCTAAAACTATAACTAATCCTAACCTGACATCTAACCCTATCCATTAACCTAACTCTAAAGATAACCTTAGCCCTAACCCTAACACTAAACCTAACCTTAAACATAAATCTAACCCTAGATATAATCCTAAGCCTAACCCTCACCCTAGCTCTAACTCTACCTCAAAACATATCCTGTACCCTAAATCTAACCCAAAACCTAACCCTAGAACAAGCCCTAAACCTAACCCTAACTCTAACCCTAATTCTTCCAAAACCCTAGGCCTAACACTAGCTCTAATGCTATTCATTACCCTAAATATAACCCTAACCCAAATGCTAACCCTAGGCCTAACCCTATCCCTATCAATAACCCCAACCTACCAATTACCCTAATCTTTACCTAAATCCTAAACCTAAACCTATTCATTAACCTAACCCTAATTTTAACCCTAATGCTAATTTGAGCCGTAATCCTAATAAATAACCTAACACAAAACCGAATCCTGACCCTGACCCTAAAAATACACCTTACCCTTAACCTGGCCCTTACCCTAAACCTAATATTAGACCTAGCCATGAACCTAACAATATAACTATCCGTAGCTGTAACCCTAAACCTGACATCATCACTATCTCTAAAACTTGCCCTAACCCTAACACAAAACCTAGCCCTCATCCAAACCCCAAATCTAGCATTAATCTTAACACAAACATAACCCTAGGCCTAAACCTAACCCTTTTGCTAACTCTAACCCTATCAATTACCCTACACCTAACATGAACCCTTAACCTAAACCTATCATTACCCTAACCAAACCCTAATGCTAATTCAACCTCTAAACCTAAACCCTAACCTAAACCAAACCTGAAACCTAATTCTAACTGTAATAATACCCCTAGATCTAAACCTGACCCTTACCCTAAACCTAACCCTTACAATAGACCTAGACATAAATCTAACCCTCAATCTATCCCTAATGTAAGCCTAGACCTGACACTAGACCTAGCCCTTAATCTTGCCATAACACTAAAACAAATCCTAGCCCTTATCCTAGCCCTAAACCTAGCCTTATTATTAAACCAAACCATAAACCTAGCCCTAACAGAAATTCTAACCTTAGACCTTTCTCTAAAACCTAAACCGAACACAAACACTAGACCTATCCCTAACCCTAATCCTAAAACTAGCCCTAATCATAACCCTAGTTTTTACATTAGCTGTTGCCCTAACACTAGCAGTACCCTAACCCAAAACCTATTCTAATCAGAGATCTAACACTAGCTTTAACCCTAACAATAGCTGTAAACCTAGATCTAACACTTACCCTAAACATAATGCTAACCCTAACCCTTGAAATAACCCAAAAGCTAACACTAAACCTAGCCCTAAACCTAACAATAACCCTAGCCTTAAACCTAGCTCTAATCCTATCATTACCTTAACCCTAACCCTAACCCTAATGCTAACCCTAGGATAACCCTAACCCTAGTCCTAACCCTAAACCTATCCATTACACTAAAACTAACCTGAACCCTAAACCTAACCATATCCATAAACCTAATCCTAACCCTAACTCTAAAGCTAATTTGAGTGCTAACCTTAAACATTAACCTAATCCAACCCGGAACCCTCTACTTTACCCTAATAATGCCCCTAGCTCTAAACCTTACCTTAAACCTTAACCTAACACTTACACTATACCTAGCCATAACCCTAAAGCTAAAACTATCTCTAACCATAATCCTAGACTGACATTAGCCCTAGCCCTAATCTTTGCCCTAAACTTAGTTTTAATCCTAACCCTAAACCTAACACTAGCCCTAACCCTAATTTTAATCCTCACCCTAGTTCTAAACCTAGCGATAACATCATGCCTAACCATAACCATAACCCTAACACTTGCCCTAAACCTAGGCTTAGCCTTAATACTAATCCTAGCTCTAAAGTTAGCCCTAATAAAGCCCTAACCCTAATCCTACCAAACGCTAACCCTAAGTCTAACTCTAACTCTTGCCCTAGCCCTATCCCTAGATCTAAACCTATCCCTTATGATAACCCAAACCCTAGACAAAACCCTAGCCATAACCTAGATTTAACCTAACTCTAAAACTAACCCTAACCATAAGCCTAAACCATACCCTATTACTAGCTTTAACCCTAACACTAATTTGAAAACAAGCCCTAACCCTAGCCCTAGCACTCAAGCAAAACAGAGCCATAGCACTGACACTAACACTTAACATAAACCATAGCCTAAACCTACACCTAACCTTAACACTAGCCCTAATTCAAGTCCTAACCCTAACCTTAGATCTAATTCTGACCCTGACTCTGACCCTAACACTACTCTAGCTCTATACATCACCCTATCCCTAAACCTAATCACTACACCTCGCCCTAAACCTAACCCTAAACCAGCCCTAATTGTAATGCCAGTTCTGACATTAGCCATACCTCTAAACCTAACACAAAACCTAGCCCTAATCCAAGGCCTAACCCTAGCTTTAACCCTAACCCTAGCCCTAATTCTAACCCTATCCCTATTCTTAACCCTAGCTCTAAATCTATCACTTACCCCAAGACAAGCCCTCACTCTATTTCTTCCCTAGTCCTAAGCCTAATCGTAAGCCTAATCCAAACACTAACTTTATTACTAGTCCTAACCCTAGCCCTCATTCTAGCTCTAAACTTAACTCAAAACCTAACCCTAACCCTGACCCTTATTCTGACTCTAACACAAAACCTAGGTTTAAAACTGACCCTAACCCTTATCCAAAACCTAACACTAGCCCTACGAGTAATCCTATACCTAAACTTAACACTAACACTAGCCCTCAAACTAAACCTAATCCTAAATATAGCCATAACCCTGGCCTTAGCCCTAACAATAACCCTTATCAAAACCAAACACTAACCCTACACCTAGACCTAACCCTAGTCCACATTCCGGACCTAACCCTAAACCTAATCCTAACCTAAACCCTGACACTTACCCAAAAAAAAAAAAAAAAAAAAAAAAAAAAAAAAAAAAAAAAAAAAAAAACTAGCTCTAAACCTTATCCTAACCCAAAAACTAACCCTGACACTAGAAAAACCCTAAATCTAGCCATAACCGTAACTCTAGCTGTTAAATTAGTAAAACACGTAACACTAGCCCTAAACCCCACACAAAACCTAGCCATAATTGTAGCACTAAACCTAACTCTAAGCATAACTGTAACCCTAAAACTAGCCCTAAACCTAACCCTAACCACCGTCCTAGCTCTATCCCTAGCTCAAACACTTAACCTTACCATAAACATAACCCTAGCCCAAACCCAAAACCTCACCCAAACCCTAGAACTAATCCCAGCCCTAACCATAGCACAAACCCTAGCTCTAACTCTATTCACTACATTAACCATAACACTAAACCTAATGCTAACCCTAGCCCTAACCTTAATCCTAACAGTACCCTAGCCCTGACTGTAACCCTAACCCTCACTCCAGCCCTAACCCAACCTCAATCCCTAACCCTTAAACTTAAGCTAACCCTAACTCTAACCGAAGGCCTAACACTAACCTAACCCTAGCCCTAATCATAACCTGAACCCTAGACATAACCCTAGCTCAAAACCTACCCATTACCCTAATCCTAAACTTTACCCTAATGGAAACACTAGACTTAAAGCTAAACATACCCTAAACATAAACATATACCTAACCCTACAACTAGCAGTGAACCTAACCTAAACCTAACCTAAGCTAGCTCAAATGCTAACCCTATCCATAAACCTAACCCTAACTCTAACCTAAATTTATCCTGAACTCTATCCTGACATCTAAATCTATTACACTAACCTTAATCATAATCCCAGCCCTAACCCTAACACTAACCCTAACACTAACCATGACCATAACCCTAGCATTAACCTTACTCTAGCACTAACAGTAGATCAAACCCCAAACCATTTCTGAAACCTAATCCTAACTCTAACCTTCGCCCCAACCATGAACCTAACCCTTACTCTAGCCCTAATCCTAAACATAATCCTAGCCCTAACCCTAGGTATAACCCTATAAATTACCCTAATGATACCATAATGCTAATGCTAACTCTAGGCCTAACCCTAAACCTATCACAAATCAAAACCATATATATTACTCTAAACCTAACCTGAACCCTAATCCTATCCCTATCCATTACCCTAACCCTAACTTTAACCTTAATGCTATCTTGAGCCCTAAACCTAAACTTTATCCTAAACCAAACCCAAAGCCTGACCATGACCCTAATAATATGCCTAGCTCTAAACCTTACCCTTTCCCTAAACACAACACTTAAAGTTGACCTAGCCATAAACCTAACCCTAAGACTCTCCTTAACTGTGAACCTACACGTGACATTAGCCATAACCCTAATTCTTGCCCTAAACCTAATACAAAACCTATCCCTAATCCTAGTGTTAAACCCAGCCTTAATCCTAATCCAAACCATAACCCTAGCCCTAACCCTAAAGCTAATCGTAAAACTAGCCCTAACCCTAACCATAGCACTAAAACAAAACTGAGCAACAGGCCTAACACTAAACCTTAACTTAAACCAAACACTAGCACTACACCTAGAACTAACCCTAGCCCTAATTCAAGTCCTAATCCTAACCTTAAAAATAACCTGGAACCTGACTCATATCCTAACACTCATCCTAGCTCTAAACAGCACCCTAAACTTAAACCAAACTCTAACAGTAACCCTAGCCCTAAATTCGAGTCCTAACCCTAACCCAAAAAATAACCCTGACCTGACTCATATCCTAACACTATCTCTAGCTATAAATATCAATCTAACTTTAAGCCTAAAACTAACACTGACATACCCCTAACCTAACACTAAACATAACACTAATTGTAACCCTAGTTCATGTATTTTTCATTGCCCTAACCCTAGCCTTAAACCTCATACAAAAATTAGCCCTAATCTGAGCCCTAAAACTAGCTTTAAAACTAACCATAACCCTAAACCTATGTCTAACCCTATCCCTTAACCTAAGCAAAACCCTAACTTTAATGATAACCTTAGACCTATTCCTAATTCGTAGTCTAAACAAATATTAACCCTATTAATATTCCTAACCCTAGATCTAATTCTAGCTCTAACCCTTACCAAAACCATAAAACTAACCCTGACCCTCATTCTGACCATCACACAAACCAGAGGTCTAAACCTAACCATAAACCTAAACCAAACCTTAAGACTAGCCCTACTGGCAACCTTATACCTAAACCTAACCCTACCATTATCCCTAGATCTAAATCTAATTCAAAATCTAGCCTTAACTTTAGCTCTAGACCTAAAGAAAAACCTAGCCTTAGCCCTCACAATAACCCTTAACCTAACCCAAACACTACCTCTACCTCTAGACCAAATCCTAGTCCTAATTCTGGCCATAACACTAACCCAAACACTGTCCCTTTCTGTAACACAAATCCTAGCTCTAAATTTTATGCAAACCCCAAATCTAGCCATAATCTTAACTCTAGGTCTTACATTACATATAGCCCTAATGTTAGCCCCAAACCTCACAGAAAACCTAGCTCTAAGCATAACCCTAACCCTAACCCTAGACCTAACCCTAACCCTAACCCTTGCCTTAACCCTACCCTAACTCAAACACTAACCCTTGCCCAAAAATAAATCTAGACCTAACCCTAACCCTATTCCTAATCCTAACCTTAACCAAGGCCAAACCATAGTTCTAACTCTATCCATCACCCAAAACATAACCCTAATCCTAATGCTAAAACTAGCTCTAAACTTAACCCTATCCCTAAGCTTAGATGTCACACTAACCCTAACCATTGCCCTAGCCCTAACCATAGCTCAAACCCTAACACTTACACTAAACCTAACCCTAACACTAACCCTAGGCTTAACCCTAACCTTGACCCTAGCCCTAATCCTAAATATAACCCTAGCCCTAAACCTACCCATTACCCTAAACATAAGCCTAATCCAAATGCTAACCCTAGGCCTAACTCTAAACCTATCTCTAACACTAACCCTATCCATTTCCTAAAACTAACCTGAACAGTAAACCTAACCTTATTAATTACTCTAACCCAATCACTAACCCTAATGCTAAATCAAGCCCTATACCTAAACCATAACCTAAAACAAACCCTAAAAAAGACACTTACCCTAACAATACACCTAGCTTTAACCAGACCCTTTCCGGAAACCTAATCCTTAAAAAAGACCTACCCATCAACCTAACCTTAACACTATCCCTAAGTGTCATCCTAACTGACATTAGCCATAGACCTAATTCTCGCCCTAAACCTAACACAAACCCAAGCCCTCATCTGAGCCCTAAACCTAGCCTTAATCCTAACCTGAACCTAACCCTAGCCCAATCCCTAATTTCAAACCTCGCCCTAGGTCTGAACTTAGGTATAACCACATCCCTTCTCCTAACCTTAACCCTAATCCAATACTAACACTAACGCTAACCCTAACCCTAACCCTAGCCATAACACTATCCCTAGCTCTAATCCTAGCCCTAATTTAGTGCTAATCATAATCCTAACTCTAACCCTCCACCTAAAACTAACTCCAGCTCTTGCTCTAGACCTCTTTCTAGTACTAACTTTATCTGTTACCATAACCCTAACATTAGCCCTAACCTAACCCCTAAACCTAGCCCAAGTCCTAACACTAAATGTAAAAATAACTCTAAATATAACACTAACCCTAAGCCTGAACCTCACCCTACCACTAGCCATAACACTATTGCTAATCCTAAAACTAGTTCTAAACCTACCTGTAGCTCTAAACCAAAACTGAGCCCTAGCCCTAACCCTAACAGTAACTTAACTGTAACTTCAGACTTGACATTAGACCTAGCCCTAATTCTTGTCCTAACCCTAACACAAAACCTAACCCTACACCTACCCATAACTCTATCTTTATTTGTAGAGTTATCCCTAACCCAAAAACTAACACTGACCTTGACTCTGACCCTAACACTAACCTTACTTCAAATCATCACTCTAATCATAACCTAACCCTAACACTAGACCTAGCCCTAAGCCTAACCCTAAAACTAGCCCTAATCGAAACCCTAGTTCTTATAATAGCCAGAGCCCTACCGTAACCCTATTCTAATCTAAAACCTAGCCTTAACCCTAACCCTAACACTTGCTTTAACCCTAACCCAACTCTAAACGTAATCCTAACCCTAGCCTTAACCCTAACCATACCGCTAGACCTAACTCTAGCTCCAATCCTATCTATTACCTTAACCATAACCCTAACCCTAATACTAATTGTAGGATAACCCTAACTCTATCCATAACCCTAACCCTATTCATTACCATAAACCTAACCTGAACCCTAAACCTAAACATATCCATTATCCTAACCCTAAACATAATCTTAACCTAATTTGAGGCCTAACCCTAAAACTTAACCTAAACAAACCCTAACTGTTAACCCTGACCCTAATAATAACCCTATCTCCAAAAGTGACCCTAACCCTCAACCTAAACCTTACACTATACATAGCCATAAACCTAACCCTGAAACTATCCCTAACCATAACCCTAGACCTAACATTAGCCCTAGCCCTAATGTTAGCCCTTTGCTAAAAAAATAAAAAAAAATAAAGCCCTTATCCTGGCCCTAAACCTAGCCTTAATCTGAACCCTAACCCTATCACTAGGACTAACCCTAAGTGAAACCTCACCCTAGACATTAACCTAGGTATAATATTATAATGTACCCTAACCCTAATTCTAACCCTAGTCCTAAACCAAGGCCTAGCCCTAATACTAAACCTAGCTCTAATCCTAGAACTGATTTAGCCATAACCCTAAATCAAATCATATCCCTAAAAAGACTAATAAAAGACTAATTCTAACTCTTGCCCTAGGCCTAGCCCTAGTTCTAACATTATCTCTTACCATGACTCAAAGCCTAGCCCTAACCCTAGCCCCAAACTTAGCCCTAGACATAAACCTAGATCTAAACCTCACTCTAAATCTAACCCTAACCTAAAACCTAAACCTCACCCCAACACTAGCCCTAATCCTAATGCTAATTTGAAAACTATACCTCACCATAGCCATAGCATTCAACAAAACTGAGCTATAGCTCTAATCCTAAACCTTAACCTAAACCAAACCCTAACACTATGCCTAGCCCTTACCCTAGCCATAATTTGAGTCCTAAACCTAACCGTACAACTAATAATGACCCTGACACTGAACCTAAAACTAACCTAACCCTAAACCTAACCCGAACACTAAACCTAGCCCTAACCCTAATCCTAAAACTAGCCCTAATCGTAATGCCAGGTCTTACATTAGCAATAGCCCTAACCCTAACACAAAACCTAGCCTAAATCTGAACCCTAACCCTAGCTTTAACCCTAATGCTAACACTAACACTAACCCTAAACCCAACTCTAACCCTATCCCTTACCCTATGCCAAAACTCACCCTAATGCTACGCTAGGCCTAACCATAAACCTTAGCCTACCCCAAAACCTAACTCTATTACTAGTCCTAACCCTAAGCCTCATTTTATCTCTAACCCTAACACAAACAATAAGCCTATTCCTGACCCTTATTCTGACCCTAACACTAACCCTAGGTCTAAGCCTAACCCTAACCCTAAACCAAACACTAACACTAGCCCTATGGGTAAAGCTATATCTAAACCTAACTGTAACATTAACACCAGACATAAACTTAATCCTAAATATAGCCACAACTGTATTCATAGACCTAAATAAATACCTAGCTCCAGTAGTAGTCTAACACAATGACTAAAAATACCCCTAGAACTAACCCAAGTAAAATTGTGCTCCTAACTGTAAATCCAATGCTAACATGAACACTGACCCTTACCCTAAGACAAACCCTATCTATAAACCTTATACTAACCCAAACCTTCCCTAACACTAGACCTATCCATAACCCTAACCTTAAAACTAGCCATAACCATAATCCTAGTTTTTACATTACCCATAGTCCTAACACTAACCATAAACCTCCTCCCAAAACCTAGCCCTAAATGTAACGCTAAAGCTAGCTGCAAGCCTAATCCTAACCTTAGCCTTAGCCCTAACCCTCACACTTGCCTTGCCCAATATCATAGAAATTTGAAGAAAACTAGGGCCACGCTGGAGCTCTCTGTGCAGATGGAAGGCTCGGCTGTGTGGGTGCTCTCGGCTCAGTGGGAAGTCAGATGTCTTGGACACGCATCAGCTCTCTGCACAGATGGAAGTCTGGGCTGCACATGTGCTCTCAGCTCAAATGGAAGTGTCAGCTATGTGTGAGCTCTGGGCGTAGAGGGAAGTCTTGGCTGTGGGTTCGCTCTTGGCTCACACAGAAGTCTCGGCTGTGCAGGCGCTCTTGGCGCAGAGGACAGGTAGCACAGAACACAGAGGCTTTGATTGTGGGTCACCAGACCAAGCTCTGGACATGGCCAAAGGTCACCCCAGAACCACCCACCTCACCAAACACCCTACACAGGTAACAGATGGAATGCATCTTGGAAAACCTTACTCACAATCTGTCAGTGACCCTGGCTACCAGCTCAGTTCTGCGGCTGCTCAGATATCCGGTTTCCAACTCCCCTACCTCCAGCTGTGATAACTCAAGATTTTTCTGACAAACATTTTTTTATTTTTTTTTTTGGGGGGGGGCATAGTTATCAATGCAGAACAGCAACTGTTCAGGTACTTGGTTTCCAATTCAGAGACTAAGAGTAGGGAGGCTCCAGGTAGAAGCTCAAGCCCTCTCAAACTGGCTACCTCCACATCCCTTAGCACAGAGACTCAAACGAGGAATAGACAACTCCACCTACTGGAAGAAGACAGAGTTCTGAGAGACTTTTCTATTCTTGCTTTATTCATCTATTCTCCTCTACCCTTCCCCCTCTGGCCCTCACAATCTCAACATATGTGAAACCAAGAACTTTGCATGAAATTGTACTTTAAGAACTGAATCACTAGAACTGTTTAATATAGAGGAATTGCATAGGCCCACCTCACCCCCCTTTATTTTATATTATTTTCATTCTCCCTCTCTTTCATTCTTGATTTTTTTCTTCTTTTTTCTTCCTCCCTCTATCCCACTTCCAACCTCCAAACTTTTACTATTTATACATAGGGTAGTTTTATGAATACTGATAAGAAATTTGAATTTATACATTATTCCATAAATTACACATGTCTACTCTATACAGTTTTCCTCCAATTTACTAAAATAGATTAATCTCATACCCTCACTCCTTTCCACCTTAACATAGCATCCTACCCCTGATCATCAGTTCTCTATACACCACCAGAAATGGTATGAATTTTTGAAACTAATGACTATATTCTAAATAATAATTGAAGCCAACATCTGTAGACATAGAATCTACATTATAAATACATATAAATGTATTTATAATGGTTAGGCTTAGGCTTTGGGTTATGGTTAGATTTGGAGTTAGGATTTGATCTATGGTTAGGGCTAGGACTAAGGATAGGGCAAGGGTTAGGATTAGGTTTAGGGTTAGGATTAGGGTTATGGCAAGGGATAGGGTTAGAATTAGTGATAGGCTAGTGTGAGAGTTAGAGTTAATCATAGGGCTAATGCTAGGGTTATGTTTAGGGATAGGGCTAAATTAGGGCTAGGTTTAGTGTTAGGTTTAGACCTCAGGTTAGGGTTATAATTAGGGTTATATGTAGGGTAAGGAAGTGGCTTATAGCTACGTTTTGGGCTAGGGTGAGGGTTATATTAGGGTTAGGGCTATGGTTAGGGTTAGGGTTATGATTAAGGCTAGTCTTAGGGCTAGAATGAAGGCTAGTGTTTGTATTAGGATTAGGGCTAGTGTTAGGGCTAAGGCTAATGCCACATCTAGGGTTACAGTTAGGAATAGATTCAGTGTTATGTCTATGGCTTGGTCCACTGTAATGGTTAGGTTTAGGGTAAGGGTTATGTTTAGATCTAGGGTTATTATTAGGGCCAGGTTCAAGTTTAGGGTTTGGTTTATGTTAGGGGTAAGGTTTAGGGCTTGAATAAGCATTAGGTTTAGGGTGGGGTTAATGACAATGTTAGGTTTAGGGTTTAGATGTGGTTTAGTATAATGGATAGGGTTAAGGTTTGAACTAATGTTTAGCATAAGGGTTAGGGTTATCAGTATGGTAATGGATAGGGTTAGACCTAAGATTAGGGCTACAAATATGTATAGGATTAGGGCTTTTGTTTAGGTTAGGGTTAGGTTTATTTTAGGGTTAAAGCTAGATTTAGGACTCAGATTAAGGCTAGGTTTTGGGTAAGGTTAGGGTTAGGGTTAATGTTAGGGTTAGGGTTAGGTTTAGGTTTAGGGTAAGGGTTGGGATTACAGCTAGTTTTATGGCTAGGGTGAGGTTTATAATTAGGGTAAGTGTTCGGTTTATGATTAAGGTGAAGTTTATGTCTAGGATATGGGCTAAGGTTTGTGTTAGTGTTAGGAGTAGGATTAGAGCTAGGGCAAATGTCAGGTCTAGGGTTACAGTTAGAGATAGTTTAGGGTTAGGTTTATACCTAGGTCTATTTTAAGGGTTAGGGTTAGGGTTAGGATCAAGTTTAGAGCTAGGGTATAATTACAGTTAGGGTCAGGTTTAAGGTTTTTGTTAGGTTAATTCTTAGGTTTAGGCCTCGGATTAGCATTATTGTTAAGGATAGTGTAATGATAGGTTTAGAGTTCAGGTTATGTGTAGGTAAATTTATAGGGTTAAGGTTAGGTATATTTGGAGGATTTGGCCTAGGGTTAGCATAAGGTTTTGGGTTATCATTAGAGTAATTGTTAGGTTAGAATTAGGGTTTGGGCTAGGATTATGCTAAGGATTACATCTAGGCTGAGGCTTAGGCTTAGGGTTTGGGCTATGATTAGGATTAGGATTAGATTTAGAGTTAAAGCTAGGGTAGACCTTGGATTAGGGCTAGGTTTTGCAATAGGTTACGGCTACTGCTAATGTAAGAACTTGTTATGGTTCAGGCTAGTTTTAGGGTTAATATTAGGGCTAGGTATATTTTTAGGGTTAGGTTTAGTTTTGGGGTTGTGTTAGGAGCTAGGGTTACTGTTAGTGTCAGGGTCAGTGTTCTGGTTAGTGTTATGGTTAGAAGTAAAGCCATAATTAGGTCTAGGGGAATAGTTAGTGTTTGGCTTAGGCTAAGGTTATTGTTAGGGCTATGTCTAGGTTTTTCTTTAGGTCTAGGGTTCGAGTAATGGCTAGATTTATGATTAGGTTTAAGTCTAGGGCTAGTTTTAGGGTTAGGTTTAGGTATAAGGTCATCAGACGGGCTACTGTTAGGGTTCAGTTCAGGGTTAGGTTCAGGTTTAGACCTACGGTTAGTTTTAGGGTCAGAATAAGGGTCAGAGTTAGGGTTAGGTTTTGGGTTATGGTTAGAGCTAGAATGAGTGCTAGTGTTAGGACTAGTAATAGGATTAGGGATTTTGTTATGTTAAGGATTAGGGTTAGCATTAGGGTTAGGGTTTGGCTTAGGGTAAGGAATAGGTTTAGAACTAGGGTTAGGTCTTGGAATAGAACAAGGGTTAGGTTAAGCTAGGTTTAGGGCTCAGATTAGGGCTATTATTGTGTTAGGATTAGGGATAGGCAACGGCTAATGTAAGAACTAGGGTTACAATTAGGGTGAATTTGGGGTTATGGTTAGGGGTTAAACCTGTAGTGTAGGATTAGGTTTAAGGTTAGGGTGATATTTAGAGCGAGTGTTAGTTTTAGGTTAATAGTCAGGGTCAGAGTTAGATTTAGAGTTAGGGTTAGGATTCCTCAAAAGGCTAGGGTTACTGTAAGGATTTGGTTTAAGGTTAGCATGGTGTTTAGAGCAAGGGTGGGTGTTAGGATATGAGTCAGAGTCAGTGTTAGTATTCAGGTTAAGGTTAGGACTCGAATTAGGGCTAGGGTTAGGTCTAGGTGTAGTATTAGGATTTGGTTCAAGTTAACGTTTAGTGTTACGGCTATTACTCAGTTTTGTTTTACTGCTAGGGTTAGGATTAGGGCTAGTTTCATGATTAGTGTTAGCGTTAGTGCTAGTATTAATGTTAGGCTTAGGCTTAGGGTTAGTGTTAGAGTTAGAGTTAGGGTTAGATCTTAGGTTACAACTAGAAATAAGAATTAGGCAAGTGTGAGAGCCGGCCCCTCCCCCTGCGCCAGCAATGTAGAGGGAACTGTGACCACCCACAGAGCAGGCCCAGCGGCCTGCTGAGGGGCAGAGCTTCCAATCACTCCTGCGACCCACCGGCAGAAGAGGAGCAGCGGCCTGCTGAGAGGCAGAGCCGCCCCCCACCCCCACGCCTGCCAGGTAGGTGAAACTGTGACCACCAACAGAAAAGGCCCAGTGGCCCGCGGAGGGACAGAGCTTCCAATCACTCCTGCAAGGTAGGCGGGCCTGCGACCCACCTGCAGAAGAGGAGCAGCGGCCTGCTGAGGGGCAGAGCTGCCCCCAATCCCCTGTGCCTGCCAGGTAGGCGGAACTGTGACAACCGACAGAAAAGGCCCAGTGGCCCGCGGCGGGACAGAGCTTCCAATCACTCCTGCAAGGTAGGTGGGCCTGCGGCCCACCGGCAGAAGAGGAGCAGGGGCCTGCTGAGAGGCAGAGCCGCCCCCTCCCCCCGTGCCTGCAAGGTTGACGGAACTGTTACCACCATCAGAACAGGCCAAACCTGCAACCGACAGACAGAACAGGCCCAGTGGCCTGAGGAAGGGTAGAGACCCCCCCCACGCCTGCAAGGTAGGCGGACCTGCGACCCACTGGCAGAACAGCCCCAGAGGCCTGCAGAGGGGCAGTGCCGCTGCCTGCACCTGCAAAGTAGGCAGAACTGCGACCACAGACAGAACAAGCCTAGCAGCCCGCAGAGGGACAGAGCTGCCCCCCGCGCCTGCAAGGTAGGCGGACTTGCTACCGACCGGCAGAGCAGGCCTAGCGGCCTGCCGGCATGGTAGGCACATTGCCCCAATTGGAGGAGGGGCAGAGCCGCCACCCGCACCTGCGAGGGAGACTTTGCAACTATACAAGACCAATATAAATATATAGGGGGAAAATTCAATAGCACAACAGTTTCACCAAGTAGAAAGGAACACGAACAGTATGAAGAGACAAGGAGAGAAAGGACCACAAGCAATGCAGGTCAACTCAACGTTAGAAGAAGTAATAGCTGCAGCAGATGGAATGTCAGATAAAGAATTCAGGATATACATGCTTCAGATGATCTGGAGTCTCAAGGAAGACATCAGACAGCAAAATCAGACAATGAAAGAACACTTCAACAATGAATTACATAAGCAAACCCAAGAAGCAAAAGATCAACTATACAGGGAGATAGAGGTTATAAAAAACAAACAAACAGAAATCCTAGAAATGCAGGAAGCAATAAACCAACTTAAAAACTCAATGGAGAATACTACCAGCAGAGTAGAACACTTAGAAGATAGAACATCAGACAATGAAGATAAAGTATTTCAACTTGAAAAGAACATAGACAGCTCAGCAAGACTGTTAAGAAACCATGAGCAGAACATCCAAGAAATATGGGATAACATCAAGAGACCAAATTTAAGAGTCATTGGGATACAGGAAGGGACAGAGTTTCAAACCAAAGGAATGAGCAATCTATTCAATGAAATAATACGAGAAAACTTCCCAGACTTGAAGAATGAGACAGAATCCCAAATCCTAGAAGCCTACAGAACGCCGAATGTGCAAAATCATAAGAGACCCACACCTAGACACATTATAATGAAGATGCCCAACATACAGAATAAGGAGAGAATTTTAAAAGCTACAAGAGAAAGGAAGCAGATCACATTTAGGGGTAAGCCAATCAGGATAACAGCTGATCTTTCAACACAGACTCTGAAAGCTAGAATATCCTGGAATAACATATTTCAAACACTGAAAGAAAATGGGTTCCAACCAAGAATTGTGTTTCCAACGAAATTAAGCTTCAGGATGGAAGATGAAATTGAAACCTTCCACGATAAACAAATTTAAAAGAATTTGCAGCTAGAAAACCATCTCTTCAAAACATCCTCGCCAAAGCATTACAGGAAGAGGAAATGGAAAATAACAATGAAAACCAACAGTGGGAGGTAGGACAGTAAAGGGGGGGGGAATAATCAAAGAGGAAAACAAACCATGTTTAGTAACAGAAATAAACAAATATGGCTGGAAGAACAACCCACATCTCAATAATAACCCTAAATGTTAATGGCTTAAACTCACCAATCAAGAGACACAGGCTAGTAGAATGGATCACAAAACAAGACCCAACAATATGCTGCCTACAGGAGACGCATTTGATAGGAAAAGACATACATAGGCTGAAGGTGAAAGGTTGGGAAAAATCATATCACTCATATGGACTTCGGAAACAAGCAGGAGTGTCCATACTCATATCAAATAAAATAGATTTCAAGCCAAAGTTAAACAAAAGGGATAAAGAGGGACACTACATACTGCTTAAGGGAACCATACACCAACAAGACATAACAATCATAAATATATATGCCCCAAACAATGGTGCAGCTATGTTTATCAAACAAAATCTTCTCAAGTTCAAGAGTCTAATAGACCACCATACAATAATCATGGGAGACTTCAACACACCTCTCTCGCCACTGGACAGACCTTCCAAACAAAAGTTGAATAAGGAAACTATAGAACTCAATAACACAATTAATAACCTAGACTTAATTGACATATATAAAATATACCACCCAACATCAAGCAGTTACACTTTTTTCTCAGCAGCACATGGATCCTTCTCAAAAAAAGATCATATATTATGTCACAGGGAAACTCTTAGACAATATAAAGGAGTAGAGATAATACCATGCCTCCTATCTGATCATAATGGAATGAAACTGAAAATCAACGATAAAAGAAGGAAGGAAAAAGAATACATCACTTGGAGAATGAACAATAGATTACTGAATCATCATCAAGGAGGAAATTAAAAAATTCTTAGAGATTAATGAAAACACAGACACAACATATCGGAATCTATGGGACACATTGAAAGCAGTTCTAAGAGGAAAATTCATTGCTTGGAGTTCATTCCTTAAAAAAAGAAAAAACCAACAAATAAATGATCTCATACTTCATCTCAAAATCCTTGAAAAAGAAGAGCAAAACAACAGCCAAAGAAGTAGAAGGCAAGAAATAATTAAAATCAGAGCTAAAATTAATGAAATCGAAACAAAAGAAACAATTGAAAAAATTGACAAAACTAAAAGTTGGTTCTTTGAAAAAATAAACAAAATTGACAGACCCTTAGCCATGCTAGCGAAGAGAAGAAGAGAGAGAACTCAAATTACCAGCATACGGGATGAAAAAGGCAATATCACAACAGACACTTCAGAAATACAGAAGATAATCAAAAATTATTTTGAATCCTTATACTCCAATAAATTAGAAGATAGTGAAGGCATAGATAAATTTCTTAAGTCATATGATCTGCCCAGATTGAGTCAGGAGGATATAGACAACCTAAACAGACCAATATCAATTGAGGAAATAGAAGAAACCATCAAAAGACTACCAACTAAGAAAAGCCCAGGACCGGATGGGTATACAGCAGAGTTTTACAAAACTTTTAAAGAGGAACTAATACCAATACTTTTCAAGCTACTTCGGGAAATAGAAAAAGAGGGAGAACTTCCAAATTCATTCTACGAGGCCAACATCACCCTGATACCTAAACCAGACAAAGACACTTCAAAGAAAGAAAACTACAGACCAATATCTCTAATGAACCTAGATGCAAAAATCCTCAATAAAATTCTGGCCACTCGGATACAAAAACATATCAAAAAAATTGTGCACCATGATCAAGTAGGATTCATCCCTGGGATGCAAGGCTGGTTCAATATACGGAAATCAATAAATGTTATTCACCACATCAATAGACTTAAAAATAAGAACCATATGATCATCTCGATAGATGCGGAAAAAGCATTCGACAAAGTACAGCATCCCTTTATGTTCAAAACTCTAGAAAAACTAGGGATAACAGGAACATACCTCAATATTGTAAAAGCAATCTATGCTAAGCCTCAGGCTAGCATCATTCTGAATGGAGAAAAATTGAAGGCATTCCCTCTAAAATCTGGAACAAGACAGGGATGCCCTCTCTCACCACTTCTGTTCAACATAGTTCTCGAAACACTGGCCAGAGCAATTAGACAGACGAAAGAAATTAAAGGCATCAAAATAGGAAAAGAAGAACTTAAATTATCACTATTTGCAGATGGCATGATTCTATATCTAGCAGACCCAAAAGGGTCTACAAAGAAACTATTAGAGCTAATAAATGAATTCAGCAAAGTGGCAGGATATAAAATCAACACGCATAAATCAAAGGCATTCCTGTATATCAGTGACAAATCCTCTGAAATGGAAATGAGGACAACCACTCCATTCACAATATCTTCAAAAAAAAAATAAAATACTTGGGAATCAACCTAACAAAAGAGGTGAAAAACTTATACAATGAAAACTACAGAACCCTAAAGTGAGAAATAGAAGAAGATCTTAGAAGATGGAAAAATATACCCTGTTCATGGATAGGCAGAACTAACATCTTCAAAATGGCGATATTACCAAAAGTTCTCTATAGGTTTAATGCAATGCCAATCAAAATCCCAGCGGCATTTCTTGTAGAAATAGAGAAGGCAATCATGAAATTCATATGGAAAAATAAAAGACCCAGAATAGCAAAAACAATGCTAAGAAGGAAGTGTGAATCAGGCGGTATAGGGATACCAGACTTCAAACTACACTACAGAGCAATAGTAACAAAAACAGCATGGTACCGGTACCAAAACAGGTGGGTGGACCAATGGTACAGAATAGAGGACACAGAAACCAATCCACAAAAGTACAACTTTCTTATATTTGATAAAGGGGCTAAAAGCATGCAATGGAGGAAGGATAGCATCTTCAACAAATGGTGCTGGGAAAACTGGAAATCCATATGTAACAAAATGAAACTGAATCCCTTTCTCTCGCCATGCACAAAAGTTAATTCAAAATGGATCAAGGAGCTTGATATCAAGTCAGAGACACGCCGTCTGATAGAAGAAAATGTTGGCTACGATCTACATACTGTGGGGTCGGGCTCCAAATTCCTCAATAGGACACCCATAGCACAAAAGTTAATAACTAGAATCAACAAATGGGACTTACTCAAACTAAAAATTTTTTTCTCAGCAAAAGAAACAATAAGAGAGGTAAATAGAGAGCCTACATCCTCGGAACAAATCTTTACTCCTCACACTTCAGATAGAGCCCTAATATCCAGAGTATACAAAGAACTCAAAAAATTAGACAATAAGAGAACAAACAACACAATCAACAAATGGGCCAAGGACCTGAACAGACACTTCTCAGAGGAGGACATACAATCAATCAACAAGTACATGAAAAAATGCTCACCATCTCTAGCAGTCAGAGAAATGCAAATCAAAACCACCGTAAGATACCATCTCACTCCAGTTAGATTGGCAGCCATTATGAAGTCAAACAACAACAAGTGCTGGCGAGGATGTGGGGAAAAGGGTACACTTGTACATTGCTGGTGGGACTGCAAATTGGTGCAGCCAATTTGGAAAGCAGTATGGAGATTTCTTGGAAAGCTGGGAATGGAGCCACCATTTGACCCAGCTATTCCCCTTCTCGGTCTATTCCCTAAAGACCTAAAAAGAGCATGCTACAGGGACACTGCTACATCGATGTTCATAGCAGCACAATTCACAATAGCTACACTGTGGAACCAACCTAGATGCCCTTCAATAGATGAATGGATAAAAAAAATGTGGCATTTATACACAATGGAGTATTACTCTGCATTAAAAAATGACAAAATCATAGAATTTACAGGGAAATGGATGGCACTAGAGCAGATTATGCTAAGTGAAGCTAGCCAATCCCTAAAAAACAAATGCCAAATGTCTTCTTTGATATAAGGAGAGTAACTAAGAACAGAGTAGGGTCGAAGAGCATGAGAAGAAGATTAACATTAAACAGGGATGAGAGGTGGGAGGGAAAGGGAGACAGAAGGGAAATTGCATGGAAATGGAAGGAGACCCTCAGAGTTATACAAAAGTACATACAAGAAGAAGTGAGGGGTAAGGGAAAAATAATACAAGGGGGACAAATGAATCTCAGTAGAGGGGGCAGAGAGAGAAGAGCGGAGGGGAGGGGAGAGGGATAGTAGAGGATAGGAAAGGCAGCAGAACACAACAGACACTGGTATGGCAATATGTAAATCAATTGATGTGTAACTGATGTGATTCTGCAATCTGTATATGGGGTAAAAATGGGAGCTCATAACCCACTTGAATCAAAGTGTGGTGAAATATGATATATCAAGAACTATGTAATGTTTTGAACAGCCAATAATAAAAAATTAAAAAAAAAAAGAATTAGGCAAGTGTTATGGCTAGGTTTATGGCTATGTTTAGGGTTTAGTTAAGGGATATGGTTAGAATTAGGGCTAGGATTAAGGCTAGGTTTAGTGTTCAGCTTAGGTCTAGTGTTAGTGTTAGTGTTAGGATTAAGTTTAGTGTAAGGGATGATGTTATAACTAAGTTTAGTCAGAGGGTGAGGGTTAGAATTAGGTTAGGGCTATGGTTAAGGTTAGGGTTATGATTAGGGCTTGGTTTAATGCTAGGATGAGGGCTAGGGTTTGGTTTAGGTTTAGGACTAGGATTAGGGCTTGGGCTAATATGAGGTATTGGGTTATAGTTAAAGATAGTTTTAGTGTTAGGTTTATAGCTACATGTTGTGTAAGGGTTAGTTTTAGGGTTAGGGTCAGGTTTAGAGCTAGAACTATTTTTACAGTCAGGGTCTGGGTTAGGGTTTGGGATAGGTTATGTTTAAAAGTTAGGGCTCAAATTAGCGTTAGGGTTAGTGTTAGGTTAATGATAGGGTGAGGTTTAGAGTCTAGGTTTCGGTTAGGGTAATGGAATGGGTTAGGATTAGGGATAGGGTTAGGTTTAGGACTAGGTTTAGCATTAGAGTTAGTGTTCTGTTTATGGCAATGGATAGGGTTAGAGCTAGGGTTAGGGCTAGGGTTATGTTTATGATTAGGGCTAGGGTTAGGGTTAGGATTAGTGTTAAAACTTGGGTTACAGCTCGGATTAGGGCTAGGTTTTGTATTAAGTTAGTGAGAGAGTTAGGGTTATGGCTAATATAAGTACCAGAGTTATGTTTAGGGCTAAATTTGGGGTTAGAGTTAGGGCTATGTCTAGTCTTAGATTTAGGTTTAGGATTAGGTTTCTGTTCACAGCTAGGGTTAGTGTTATGGTCAGAGTCAGGGTCAGGGTTACTTTTAGTGTTTGGATTAAAACTCAAATTAGGGCTAGGATTAAGGTAAAGTTTTGTTTTAGGTTAAGGTTTAGGGATAGGGCTATTGTTCAGTTTTGTTTTAGGGCTAGGGCTAGAGTTAGGGCTAATTTTAAGATTAGCATTAG
Source organism: Marmota flaviventris (assembly GCF_047511675.1). NCBI lineage: Eukaryota > Metazoa > Chordata > Mammalia > Rodentia > Sciuridae > Marmota > Marmota flaviventris. The sequence continues at coordinate 9,724,333 of NC_092514.1, forward strand.
GGTTAGGGCTATCGTGAGATTTAGAATTAGGGGATAGGGCTAAAATTTGATTTAGGGTTTGGGATAGGGTTTAATTAGGGCTAGGATTAAGGCTATGGTTAGTGTTTAGCTAAGGCCTAGCAATAGGGTTAGGGTTAGGATTAACTTTATGATAAAGAATGGTGCTATAGCTAGGTTTAGACATAGGGTGAGGGTTAGAGTTAGGGTTAGGGCTAGGGTTGGAGATAGGGTTATGATTAAGGCTAGGTTCAGGATTAGGATGAGGGATAGTGTTCATTTTAGATTCAGGGCTAGGATTAGTGGTAGGGCTAATATCAGGTTCCACTTAGGGTTAGGGTTATGTTTAGCATAAAGTTTAGGTTTTGCGCTAGGTTTAGGGCTAGTTTTAGGGTTAAGTCTAGGAATATGATTATGGTAGGTTTAGGGTTAGTGTGGTGTTTTGAACTAGATGAGTATTAGGATATAAGTCAGGTAAAGGGTTAATTTTAAGATTATGAAAAGGACTTGAATTAGGGCTAGGGTTAGATCTAGGTGTAGTGCTAAGTTTTGGTTTAAGTTAAGGTTTGTGTTAGGCCTGTTGCTCGGTCTTGTTTTATGCTATGATTAGGTTTAGGACTAGTTTTATGATTAGCTTTAGGGTTAGTGCTAGGGTTATTGTTAGGTTTAGGATTAAGGCTAGATTTAAGGCTAGGATAAGGGCTAGGTTTTGTGTTAGGTTCAGGGTAAAAATTAAGGCTAGGACTAATGTCAGGTCTAGGTTTATAGTTACTGATATTTTTAGGATTAGGTTTATGGCAAGGTCAAATTAAAGTGTTAGGTTCAGGGTAAGGGTCAGATTAAGATCTGGGGATTATTAAGGTCAGGGTCAGGCTTTGCATTTGGGTTACGTTAAGTTTTAGTGTAAAGGCTCAAATTAGCATTAAGGTTAGAATTAGGGTTAGGGTAATGGATAGTGTTAGGTTTAGGGTTAGGTTCGGTTTAAGGTAATGGATAGGGTTAGGGGTTGCGATAGGTTTAGGGTTAGGCCTAGGGTTAGCATTAGTGTTATAGTTATTGTTAGGGTAATTTATAGGTTTAGACCTAGGGTTAGGGCGAGGATAGTGGTTGAAATTAGGGTAGAGTTAGCGTTACAATCAGGGTTAGGGCGAGGGTTACATTTAGGATTAGGTGTAGGGTACGGTTTAGGGTTTGAGCTAGGAATTTTGCTATGGCTAAAATTAATTCATGGTTTGGTCTAGGGTTATGGTCATATTTAGTGTAATGGTTAGGGTTAGGGTTATCTTTAGGGTTCGGGTAATAGGTTTAGATGTCATGTTAATGTTAGTTCTAGGTTAATGTTAGCGTTAGGTTTAGGTTTAGGAATAGGGTTAGCATTTGAGCTAGCTTAGGTTTAGGGTTAGGTTTAGGTTAGGTTCACTGTTATTTCTAGGGTTAGGTTTATGTTTAGGGTTAGGGTAGGTTTAACTTTAGGACTAGTGTTATCATTAGGGTTAAATTTCGTGTTAGAGTAATGGGTAGGGTTCAAGCTAGGGTTAGGGCTTGTGTTAAGGTTAGGATTAGGGCTGGGTTTAGGTTTAGGGTGTGACCTTGTGTTAGTGTTAGGGTTAGATAAAGTGTAAGGATTAGGGGTGAGCTAGGTTTAGGGCTGGGTTAAGGGTTAGGTTTACAGTCTGGGCTAGGGTAGGTTTACGGTTAGGTTAAGGGCTAGGGTAGCATTACTTTTAGGGTTATTGTTAGTATAATGGATAGAATTAGAGCTAGGGTTTGGGTTATGGTTAGAGTTAGGATTAGGTTAGAATTTGGATGAGGTTTAGGGTTTGGTCTTGGGTTACTTTATGGTAAGGTTTAGTGTTTGAGCTAGGGTTAGGGCTAGAACGAGGTTTAGGGTTAAAGTTACTGATAAGTTTAGGTTTATAGTTATGCTTAGGGTTAGGCTTAGGGCTGTAATTAGGGCTGGGTTTTGTGTGAGGTTAAGGGCTACTGTTAGGTATATGGGTAATGTAAGAGCTAGAGTTATGTTTATGGCTATATTTAGAGTTAATCTAGTGTTAGGGTTAGTTTTTGGCATAGAATCAGGTTTAGAGCTAGGGTTTTTGTTAGGGTAAATGTCAGGGTTCAGGTTAGGATTAGGTTTAGGCTTAGGTCCAGAATGAGGACTAAGGTTAGGTCTAGGGGTAGAGACAGTGTTTGGTTTAAGTTAAGGGTTATTGTTAGGGCTAAGGCTAGGGTTATGACTATATTTAGGATTGGGTTTAGATCTAGGCTAGTGTTATTGTTAGGTTTAGTTTTAGGGTTACTGGTAGGGCTAGTGTTAGTTTTCGGATAAGGGTTAGGGTCAGGTTTGAACCTAGGTATAGTGTTAGGGTCAGAATAAGGCTCAGGGTTAGAGTTAGGTTTTGGGTTAAGTTTAGAGCTAGAATGAGGTTTAGGATTAGGAGTAGTAATAGAGTTAGTGTTGGGGGTAGGCATAGAATTAGGGTTAGGATTAGGGTAGCAATCGGGTGAGGGTTTGACTAAGTGTAAGAAATAGAGTTAGAACTTCAATTAGGACTAGTGATAGGGTTAAGGTTAGGGCCAGGGTTAGGATTAGGGTTAAACCTAGGGTTAGGCCTTGGATTAGGGCTAGGTTTTGTGTTAGGTTTAGGACTGTGGCTAATTTAAGAACTGGCATTACGATTAGGGCTAGTTTTAGTTTTAGTTTAGGGCGAGGCCAAGTGTGAGGATTAGGTTTAGTGATAGGGTGATGTTAGAACTAGGGTAAGTGTTAAGGTCAGAGTCAGTGTTAGTATTATTTCTAGGGTTATGGTTAGGATTCGAATTATGTCTAGAGTTAGGGCTAGCTGTAGTGTTAGGTTTTGCTTTACATTAAGGTTTAGTGTCAGTGAAATGGCTCAGTTTTGCTTGAGAGCTAGGGCTTGGGTTGTGGCTAGTTTTCAAATTACCGTTAGGGTTACAGCTAGTGCTACGGTGTGGTTTAGGCTTAGGGTTAGGGTTAGTTTTAGAGTTAGGTTTAGATCTATGTTTAGGGCTACAGCGAAATGTAGGGCTAGTGTTAGGGCTAGGATTTGAGTTATGATAAGGGATAGGGTTAGAACTAGGGATAGGGCTAGGATGAGAGTTAGAGTTAGTGTAAGGATTAGATTTAGGGTTAGAAATAGGCCTTAATTAGCGCTAGAATTAGAGCTAGTTATTAAGTATTAGAGTATTAAGGCTGAGCCTAGGTTTATGGTTATGGTTATGGATATGGTTAGGTATGATGTTATAGCCAGCTTAGAACTAGGGCGAGGGTTAAAATTAGGTTTATGGTTAGTGTTAGGTTTAGGATTAAGGCTAAAATTAGGGCTAGGATTAGGGCTAGAGATTTTTTTTAGGATTAGGGCTTCATTAGGGCTGCGGCTAATGTTAGGTCTATTGTTTTGTTTAGAGATAGTTTTATGGTTAACATCATTAGGGTTAGGATACGGTTAATGGGTATGATTAGGTTTAGGGTTCAGGTTAGGTTTAGGACAATGTATAAGTTTAGGGTTAGAAATAGGTTTAGGGTTATCCTAGGGTTAGCACTAGGATTAGGATTAGGATTGGGGTAATGGATAGGGTTACAGCTCGGGTTAGGTCTAGGTTTATGGTTAGGATTAAGGCTAGGTTTAGGGTTACATTTTGGGTTATATCAGAGGTTACTGTTAGGGTTTGTGTTAGGTTATAATAAGGGTTAGGGCTAGATTTAGGGTTATGGTTAGGTTTAAAGGTAGTGTTACCACTCTGATTATGGATAGGTTTTGGGTTAAGTTAAGGTAAGGTTTAGGGCTACAGCCAATGTAAGAACTAGGGTTATGATTAGAACTTGTTTTAGGGTTAGGGTTAGGGTTAGATCTAGGGTTAGGTTTAGGTTTAGGTTTTGAGTGATGTTTAGAGCTAAGGTTAGTGTTAGGGTCAGAGTCAGGGTAAGGGTTTGTTTTAGGGTTAGGGATAGGACTCGAATGAGAGCTAGGTTTAGGGACAGGTGTAGGCTTAGGTTTTGGTTTGTGTTAAAGGTTAGGGTTAGGGCTATGGCTAGGTTGATTTGTATTTCTAGGGCTAGGTTACGGCTAGTTTTAAGACTAGCATTAGTGTTACAGCTTGTGTTAGTGAGAGTTTTAGCTTAGGGTTAGGGTTTGATTTAGAGTTAGGGTTTGATATAGGATTAGAGCTAGAGCTAGGGTTAGGGCTAATGCAAAGGCAAGTGATAGGTTTATTGTAAAGGATAGGGTTAGAACTAGAAATAGGGCTAGGTCGAGAGTTAATCTTAGGGCTAGAGTTAGGTTAGGTTTAGGGCTAAATTAAGGCTAGGATTAGGTCTAGTGTTTGTATTAGATTTAGGCCTAGTTTAGGCTTAGGTTTAGGTTTAGGGATAAGGTTAGGATTAGGGGAAGGGATGGGGTTAAAGCTAGTTTTAGGGCTAGGTCATATGTTAGAATTTCGGTTAGGACTAGGGTTATGGATTGATTTAGTAATAAGGCTACGTTTAGGGCTAGGATGAGGGCTAGGGTTTGTTTTAGGGTTATGGCAAGAATTAGGGCTAGGGTTAGTGTTAGGTCTAGGCTTACATTAGGCATAGATTTAGGGTTAGATTTATGGCTAGGTCTAGTGTAAAGGTTCGGGTTAGGATAAGGTTCAGGTATAGAGCAAGGGTTATTATTAGGGTTAGAATTAGGTTTCAGGTTTTGTTTAGGTTCAGGTTTAGGTTTAGACTTGAATTAGCATTAGGGTTTGGGTAGGGAAATGATAGGTTTGGGTTTAGGGTTCTTGTTATGTATAGTGTAATTGATAGGGTTAGAGATAGCAAATGGGATGGGGATAGGCCTGGGGTTACGGTTGTGCTTAGGGTAAGGGATAGTTTTAAGGCTAGGGTTATGGTTTTTATTAGGGCTAGATTTAGGTTTAGGCATAGGGTTAGGTTTAGGTTTAGGTTTAGGGTATGGTTTAGCGTTTGATCTATGGTTAGCACTAGGGCTAGGGTTAGGTTTAGGTTTAGGTCTAGGTTATAGTTAGGGTTAGGTTCAACTTTAGTGTTAAGATTAGGGCTAGGGTTATCATTAGGTTTAGGGTATTGTATAGGGTTTGATGTCATATTAGGGTTAGGGTTAGGGTTAGGTTTAGACTTAAGTTTATGTTTAGGGATACGTATAGTGTTAGGTTTAGTGTAATGGTTAGGGTTTGAACAATGATTAGTTCTATGGCAAGGGTTAGGTTTATGGATATGTCTAGGGTTAGGGATAGGTTAGATTTAGGGTAAGGGCTAGCATTATCATCAGGGTTAGGGTTAGGGTTAGTGTAATGGGTGTGTTTAGTGCTAGGGTTAGGGCTAGGTTTATCATAATGTTTAGGGTTAGAGTTAGGGTAATATGTAGGCTTAGAGCTAGGGTTCGGGATATGGTTAAGGTTAGTATTAGGGCTAGGGTTTAAGTTAGGTTTAGGTTTAGGCCATGGGTTAGTGTTAGGCCTAGGTTAAGTTTAAGGGTTAGGGACTGAGGTAGGGTTTGAACTAGGATGAGGATTAGGGTTAGAGTCAGTGTGAGGGTTAGGGCTAGGGTTAGCATTAGGGTTATGGTTAGGGTTAGGGTAATGGATAGAGTAAGAGGTAGATTTTGGCCTATGGTGATGGCTAGTCTCAGGGTTAGTGATATGGTTACATCTAGTGTTAGGGTTATGTATTTTGTTAGGATAAGGTTTAGAGCTAGGGTTTGTGTTAGGGTAAGGGTCAGTGTTCGGTTTAGGTTTAGGTTTATTGTTAAGGCCAGCATTAGGACTAGGGTTTGTTCTAGGGGTATGGTTAGTGTTTGGGTTAGTTTAAGGGTTATTATGAGGGGTAGGACGAAGTTTTTGTTTAGGGCTCGGCCTAGAGTTATCACTCGATAATAGATTAAGTGTAGGTCTAGGTCTAGTGTAGTGTAAGGTTTAGTTATAGGGATACAGGTATGGCCAATGTTAGGGGTCTGCTTAGGGTTAGGGTCAGGGTCAGGTTTAGACCTATGATTAGTGTTAGGGTCAGAATAAGCGTCAGGGTTAGTGTTAGGGTTTGGGATAGTGATAGAGCTAGATTGAGGATTAGGGTTAGGACTAGTAATAAAGTTAGGTTTTGGGTTCAGCTAAGGATTATGTTTAGGAGAAGGGTAGCTTTAGGGTTATAGTTTGGCTTAGGGTAAGGGATAAGTTTAGCACTATTGTTATTGCTAGAGTTAGGGTTAGGGTTATGGGTAGGGTTAGATTTAGGATTAGGGTTAATGCTAGGGTTAGAGCTTGGATTAGGTCTAGGCTACATTTTTTGTTAGCTTTAGGGCTACAGCTAATGTTAAAACTAGGTTTACAATTAGGACCAGTTTTAGGGTTAGTGTTACATCTAGGTTTAGTGTTTGGTTAGGGTTAGGGTTATGTTTAGTGTAATGGATAGGTTAGGGTTAGTGAATGTGTTAGGGTTAGGCCAAGGGTAGCATTAGGGTTAGGATTAGGGTTAGGGTTAGGGTAATGGATAAGGTCAGAGTTAGAGTTAGGGCTAGGGTTATGATTAGTGTTATTGTTGGGGTTATTGTTAGGTTTAGGGATAGTGCAAGGATTAAAGTTAGGGTTAGGTTTAGGATAAGGTTTAGGACTTGCTTTAGGTTTAGAGTTTTGATTAAAGCTAGGGTTGGGGCTCACATTAGGCCTAAATTTTGGGTAACATTAGTGATAGTATTAGGGATACAGCTAATGTTTTTTTTTTTTTTTTTTTTTTTTTATTGGTTGTTGAAAACATTACAAAGCTAATGACATATCATCTTTCATACATTTGATTCAAGTGAGTTATGAACTCCCATTTTTACCCCAAATACAAATTGCAGATTCACATCAGTTACACATTCGCAATTTTTACCTAATGCCATATTAGTGACTGTTGTATTCTGCTGCCTTTCCTATCCCCTACTATCCCCCATACCCTCCCCTCTCATCTTCCCTCTCTACCTCATTTGCTGTTGTTTTCTCTCCCTTGTTTCCCCCCCTTTCCACTCTTAACTTCTTATATGTAATTTTGTGTAACATTGAGGATCGCTTACCATTTCCATATGCTTCCCCTTCTCTCTCCCTTTCTCTCCCCCCATTCGTCTCTGTTTAATGTTAATCTTTTCCTCATGCTCTTCCTCCCTGTTCTCTTCTTAGTAGCTCTCTTTATATGAAAGAAGACATTTGGCATTTGTTTTTTAAGGATTGGCTCTCTTCGCTTAGCATAATCTGTTCAAATGCCATCCATTTCCCTGCAAATTCTATGATTTTGTCATTTTTTAGTGCTGTGTAATACTCCATTGTGTATAGATGCCACATTTTTTTTTATCCATTCATCTATTGAAGGGCATCTAGGTTGGTTCCACAGTCTAGCTATTGTGAATTGTGCCGCTATGATAATTGAGGTGGCAGTATCCCTATAGTATGCTCTTTTAAGATCCTCAGGGAATAGTCCATGAAGGGCGATAGCTGGGTCAAATGGTGGATCCATTCCCAGCTTTCCCAGGAATCTCCATACTGCTTTCCAAATTGGCCTCACCAATTTGCAGTCCCACCAGCAGTGTACAAGTGTACCCTTTTCCCCACATCCTCACCAACACTTATTGTTGTTTGACTTCATAATGGCTGCCAATCTTACTGGAGTGAGATGGTATCTTAGGGTGGTTTTGATTTGCATTTCTCTGACCGCTAGAGATGGTGAGCATTTTTCATGTACTTGTTGATTGATTGTATGTCCTCCTCTGTGAAGTGTCTGTTCAGGTCCTAGGCCCATTTGTTGATTGGGTTATTTGTTATCTTATTGTTTAATTTTTTAAGTTCTTTGTATATTCTGGATATTAGGGCTCTATCTGAAGTGTGAGGGGTAAAAACTTGTTCCCAGGATGTAGGCTCTCTATTTACCTCTCTTATTGTTTCTCTTGCTGAGAAAAAAACTTTTTAGTTTAAGTAAGTCCCATTTGTTTATTCTTGTTATTAACTCTTGGGCTATGGGTGTCCTATTAAGGAATTTGGAGCCCGACCCCACAGTATGTAGATCGTAGCCAACTTTTTCTTCTATCAGATGCAGTGTCTCTGATTTGATATCTAAGTCCTTGATCCATTTTGAGTTAACTTTTGTGCATGGTGAGAGAAAGGGATTCAGTTTCATTTTGTTGCATATGGATTTCCAATTTTCCCAGCACCATTTGTTGAAGATGCTATACTTCCTCCATTGCATGCTTTTAGCCCCTTTATCAAATATAAGAAAGTTGTACTTTTGTGGATTGGTTTCTGTGTCCTCTATTCTGTACCATTGGTCCACGTGTCCACGTGTCTGTTTTGGTACCAGTACCACGCTGTTTTTGTTATTATTGCTTTGTAGTACAGTTTGAACCCTTGTATATTTATACCTCCAGATTCACACTTCCTGCTTAGAATTGCTTTTGCTTTTCTGGGTCTTTTGTTTTTCCATATGAATTTTATGATTGCTTCATCTATTTCTACAAGAAATGCCATTGGGATTTTGATTGGCATCACATTAAACCTGTAGAGAACTTTGGGTAATATTGCCATTTTGATGATGTTAGTTCTGCCTATCCATGAACAGGGTACATTTTTCCATCTTCTAAGATCTTCTTCTATCTCTCTCTTTAGGGTTCTGTAGTTTTCATTGTATAAGTCTTTCACCTCTTTTGTTAGGTTGATTCCCAAGTATCTTATTTTCTTTGAGGATATTGTGAATGGAGTGGTTTTCCTCATTTCCATTTCAGAAGTTTTGTTGCTGATATACAGGAATGCCTTTGATTTATGCGTGTTGATTTTATATCCTGCCACTTTGCTGAATTCATTTATTAACTCTAGCAGTTTCTTTGTAGACCCTTTTGTGTCTGTTAAATATATTATCATGTCATCCACAAATAGCGATAATTTAAGTTCTTCTTTTCCTATTTTTATGCCTTTAATTTGTTTTGTCTGTCTAATTGCTCTGGCTAGTATTTCAAGAACTAAATTGAATAGAAATGGTTATAGAGGGCATCCCTGTCTTGTTCCAGATTTTAGAGGGAATGCCTTCAGTTTTTCTCCATTTAGGATGATGCTAGCCTGAGGTTTAGCATATATAGCTTTTACCATGTTGAGGTAAGTTCCTGTTATCCCTAGTTTTTCTAGTGTTTTGAACATAAAGTGATGCTGTAGTTTGTTGAATGGTTTTTCTGCATCTATCGAGATGATCATATGGTTGTTGTCTTTAAGTCTATTGATGTGGTGGATTACATTTATTGATTTCCATATATTGAACCAGCCTTGCATTCCAAGGATGAATCCTACTTGATCATGATGCCCAATTTTTTTTATATGATTTTGTATTCGATTCGCCAGGATTTTATTGAGAATCTTTGCATCCAAGTTCATTAGAGATATTGGTCTGTAGTTTTCTTTCTTTGAAGTGTCTTTGTCTGGTTTCAGGATCAGGATGATGTTGGCCTCATAGAATGAATTTGGAAGAACTTCTTTTTCTATTTCTTGAAATAGCTTGAAAAGTATTGGTATTAATTCTTCTTTGAAGGTTTTGTAGAACTCTACTGTATACCCATCCGGTCCAGGGCTTTTTTTGCTTGGTAGTCTTTGATGGCTTCTTCTATTTCTTCTTTTGTTATTGGTCTGTTTAAATTGTGTGTGTCTTCCTGACTCAATCTGGGTAGATTGTATGACTTAAGAAATTTATTGATATCTTCATTATCTTCTATTTTATTGGAATATAGGGTTTCAAAATACTTTTTAATTATCTTATGTATTTCTGTAGTGTCTGTTGTGATATTGCCTTTTTCATCCCATATGTTAGTAATTTGAGTTCTCTCTCTTCTTCTCTTCTTTAGCATGGCTAAGGGTCTGTCGATCTTATTTATCTTTTCAAAGAACCAACTTTTAGTTTTTTCAATATTTTCAATGTTTTTTTTTTTGTTTCAATTTCATTGATTTCTGCTCTAATTTTAATTACTTCTTGTCTTCTACTATATTTGCTGTTGTTTTGCTCTTCCTTTTCTAGGTTTTTGAGGTGTAGTGTGAGTTCATTTATTTGTTTTTTTTTTCCTTTTTTTGAGGAAAGAACTCCAATAAATGAATTTCCCTCTTAAAACTGCTTTCATTGTGTCCCATAGATTCCGGTATGTTGTGTCTGTATTGTCATTTGTTTCTAAGAATTTTTTTTTAATCTCCTTCTCTATGTCTTCTGTAACCCATTGATCATTCAGTAACATATTGTTCATTTTCCATGTGATGTAGGATTTTTCCTTCCTTCTTTTATCATTGATTTCCAGTTTCATTCCATTATGATCAGATATGGTGCATGGTATTATCTCTAACCTTTATATTTACTGAGAGTTGCCCTATGCATAATATATGGTCTATCTTTGAGTAGGATCCATGTGTTGCTGAGAAGAACGTGTATCCACTTGATAATGATTTGTATATTCTATATATGTCAGTTAAGTCTAGGTTATTGATTGAGTTATTGTGTTTTATAGTTTCTTTGTTCAGCTTTTGTCTAGAGGATCTGTCCAATGGCGAGAGCGGTGTGTTAAAGTCCCCCATAATTATTGTGTTGTTGTCTATTTGACTCTTGAACTTGAGGAGAGTTTGTTTTATGAATGTTGCAGCACCATTGTTTGGTGCATACAAATTGATAATTGTTATGTCTTGATGGGGGATGGTTCCTTTTCACAGTATATAGTGTCCTTCTTTATCCCTTTTGATTAACTTAGGTTTGAAGTTGATTTTATTTGATATGAGTATGGCCACTCCTGGTTGCTTCTGAGGGCCATGTGAGTGGTATGATTGTTCCCAACCTTTCACCTTCAGCCTGTGTATGTCTTTACCTATCATATGAGTCTCCTGAAGGCAGCATATTGTTGTATTTTTTTTTTTAATCCAGGTTACTAGCCTGTGTCTCTTGATTGGTGAATTTAAGCCATTAACATTTAAGGTTACAATTAAAATAGGGTTTGTACTTCCAGTCATGTTTATTTATTTATTTATTTATTTATTTATTTATTTTAGTTTGGCTAGTTTTTCCTCTTTGGTTATTTTTCTCCCCCTTTACTGAGATACCTCCCACTGTTAGTTTTGGGCACTATTTTTCAATTCCTCTTCTTGTAGTATTTTGCTCAAAATGCTTTGCAGTGCTGGTTTTCTGGCTGCAAATTCTTTTAGCTTTTGTTTATCGTGAAAGATTTTAATTTCATTGTCAAATCTGAAGCTTAATTTTGCTGGATACAGTATTCTTGGTTGGAATCCATTATTTTTCAGCGTTTTAAATATGTTGTTTCAGGATCTTCTCGCTTTCAAAGTCTGTAATGAAAAATCAGTCGTTAACCTAATTGGTTTAACACTGAATGAAACTGCCAACTTTCTCTCGTAGCATTTAATATTCTCCCCTTGCTCTGTATGTTAGCTATCTTCATAATTATATATCTTGGAGTTGGTCTATTATGGTTTTGGATGTTTGAGGTCCTGTAGGGTTCCAGGATTTGGCAATCCATTCCATCTTTCATCTCTGTGAAGTTTTCTAGAATTATTTCATTTAATAAGTTCTCCATTCCTTTGGTTTGATCCTCTGTGCCTTCTTTTATCCCAATGACTCTCAAATTTGTTTGTTTTTTTTTTTATGAGATCCCATATCTCTTGGATAGATTGCTCATAAGATTTAAGCATCTTTTCTGTGTTGACTATATTCTTTTCAAGTTGATAAACTTTGTCTTCATTATCTGATGTTCTGACTTCTACTTGATCTAGTCTATTTGTAATATTCTCGTTAGAGTTTTTAATCTGGTTTATGGTTTCTTGCATTTCTAGGATTACTGTTTGGTTTTTTTTTAAATCTCTATCTCCTGGTAAAGCTTGTTCTTTGCAGTTTGAATTTGTTTGTTTAGTTCGTTTTCAAAATATCCTTTCAATGCTTGGACTTGCTCTCTCATCTCTTCTCTAATATTCCGTTCCATCTGAGTTAGGTATGCCTTGATTTCTTTCCCTGTCCATGTTTCTGATGCTTCTAGGTCCTCCTGTGGATTTAAGTTGTCCTGCATTGTTTGTAGTCCTTTTTTCCCTTGTTTTTTCATGTTGTTCACGTTACTTTCCAGCTCTGTTTGACTGCTTTGTAACTGCTTTCTCCTATACATTTGTTTTGGCTTTGTATATCTCTGTTGTCTCTCCTTTGTGGTGGGAGATTATGTCTAGAAATGTTGGGCTTTATTGTACTTTAAAGCTGATTCATTCAATTCATAAAAGGCTTCTAGGTTCTTTATGCATATAGTGATTTGTTGTTTTTTCTTAGTACTATATGTCTAGGTTAGGTGCTATGATGGTACGAGGGTTAGTATGACTTGGCTACTTTAGAAGATTGCTCTACTGAAGGTGGATACTAACAGGCAATTGGATCAGGGTGCTGGCAGTAGCTAGGTATTTAGGAGCCCTATAGACAGCCTTGAGACATTCACCTATTTGCATTTAGACAATTCCACGTAAAGGAAGACATAATGCTTGGGATGAAAGTTTGGGGGGTAGGGGAATGAAGGTGCTCTTAAAAAGAAAGAAGGATAGAGAGATAGATAGATTAGAGGAGAATGAAAAGAACAATAAAACTTGAAACGGTAAAGAAAAAGAGAAGGAAAAGGGGAGAAAGGAACAGAGAGAGAAGAAGAAAAAATAAAAAAAATAAATAAAAATAAAATAATAAAATATTGAAGTCTTAGAGATCCATTTTCTTCTCTTCCAGTAGGTGGAGCTGTGCCCTCCGAGCGGAGCTTCTGCTCTCTACCTGCCCATAGCAATCCCTGTAAGGCGTCTCCTGGGAGTCTCTCAGACTTGTCAGTCCAGAGCCGTTTCACTTCTCCGGCCCTTACCCCCCTTCCTCCTGTCAGCCAGCCAGCCAGGTCCTGTTCACCAGAAGCGGTTCCCCAGAGATCTAGTTACACTTGCAGCCCCACTGCGTGTCCCATTTAAGCCCCAGTGCTGTGGTAAACTGGCAGCTAAGACCTTGGGAGTCATTGCTGGTGATATGGGGTTTGGGGGTCAGGGATCCCCTCTGCTTCCCTACAGACACGACCCCTGAGAGGTCCATGAAGTTTCCTGGCTGCTTGTATCTGGATGGGGAGGGAGTCACACACCTGCTAAAGTGGATTCTGCTGGGAAGGAATTCCGTTGGCCGAACTCTGATGAGGTCACCTCTCTGCCATGGCGGGCCCCATGCTCCTTGCTGGAGTGTCTGAAGGGAGGGGTGGGACTGGTCTGTAACCGGTTTGCTTCAGCTCCCAGCTCGCTATTTCATGAAGGCTTGGCTAAAGACTTCTTCCTGCCAAGCTGCGTCTCAGACGCTAGCGGGACCCAGACACGTTTGCTGCTGGCGGATGGGCTGGCAGTCGCGCCGCAGCGCGCGGACTGTGGCTGGCGGATCTGGACCTCTGGATACAGCTAATGTTAGAACTAGAGTTATGATTAGGGCCAATTTTAGGGTTATGGTTAGAGCTAAGTCTAGTTTTATGGTTAGGTTTAAGTTCACGGTGATGTTTTTAGCTATGGTTAGTGTTAGGTTCAGAGTCAGGGTCAGCGTTAGTTTTAAGTTTGGGGATAGGACTCGAAATAGGGGTAGGCTTAGGGCTAGATGTAGGGTTAATTTTGGTTTAGGTTAAGAGTTAGGGTTAGTGTTATGGCTCATTATATTTTAGGGCTAAGGATAAAGTTAAAGGTAGTTTTACAATTAATCTTAATGCTATTGCTAGTGATATGGTGAGTTTAGGCTTAGTGGTACATATAGAGTTATGGTTAATTCTAGGGTTAGGGCTATGGCTAGGGTTAGGGCTAAGGTTATGTCTAGTGTTTGGGTTATGGTAAGTGATAGGGTTAGAACTAGGAATAGAGCTATGGTGATAGTTAGAGTTAGTCTGAAGTCTAGGGTTAGTGTTAAGTTTAGGGCTAAATTAGGGCTAGGAATATGTCTAGGATTGGTGTTAGGGTTAGGCCTAGTGTTGAGGCTATGTTTAAGATTAGGTTTAGGGTTAGGTTTAGGGGAAGCCTTGGGATTATAGGTAGTTTTAGGGCTAGGGTGTTGATTAGAATTAGGTTAAGGTCTAGGGTTATGTTGGTGTGAGAATTAAGGCTAGATTTGGGGATAGGATGAGGGGCAAGGATTGCGTTAGGGTTAGGGCAAGTTTTAGGGATAATATCAGGTTTAGGGTTATGGCTAGGGATAGTTATAGGGTTAGGTTCATGTCTAGGTCTAATGTTAGGTTTAGGGTAAGGCCCAGGTTAAGAGTAAGGTGTATTTTTAGGTGCAGTGTCAGGTTTCGGGTTAAATATTAGGGTTAAGGCTCAAATTAGCGTTAGGGTTAGAATTAGGGTTAGGTTTATGGATAGGTTTGGGTTTAGGATTCAGGGTAAGATTAGAGTAATTGGTGGGATTAGGGTTAGGCCTAGAGTTAGCATTTGGGTTAAGGATATTGTTAAGGTAATGAATAGCATTAGAGCTATGTTTAGGGCTAGGGTTTAGAATACTATTAGGGCTAGAGTTAGGGTTAGGGCTAGGCCTAGGGTTAGGGTTTGGGTTAGGTTTATGGTATAGGTTAGGTTTTGAGCTAGGGTTGGTGCTAGGATGAAGATTAGGTTTAGGATTATGTCTAGGGTTAGACTTACAGTTAAGGTTAGTGTTAGTGTTAGGGTTAGAGCTAAGGTTATCTTTAGAGTTAGGTTAATGGATAGGGTTAGATGTCGGGGTAGGGTTAGTGGTAGCTTTAGGTTTAGGGTTAGTGTTAAGGTTAGGGCTAAGATTATCATTTGAGTTAGGGAAATGGATAGGGTTAGATGTTAGGTTAGGGTAAGGGGTAGTTTTAGGTTTAGGGTTAGTGTTAGGGTTTGGGCTAGGGTTAGTTTTAGAGTAAGGGTTATGGTTTTATCTAGGGTTAAGGCTACGATGAGGGTTAGTTTTAGGGTTAGGTCTAGGATTAGGTACAATTAGGATCAGAGGTAGGGTTATCATTAGGGTTAAGGTTCTGTTTAGGGTATTGTATAAATTTAGAGATAGTATTAGGGCTGGTGTTAACATTATGATTAGGCCTAGGAATAGGATTAGATTTAGGGATAGGGCTAGGCTTAAGTTTAGGGTTCACTTTTGGGTTTTATCTAGGTATATGTCTAAGATGAGGGTTAGATTTAGCATGAGTGTTAGGCTTAAGGTAAGGAATAAGGTTAGGTTAGGGTTAGGGTTGCGCTTTGGGCTAGATTTAGACCTAGGATTAGGGCTAGGTTTTGTGATAGGTTTAGAGCTAGTTATACTGCTGTGGTAATGTAAGGGTTATGTTTACGGTAATGGCTAGTTCTAGTGTTAAGGTTAGGTTTCATTTAGGGTCAGTTTTAGCAAGGTTTAGGGTTAGAGTCAGGGTCTGTGTTTGGATTAGGGTTAGGGTTAGGGCTAGAACCAGAATTAGGATTGGTTGGTTCTAGAGGTAAGGATAGTGTTTAGCTTAAGTTAAGGGTTATCCTTAGAGCTAGGGTTAGTTTTTTGTTTAGGTCTTGGTTAAAGATATGGCTAGATTTATGATTACGTTTAATCTAGGTCTATTATTAGGGTTACATTTAGATATAAGGTGATGGGTAGGGCTAGTGTTAGGGTTTGTTTTAAATTCAGGGTCAGAATAAGGGTCAAGGTTAGGGTTAGAATTTGGGTTCTGGTTATAACAAGAATGAGGGCTAGGGTTAGGACTAGTAATAGGGTTAGAGTTTGGGTTAGACTAAGGACTAGTTATAGGACTAGGGTTAGCATTAGGGATGGGGTTTGGCTAGGGTAAAGAATAAGGTTAGATCTATGGTTAGAGCTAGGGTTCTGGTTAGGGTAGGGCTAGTGTTAGGTGAGGGTTATGGTGAAAGCTAGGGTTAGGTATCAGATTTGGGCTAGGTTTGGTTTGGCATTAGGTTTAAGTTTACGGCTAATGTATGATCTAATTTTATGATTAGAACTAGTTTTAAAATTAGGGTTAGAACCAGTGCTAGATTTAGGTTAAGTTTTAGGTTTAGGGTGATGTTTAGAGCTAGGGTTAGTGTTAATGCCAGAGACAGGTTTAGGGGTAGATTTAGGGTTAAGATTAAGACTCAAATTAGGTCTAGGCTTAGGGCTAGATATAAGGTTAGTGTTTGGTTTAGGTAAAAGTTTAGGGTTATTGTTATGGCTCAGATGTCTATTAGGTCTAAGCCTATGGTTACAGCTAGTTTTAGGATGAGCATTAGGGTTAGGGCTAGTGTTAGGGTTAGGTTTAGTTTTACAATTAGGGTTAGATTTAGAGTTAGGTTTAGATCTACAGTTAGGGCAAAATATAAGGTTAGGGCTAGGGTTAATGTAGGCTATGGCTAGGAATAAGATTATGGTAAGTGATAGAGTTAGAATTAGGGCTAAGGCTAGGGCGAGAGTTATAGTTAGTCTTAAAGCTAGGATTAGGGTTATGTTTAGGATTGGGGCTAAGGTTAGTGTTAGTGTTAGTCCTAGGGTTAAGGTTAGGGCTAGGTTTTATGTTATTGTTAAGGTCTGAGTTAGGTTTAGGGTAAGCAATGGGGTTATAACTAGATTTAGGTCTAGGAAATGGGTTAGAATAAGAGTTAGGTTTATGATTAAGGCTAAGTTTTATTTAAGATAAGAGCTAGTGTTTGTGTTTGGCTTAGTGCTAGTATTAGGGCTACGGCTATTGTCAGGTTGAGGGTAACATTAGAGATAGGTTTCGGTTTATGTTTAGGGTTAGGTCTAGTGTGTTAGACCTAAGGGTAAGGTAAGGGTAAAGTTTAAAGCTATGTGTATTATTAGGGTCAGTATTTGGCTTATGGTTTGGTTTAGGTTAATGTTTAGGTTTAGGGCTCGAATTAGCATTAGTGTTAGATTTAGGATTAGGGTAATGAATAGGCTTAGGATTAGGGTTCAGGTAAGTTTTAGGGCAATGGATAGGTTTAGGGATTGCGATAGGGTTAGGGTTAAGCCTACAATTTGCATTAGGGTTAGGATTGTGTTCAGCATAGCGGATAGAATTAGAGCTAGGTTAAGGACTAGGCTAATGGTTATGATTAGAATTAGGGTTAGGATAGTTGACATAATTAGAGCTATGATTAGGGCTATGTTAATGTTATTATTAGAGCTAGTGTTGTTTTGGGTTTGGGATATGGCTAGGCTTATGTTAAGGGTAAAGGTTAGGCTTTGAGCTAGGGTTAGGTCTAAAGTGAGGCTTTAGGTTTAGGGTTAGGGCTAGGGTTGGGTTTATGGTTAAACTTAGGGCTATGTTCAAGCCTAAAATTAAGGCTAGGTTTTGTGCTAATTTAGGCCTAGTGTTAGGGCCATGGGTAATGTAAGAGCTAGGTTATGATTAGCGCTAGTTTTACGATTAGGGTTATGGGTAGGTCTAGTGTTAGGATTAGGTTTGGTTTTGAGTGAGCTTTGGAACTAGGATTATGTTAGGGTCAGGGCCCATGTTCAGGTTAGAGTTAGTGTTGGGTTTAGTGCCAGAATTAGGACTAGGTTTAGGTCTAGGGGTAGGGTTGGTGTTTGGGTTAGGATAAGGGTTATTGTTAGGGTGAGGGCTAGGTTGTTTTTCAGGTGTAGGGCTAGAGATATGGCTAGATTTAAGATTAGGTTTAAGTCGAGGGCTAGTGTTAGGTTTAGGTTTAAGTATATTATTACTGGTAGGGCTGATGTTAGGGTTCGGTTTTGGGTTAGGGTCAGGTTTATACTTGCTGTTAGTATTAGGGTGAGAATAAGTGTCAGGGATAGGGTTTGTGTTTTGGTTACAGTTAGAGCTGGAATGAAGTTTAGGGTTAGGCCTAGTAATAGGGTTAGGGTTTGGGTTAGGCTAGAATTAGGGTTAGGACTAGGGTTAGCATTAGGTTTAGGGTTTAGCTTAAGGTAATGGATAGGGTAAAAGCTCAAGGTTAGATCTAGGGTTAGGTATGGATGAAGGCTAGTTTTAGGGTTAGGGTTAAAACTAGGGTTAGCACTCTGCTTAGGGCCAGGTTTTGGGTTAAGTTGGGGCTAGTGTTAGGTCTACAACTAATGTATAAACCAGGGTTATGATTAGGGCTACTTTCTGGGTAAGTGTTATGCCTAGATCAAGTGTTAGGTTTAGGGTTACCATTTTCGGGATGTTTATAGCTAGGGTTAGTGTTAGGTTCAGGGTCAGTGTTCAGGTTATAGTTAGGGTTAGGGTTAAACACAGAATTATCACTAGAGTTAGGTCTAGGGGTAGGATTAGTATTTGTGTTAGGTTAAAGTTTATCATTAGGGCTAGGGCTAGGTGTTTGTTTAGGTCTAGGGCTTAGAGATATGGCTAGAGTCAGGATTAGCTTTAGGTCTAGGGCTAGTGTTAGGGTTAGGATTAGGTATAGGTTTATTGCTAGTGCTAGTGTTAGGGTTTGGTATATGGTTAGGTTCAGGTTTAGACATACAGTTAATCTTAGGGTCAGAATAAGTGTCAGGGTTAGGTTTAGGGTTTGGGTTATGGTTAGAGCTAGAATGAGGTCTAGGATTAGTACTAGTAATAGGGTGACGGTTTGGGTTAGGCTAAAGATTAGGGTTAGGTTTATGGCTATGTTTAGTGTAAGTCTTAGGTTTCAGGTAGGGGTCAAATTTAGAACTAGGGGTATTATTAGGTTCAGCTTCAGGTTTAGGGTTTTGTTTAGGTTAGGTTTTAGGGTTAGGGCTCGAATTAGCTTTAGGGTTTGGTTTTGGGTAATGATAGGGTTTGGTTTATGGTTCAGGTTTGATTTGGCATAATGGATAAGGTTACAGTTAGGGAGAAGATTAGATTTAGGCCTAGGGTTATCATTAAAATTAGGGTTATGTTTAGGGTAATTGATAAGGTAAGGCTAAATTTAGGGCTAGGTTTATGGATAGGATTAAGGCTAGGGTAAGTGTTAGGGTTATGGGTTTGTTTTGTGTTAAGTTTAGGGCTAGAATTATGGCTAAGGCAAATGTCAGGTCTAGGCTTTTGGCTAGCAATAATTTTAGGGTTAGGTTTATGGCTAAGTCTAGTATAAGGATTAGGTTTAGTGGTAGGTTCAGGGTTAGAGCTAGGTATATTATCATGGGAAGGGGCAGAGTTAGGGTTTGGGTTGGGTTAAGGTTTAGGTTTAAGGCTTGAATTAGCATTAGGGTTAGCATTAGAGTAATGATAGGGTTAGGTTTAGGGTTCAGATTGGGTTTAGGTTAATAAAATAGTTTAGGTTTAGGGATAAGTTTAGGGTTAGGCGTAGGGTTACCATTAGAGTTATGCTTATGATTAGGGTAATGGATAGGGTTAGAGCTAGTGATAGGGCTAGGGTTATGGTTAGAATTCTGGCTAGGGTTAGCGTAAAGTTTAGGACTATATTCTGGGTTAGGTTTAGGTTTAGGGTTACGATTAAAGCTAGGGTTAAGGCTCAGATTAGGGATTGAATTTGGGTTTGGTTAGGGCTAGGATTAGGAGTATGGTAATGTATGAACTAGTGTTGCAATTAGTGCTAGTTTTAGGGTTAGCGTTAGAGCTTAGTCTAGGGTTATGGTTAGGTTTAGGGTTAGGGTGTTGTTTAGAGCAAGCGTTATTGTTAGGGTTAGTGTCAGATTCAGGGTTAGGTTTCGGGTTAGTGTTAGAACTCGATTTATGTCTAAATTTAGTAGTAGTTGTACGGTTAGGTTTGGTTTAGGTTAAGGGTTAGGGATATACATTGGTTTTGTTCTAAAGCTAGCTAGGCTGTTACGGCTAGATTATGGATTAGTATCAGTGTTAGGGCTAGTGTTAGGTTGAGGTTTAGGTTTAGGGTGAGGGTTACATTTACAGTTAGTGTTAGATCTAGGGTTAGGGTAGGGTAGGGCTAGGGTCAGGGTGAGGGTTAGGGTTATGCAAGGAATATGGTTAGAACTAGGGATTCAGCTAGGGTGAGAATTAGAGTTAGTCATAGTAGTAGTCTTAGGGTTAGGTTTAGGGTTAGGGCTAAATTAGGGCTAGGATTTGAGCTAGGGTTAGGGCTAGGGTGAGGGCTAAATTGGGGCTAGGATTAGGACTAGGTTTAGTGTTAGAGTTAGGGCTAGGATTAAGGCTAGAGTTAGGGTTAGGGTTAGAGCTAAATTGAGGCTTAGGATTAGGTCTAGGTTTAGTTTTGGGGTTAGGACTACATTTGGGCTATTCTTAAGGCTAGGGTTAGTGTTAGGGTTAGACTAAGGGGTAGGACTAGAGTTAGGGTTCACTTTGGTGTTAAGGTAAAGTTTAGGGAAATGGGTGGGGTTATACTTAGCTTTAGTATATGGTGAGCTTTAGAATTAGTATTAGGCCTAGGGTTATATGTCAGAATAGGATGAAGTTTAGGTTTAACTGCTAGAGTTTCTGTTAGGGTTATGGCTAGGACCAGGTCTAGGGTTCATATTAAAATAGTTTTAGGGTAATGTTATGGTTAGGTCTTGTGTAAGAGCTAGGTATAGGTTAAAGATCAGCTCTAGGGCTAGGGTTATTATTAGCGTCAGGAACAGGGGAAGAGTTAGCATTTGGTTTAGATAAAGGTTTAGGGTTAAGGCTCAAATTAGCATTAGGGTTAGGTTTAGGATTAGGGTAATGGATAAGGTTTAGTTTTGGTTTCAGTTAAGGTTTAGGGTAATGGATGAGGTAGGTTTAGCAATCGGGTTAGGGTTACCACTAGGGTTAGGGTTATGTTTAGTTTAATGGAGAGGTGTAGAGCTAGGGTTAGGCCTAGGTTATGGTTTAGATTAACTCTAGGATTAGGGCTAGGTTTAGGGATAAGTTTAGGATGTGATTTAGGGTAAGTTTTAGGGTTAAGTTAAGTGTTAAGTTTAGGGCCAAGATTATATTTAAGTTAGGGTAAGGGTTAGTGTTTGAGCTAGGGTAGGGCTAGGGTGAGTGTTAGGTTTAGGATTAGGTCTAGGTTTACATTTATGGTTACAATAGTTTTAGTGTTAGGGATGGGGTTTTAATTAGGGTTAGGTTTAGGGTAATTGATATGTTTAAACCTAAATTTCAGACTAGGTTTAATGTTAGGATTAGAGCCAGGGTTAGGGATAGGGTTTAGGATAGAGCTAGGTTTATATTTAATGTAAAGGTTAGGCTTTGAGCTAGGGTTAGGTCTAAGGCGAAGCTTAGGTTAGGGCTAGGTTTAGGGCTAGGATTAGGCTAAGGGTTATGCTTAGAGCTAAGTTTAGGCCTAGGTTTAGGGCTATGTTTCATGTTATGTTTAGGGCTAGAGTTAGGACTATAATTAATGTAACAGCTAGGGTTATGTTTAGGGCTAATTTTAGAGTTAGAGTTATGGCTTTACTTAGTGTTAGGTCTAGGTTGTGAGTTACTGTCATGTGTAAAGCTAGGTTCAGTGTTAGAATTAGGGTCAGTTTTTGGGATAGGTTTAGGCTTAGGTTTAGAGCCAAAATTAGGACTAGGTTTAGGTCTAAGGGTAGGGTAAGGTTCGGTATACATTAAGGGTTATAGTTAGTGCTAGTGCTAGGTTTTTGTTTAGGTCTAGGGGTAGATAGAGTTCTAGCTATATTTGGGATTAACTTTGGGTCTAGGTCTAGTGTTAGGCATACATATAGGTATAGGTTTACCAGTAGGGCCAGTGTTAGGGTTTGGTTTAGGGTTAGGGACAGGTTTAGACATAGGGTTACTGTTAGGGTCAGATGAGAGTCAGGAATAGGTTTAGAGGAAGAATGAAGGCTAGGGTTAAGACTAGCATTATGGTTAGAGTTTAAGTTAGGCTAAGGGTTAGAATTAAGATTAGGGTTAGCATTTGGTTTAGGGTTTGGCTTAGTGTAAGGAATAGGGTTAGAGTTAGGGATAGGGCTACTGTTAGGGTTAGGGTTAGGTCTAGTATTATGGTTAAAGCTAAGGTTAGGGCTCGGATTAGGTGTAGAATTTGTTTTAGGGCTAGGGCTATGGTTAGGACAATGCCTAATGTATGAAATAGGTTTATGATTAAGGCTAGTTTTAGGGTTAGGTTAGGGCTAGATATAATGTTAAGGTTAATTTTAGGTTAGGGTGGTGTTTAGAGCTAGGATTAGTGTTAGGGTCAGTGTCAGGGTCAGGGTTCGTTTTAGAGTTAGTTTTAGGGTTACTTGTAGCGTTAGGGTTTGATATAGGTTAAGGGTTAAGATTAGGGCTATGGCTTGGTTTTGGTTTATGGCAAGGGCTAGGGCTAGGGCAGGTTTAAGATTAGCGTTGTGGTTAGGGGTTGTGTTAGGGTTTGGTTTAGACTTACTTTAGAGTTAAAATTAGAGTTAGGTTTAGATTTAGACTTAGGATTAGATATAGGATTAGGATTAAGGCTAAAGATAGAACTATGGTTAGGGCTAGGGTAAGAGTTAGTGTTTGTTTCATGGCTAGGTTTAGGGTTAGGTTAGGATTAATTAAAGGCTAGGATTAGCACTCGGCTTTGTATTAGGCCAAGGTTTAGGGTGAGGGTTAGGATTAGGTTTAGGGTTATGGTTAGTTTTGGGGTATAGGATGAGGTTATATGTAGATTTAGGGCTAGATTGAAGAATAGAACTAGGGTTAGGGCTCGGGTTATGTTTCAGGCTAGGATTAAGCCTAGGTTTAGTGCTAGGATTATGGCTAGAGCTAATTTCAGGTCTAGTGTTATGGTTAAAAATAGTTTTAGGTTTAGGTTTATGCTTATGTCTAGTGTAAGGGTTAGGTTTAGGGGTAGCTTCAGGTTTAGAGCTAAGGGTACTCTTAGGGTCAGGGTCATGATTAGTGTTAGACCTTAACAAAAACCTAGCCTTAGACCTAACAATAACCCTTAACTTAACACAATGACTTACCTTCCCCTAGACATAAACCTACTCCCAATGCTGGCTTTAACCTTAACTCTAACTCTAAACTGAACACTGACCCTGCCTTTAACACTAAATCTATCTCTAAACCTTACCCTAACCAAAAACCTAAACCTAACACTAGACATAGCCATAACCCTAACCCTACAACTAGCCCTAATCATAATCCTAGCTCTTACATGACCCATAGCTCTAACTCAATGCCCTAAACTAAACAAAACCTAGAGTGCATTCTAGGCCTAAATCTAGCCCTAAGAAAAACCCCAACACTAACCCTAGCCCTAACCCTAACCCTAAACCTAACCCTAGCCTTACTCTCAAACTTTACTCAAAGCCTAACCCTACCATAAATATAAACTTACACCTATAACTTACTCTAAACCCTAAACCTAGCCCTAACCCTAAACTTAATACTAGCCCTAAACTTAGCTCTAAACCTACATCTCACCTAACCCTACACCTAAATGTATTGATAAACCTAGCCTTTACCCTAAATGTGAACCTAACCCTAACCAGAAATCTAACAATAGAACTAACCCTAAAAGTAACACTCAAAATAGGCCTAAACCCAGCTCAAAACCTAACCCGTACCATAAACCTAAACATAACTGTAGCCTTAACATTAATCCTAAAACTAAATCTAACCATAAACATAAACATAAACCTACATCTAACCATATCCATTACCCTAACCCTTATCCTAACCCTAATGTTAGCCCTAGCCCTAAACTTAACTCTTACTCTACACCTACCATAATCCTGTCCCTAGACCTATGGCTGAACATAATCCAAGATTTAGCCCTAGCACTAACACTAGCTCACACCCTAGCCATTACCCTAAACTAACCATAGACCAAATCCTAACCCCAATCCTAGTCCTAATCCTAACTGTAACCATAGCCCCAACTCTAAGTCTAACTCTAGCCATTATCCTAATCATAACACTAAACCTAATGCTAAACCTTGCCCTAACCGTAACCCTAATCCTTACTCTATCCCTAGCCCTGATTCTAACCTGAAGCCTCAACCTAGCCAAACACTTACTCAATCCCTGACATTTACAATTAACCTAACCATAAGAAAATGATAAGCCCAACCCTAACCCTAACCCTAGCCCTAGCCCTAATCCTAAACTTAAAACTAGACATAACCTTAGCTCTAACCCCATCAATTACCCTGAACCTAACCAAAAATGCCATGAAAACCTTATCCCTAACCCTAAACCTATTCTAACCGTAACTGTAAACCTAACCTAGACCTAAACATAAACCTAAACTTTGCCATAGTCCTAAACCTAGCTCAAACCCTAACAATAATGCTAAACTTAAAACTAACCTTAGTCCTAAATCTAAACCTAACCCTAACCCCCCTAACCCAACATCTAAACCTGTCCATACCCTTAACACTAATGGTAACACTAATCCTAATCCTAGACCTAATCCCAAACCTAACCCTATCCTTAGCACTAACCCTGGCTCAAACCCTAACCAATAACCTAAAACTAACCCTAGCATTAACTATTCGTAACCCTAAATCTAGCCCTAATCTTAAACATAACCCTAGCCATAACCCTAGATCTAACCCTATCCATTACCCTAATGATAACCATAAACCTAATGCTAACCCTAGGCCTAACCCTAACCCTATCCATTACCCTAAACCTAATCTGAGCCCTAAACCTAACCTTATCCATTATCCTAACTCTAACTCATACCTAATCCTAATTTGAGCCATAATCCCAAACATCAACCTAACCCAAACCCAAAACCTGACTCTGACTATTATAATACCCCTAGCTCTCAAATTGAACCTCACCCTAAACCTAACTCTGACACTAAACCTAGCCATAAATCTTACCCAAAAACTATTCCTAACCATAACCCTAGACCTGATATTAGCCCTAGCCCTAATTCTTGCCATAACCCAAACACAAACACTAGCCCTCATCCGAGCCTTATAACTAACCTTGATCCTAACCCAAACAGTAACTGTAGCCCTATCCCTAATTCTATCCCTCGCCCTAGTTCTGAACCTTGCCACAACCCCATCCCTTCCCCCAAATCTAACCCTAACTCTAACTCTAGACTTAACCCTTACATTAATCCTAGACCTGATGCTAACCCTAATTTAGCCCTAATGCTACCACTAGCACTAAGACTAATTCTAACTCTCACCCTAGCCCTATTCCTAGATATAACCCTATTCCTTAACATAACTGTAACACTTGCCATAACCTTAACCCCAACACTAGCCCTAGCCCTAACCCTAGAACTAAACATAACTCTAAGTCCATCCTTAACCCTAAGCCTAAACCTCACACTAACACTAGCCCTAACACTAACATTAATCCTAAAACTAGCCCTAATCTAGTTCAAGCCCTAAAACAAAATGGAGCCATAGCCCTAACCCTGACCCTTAACCTAAACCAAAACCTAACCATACACCTAGCCCTAACATTAGCCCTAATTCCAGTTCTAACCTAACCCTAAAACTAACCTTGAGCCTGACTCTGACCTTATTCCAACGCTAGCTCTAACATCAACCTAAAAGTATACCTAACCATAAAACTAGAACTAGCCCTAACAGTAACCCTAAAAGTAGCCCTGATCATAACTCTAGTTCTTACATTAGCCTTAGCCCTAAACCTAGCCCTAACCTAACACAACCTAGCCCTAAACTGAGCCCTACACCTCGTTTTAAACCTAATCCTAACCCTAATCATTACCCTAAACATAATCCTAACCCTAAAACTGGCCCTAACCCTAAACCTAACTCTACACTTAATCCTAACCATAACCCTATCCCTAACTCTAGCTCTAATCCTATCCATTACCCTAACATAACCCTAATCCTAATGCTAACCCTAGCCCTGAACTTAACCCTAATCCTAAACCTAGACCTGACACTAACCTTAATCTTCACGCTAGCCCTAACCATAGCTCAAAAAATAACACTTAGCATAAACCTAACTCTAACACTAACCCTAGACCTAACCCTAACCCTAACCCTAGCCCTAATCCTAAGTATAGCCCTAGCCCTAACCTATCCATTACCCTAAACTTAACCCTAACTCAAACAAAGCACTAAATATAGTTCTAAACCAACCCATTACCCTAACCCTAACTATAAATGTCATGATAACGCTAGCCCTAGCCCTAAAATGATTCTAACCCTAACTGTAAACTTAACCCTTGTCCTATCTCTAAACCTACACTAACCCTAACTGTAAACCTAACCCTAGACCCAACCATAAACTTAACCATTGCCATACTCCTAATCCTAGCTCAAATCCTAAGAGTTATGCTAAACCTAAGAAGAACCCTAGTCCTAAACCTAAATCTAACCCTATCCATTTAGGCTTAACCATAAACCTATTGCTAACACTAATCTTATTCTTACCTAAACCTAACCTGAACACTAAACCTAACCCTGTCAATTACTCTAATCCTAACCATAACCCTATTTCTAATTCGTGCCCTAAAACTAAACCAAAACTTAACCCAAACTCTGAACAAGACACTGACTCTAATAACACATCTAGTTCTAAACATGATCCTTACTCTAAACAGAACCCTTAAACTAGAACTAGCCATAAAACTAACACTAACAGTATCCCTAACCATATCCCTACATCTGATATTAGCACTCTACCTAATTCTTGCCTTAAACCTAAAACAAAGCAGAGCCCTCATCCTATCCCTAAACCTAGCCTTAACCCGAACCCAAATCCTAATCCTAGAGCAACCCCTAATTTCAACCCTCGCCCTAGTTCTGAAACTAGATATAACCACATCCCTTCTCCTATCTCTAACCCTAACACTATCACTAACACTAAACCTAGCCCTAACTCTAGGCCTAAACCTAACACTAAAAATAGCTCTAATCCTAGCCCTAATTTATTGCTAACTGTAACCCTAACTCTAACCTTAGCCCTAAGTCTAACCCTATCTGTAGCCCAAGACCTATTTCTAGTACCAACCTTATCTATTACCTAACCCTAACATTAGCCCTAACCTTAGCCCTAAACCTAGCCATAGTCCTAAACCTAGAACTAACCCTAACTCTAAATCTACCCTAACTATAAACCTAAACCTCACCCTAACCTAGCCCTAAACCTAATTCTAATTAGAAAACAAGCCCTAACCCTAGCCATAGCCCACAAACAAAACTGAGCTATAGCCATAATCCTAACCCTTAACCTAAACCACATCCTAATTCTACACCTAGTCCTAACATTACCCCTACCACTAATACTGACCCTGACTCTGACCCTAAAATTAACCCTACCTCTTAAACAACACCCTAACCCTAAACCTAACCCTAACACTAGACCTAGCCCTAACCCTAACCCTAGAACTCTCTCTAACTGTAAAGCTAGTTCTTACATTAGCTAGAGCCCTAACCCTAACACAAAACCTAGCGCTAATCTGATCCTCAACTCTAGCATTAACACTAACCCTAACCCTAACCCTAACCCTAACACAAACCCTAGCTCTAAAAATATTTCTTACCCTAAGCCAAACTCTCACCCTAAAGCTACAAAAGTTCTAACGCTAACCCTTAGCTTACCCCAAACTCTAACTCAATTACTAGTCCTAACCCTAGCCCTAATTTTGTGTCTAAACCTAACCCAAAGCCTAAGCCCAACACTTCCCTTATTCTGACCCTAACACTAACAATAGGTCAAAGCCTGACCTTAAGACTAAACCAAACCCTAACACTAGCCCTACCAGTAAAATTATACCTAAAATTAACCATAAAACTAGCACTAGACCTAAACTTAATCCTAAATATAGCCATTACTCTAGCTCCAGTCCTAAACAAAAAACCTAGCCCTAGCCCTAAAATAACCATTAACCCAAAGCAAAGACTAACCCTAGCCCTAGACTAAAACCTAGTTCCAATTCTGACACTAAACAAAACCCAATGCTAGCCCAAAAAATGATGCTTACACTAACACAAACCCTAGCTCTAAACCTTATCCTAACTGAAAACTTAAACCTAACACTAGGCATATGTAAAACCCTAACACAAAAAAACAAGCCATAACCATAACCCTAGCTCTTACAATACCCATAGCCCTAACAGTAGCCATAAACCTCACACAAAACCTAGCCCTAATACAAGCCCTAAACCTAGACCTAAGCAAAAACTTAACCCTAAACCTAGCACAAACCCTAAACCTAATGCTTGCCCTAGATCAAACCCTAGATCAAACTCTAACCCTTACTCTAAACATAACCCTTGCTTGAAACCTAACTCTAAACCTATCCCTCATCCTAACTGAAATCATAGCCCAAATCCTAGCTCTAACTTTATCCATTACCTTAAACATAACCTTGAATCTATCCCTAAATCAAAACCTACTCTTAACCATAAACCTATCCCTAAACTTAGCTACAATCCTATCCATTATACTAAACATAACCCTTACCCTTATGTGAACCCTAGGCCTAACCTTAACCTTATTGCTAACCCTATCCCTATCAATTACCTAAACCTAATGTTAACTCTGAACAAAACCCTATCATTACCCTAACCCAAACCCTAGTGCTAATTAAAGCTCTAATCATAAAACCTAACCTCAAAGGAACTCTAACACTGAACCTGACCCTAATAAATCTCCTAGCTCTAAGGATGACTTTTACACTAAACCTAACCCTTACACTAGGCATAGCCATAACACTAATCCTAAAACTATCCCCAACCATAAGGTTGGACCTGACATTAGCCATAGCCCTAATCCTAGACCTAAACCTAACACAAACCCAAGCCCTTAAACTACCATTAATCCTAACCCTAAACCTAACTTTAGGCCTAACCCAGGAACTAACCATAGCCCCTAATCTTAGCACTAATGTAGTCCTATTCATAACCCTATCCCAAACCCTAGCCCTATGACTAACTCCTCACCCTAGCCCCATCCCTAGTTCTAATCCTATCCCTTACTGGAAACCTAATTCTAGCCCTAAACCCAGTCCTATCCCTAGCCATATCATTAGCTCCAGCCCTAATCTAGATCTTATTTTAACTTTAAAATCAAACCCTAACCCTAAGCCTAACCCTAACCCTAACTCTAAATCTAACTTTAACCCTAGCCCTAAACAAAACTGAGCCATAGCCCTAACTCTAACCCTTAACCTAAAACCAAACCTTAACCCTAACCCTAAACTTAGCTCTAATTCTAGTTTTAAGCTGAAAACTAGAACTAACACTGACCCTGACTCTGACCATAATACTAATCCTAGTCTAAATATCACCCTAACCCTAACCCTACACCTAACACTAGACCTACCACTAACCCTAACACTAAATTTAACCCTAATTGTAACCTATTACTTACATTAGCCTTACCCCTAAACCTAGCACTAATTTAACTCCAAACCTGACCCCAAACCAAGCCCTAACCCGAGTTTTAACCCTAAACCTAATCCTAAACCTAGCCCTAATCAAAATCATAACCCTAGCCCTAACCTATCTATAATCCTATCCATTGCCTTAACCATAAACCTAGGCCTAAACTTAACCCTAACCCTAATCCTAAACCTATGCATTATTCTAAACCAAACCTAAACCCTAAACCTCACCCTATAATTACACTAACACAAACCATAAAGATAATTTGAGCCCTAACTTTAAACCTTAACCTATCCCAAATTTCTAACCCAGAACATGACTCTAATAATACACCTAGCTCTAAACCTGACCCTAACTCTAAACCTAACACTTATATTACATGTAGCCATAAAACCTAACCATAAAAACTATCGTTAAACATCACCCTAGATCTGATATTAGCCCCAGCCCTAATCCTAGCCCTAACACTAAAATAAACCATAGCCCTCATCTAGACCCAAACGTAGCCTTAATCATAACCCTAACCCTAATCATAGCCCTAACCTGAATTGTCAACCTCACCCTAGCTATAATGCCATTCCATACCCTAAACTTAACCCTAACCCTAACCCTAATACTAGGCCTAAGGTGAACACTAACCCTAGCCCAAATTCTAGCCCTAATTTTACCCTATCCCTAACTGTAACCCTAACCCTAGCCCTAAGACTAACTCTAACTCTCACACTAGCCTTTCTCTACATCTAACCCTATCCATTACCATAAACCTAACTCTAGCCCTAACCCTAGACCTAAACCTAGCAATAACCACTGCCTAATCTTTATTCCTAGTCCTAACCCTAGATCTAACCCTAACTCTAAATCTAACCCTAAGCCTAAGCCTAAGCCTAACATTTAACACTAGCCCTAGCCCTAATGCTAATCATAAAAATAGTACTAACCCTAACCCTTACAGGAAAACAAACCCGAGCAATAGCCCTAACCCTAAACCTTAATACCCTAACACATTCACTAATCCTAACCTATCCATTACCCAAAACCTAACCCTAACCCTAACTCTAACCAAACACTAAACCTAGAAGTAACACTAACCCTAAAACTGGCCCTAATTGTAAACCTAGTACTTACATTAGCTGTAGCCCTAAAGCTAACACAAAACATAGCCTAGACCCTAGCCCTAACACTAGGCCTAAGGTGAACACTATCCCTAGCCCTAATCCTAGGCCTAACTTAGCCCTATCCCTAAAACTAACCACAACCCTAGGCCTAAGATTAACTCTAACTCTCACCCTAGTCCTAGCCCTAGTTCTAACCCTATCTGTTACTGTAACCATAACCCTAGCCCTGAACTTTTCCCTATAGTTAGACCTAGCCCTAATCCTAGATCTAATGCTAAATCCAAATCTAACCCTAACCCAAAGCCTAAGCCTAACACTAATACTAGCCCTAACCCTAATGCTGATCTTATAACTAGCCCAAACCCTAAACCTAGGACTTAACACAAAACTGAGCAACAGCCCTAACACTAAACCTTAACTTAAACCAAACCCTAAAGGTACACCTAGTCATAACCCTAGCCCTCATTCGAGTCCTAACCCTAACCTTAAATCTTACCCTGACCCTGACTCATATCCTAAAACTGACCCTAGCTCTAAAGGCCACCCTAAACTTAAACCAAACCCTAAAAGTAACCCTAGCCTAATTCAAGTCATAACCCTAAACTTACAGCAAACACTGACCTGACTGATATCCTAATAGTCACCTAGCTCTAAACACAGCCCTCATCTTAAACCGAACAGTAACTTTAGCCCTTATTTGAGTGCTAATCCTAACCCTAAAACTAACCTTGATGCTTTCTCATATCCTAACAATAACCCTAGCTCTAAAAATTACCCTAACCTTAAACCTAAACCTAACACTAGACCTACCCCAAAAACTAACCCTATCTCTAAACATCACGCTAACCCTAAACCTAACCTTAAAACTATACTTAGCTCTATCTTTAACCCTAAAACGAGCCCTAATCATAACAAAGTTCTTACATTTTCCATAGCCCTAACCTATTGCAATACCTAGCCCTAACCCAAGCCCAACTCAGCTTTAACACTAAAGCTAACCATAACCATAAACTTAGCCCTAACCCTAAACCCAGGCCTAACCCTAGACCTAATCCTAAGCATAACACTCGCCCTACCACATTACCCTAATGATAACCCTAACCCTTATGCTAACCCTAGACTGAACCCTAATCCTATACTTAACCCTAACCCTATCCATTACCCTACACTTAACCTGAACTCTAAATCTAAAACTATCATTAACCTATCCCTAACTGTAATGATAACTCGAGCCTTAACCCTAAACATTAATCTAATAAAAACCCTATCCTGACCCTTACCCCAAATAATACACATAGCTCTAAACCTGACCCTAACAAGAAACCTGACCCTTAGACTAGACCTAGCTATAAACCTAACCCTAAAACTCTTTCTAACTGTAACCCTAGAACTGACATTAGCCTTCGCTCTAATTCTAGTCCTGATCCTACTAAAAACTTTAGCCCACATTCTAGCTATAAACCTCGTCTTAATCATAAACATAACCATAACCAAACCCTAATTCTAATCTTAACCCTAGTGCTAAAAGTAGCTATAATCCCATCCCTTAACTTAAACCTAAACCTAACCCTAACCCTAACACTAACCCTAGCCCTTAACCTAGGCCTAACCCTAACACTAACCCTAGACCTCAAACTAGGCCTAACCCTAACACTAACCCTAGACCTCAAACTAGGCCTAACCCTAACACCAACCCTATTCTTAATCCCAGCCCTATTTTAGCCCTATACCTAACCCAACCCTAACCCTAGCCCTAAGACTAACTCAATCTCTCACCCTAACATTTATGTCTAGATCTAACCCTATCCCTTACCATCACCCTATACCTAGCCCTAAACTGAGCCCTAAATCTAGCCCTATCCTTACCCCTAGTTTAAAACCTAGATCTAAAACTAACACTAAATCTAACCCTAAACCTAAGACTAAACCTCACACTAACACTAGCCCTAATTCTAAAACTAGCCCTAACTCTACACCTAGCCCTAAAACAAAACTGAAACATAAACATAACACTACACCTAGCCCTAATCCTGTCTCTAATTCTAGTCCTAACCCTGACCTGAAAACTAATCTGGACTCTGACTCTGACCCTAACATTAAACCTAGCTCTAAACATCAACATAACCATAAATTTAACCCTAACAATAGACATAGCCCTATCCCTGACCCTATCACTAGCTGTAATCATAACGCTACTTTGTACATTAACCATAGCCTTTCCCCTAGCCCTAACCTAACGCAAAATCTAGCCTCAATCCAAGCCCTAAACCTAGTTTTTGTAATATATTTTTTTTTTTTTTTTTTTTTTTTTAGTTTTCGGTGGACACAACATCTTGATTTTATTGGTATGTGGTGCTGAGGATTGAACCCAGCGCCCTGCACATGCCAGGCAAGCACGTTACTTCTTGAGCCACATCCTCATCCACTAAAAATAGCTTTAACCCTAACGTAAATCTTACCCTAACCCAAGAAAAGCCCTAATACTATACATAATCCTACCCTAATCTTAGGTCTAACCCTATCCATTACCCTAATGATAATGCATTCTGCTAAACATAGGCTTAACCCTAACCCTATACATTACACTAAACCACACCTAAACCCTAACCTAACACAAACAAAAGCCCTAAACCTATACATAACCCTACCCCTAATCTTAGGTCTAACCCTATCCATTACCCTAATGATAAACCTTATTCTAACCATAGGCCTAATGATAACCCTATCCTTTACGCTAAACCACACCTAAACCCTAAAACTAACCCTTTCATTTCCTTAACCCGAATCCCTAATGTTAATTCAAGCCCTAAACATAAACCCTAACCTAACCCAAACTCTCACCTTGATCCTGACCCTAATAATAACCCTTTTTCTAAATATGACCCTTTGTATACACCTAACCTAACACTAAATCTATCCTTAACTGTAACCCTAGACTTGACATTAGCCCTAGCCCTAATACTAGCCCTAAACCCTAACACAAACATTAGCCCTCATCCTGGCCCTAAACCTAGCTTTAATCATAACCCTAAACCTTACCCTAGCCCTAACCCTAATACTAATCCTTGCCCTAGCCATCAAACTAGCTATAACCCAATACCTTATGCTAAATGTAATTGTAACTCCAACCCTAACCAAAGGCCTAAACCTAACACTAAGACTAGCCCTAATTTAGCCCTATCCCTAACCCTAACCCTAACCCTAATTCTAGCTCTAAGACTAACTTTAACTCTCATACTAGCCCTATCACTAGTTCTATCCCTATCCCTTAACATAATACTAAACCTAACCCAAACGTTAGTCCTAACCCTTGCCCTATCCTTAGCCCTAGCCCTAACCATAGATCAAAACCCAACTCTAAATCTAACCCTAACCAGAAATCTAAGCCTAACCATTATAAATATATTTATATTTCGACTCTGTGTCTACAGGTGTTGGCTTCAATTATTATTTAGAATATATTCATTAGTTAAATAAAAGGTGTAATATTTCTGATGGTTTATAGAAAACTGAGGGTCAGGGGTAGGATGCTATGTTAAGGGGGAAAGGAATGATTGTATGTGATTAATCTAACTTAGTAAATTTGGAGGAGAACTCTAATGAAAAGGCAGGGGAATTTATGAAAGAAGGTATAAATTCAAACTGGTTATGTGTTTTCATAAAATTACCCTATGTATAAATAGTAAAAGTTAGGAGGCTGAAAGTGGAATAGAGGGAGAAAGAAAAAAATAGTAAAATAACAAGGAAAGAAAGAAAGATAGGGAGAAAGAAAATAAGATCAAATAAAAAGGTGGTGAGGTGGGGCCTATGCAATTCCTCTAAATTATACAATTCTAGTGATTCAGTTCTTAAAGTCCAATTTCACGGAGAGTTCTTGGTTTCACATATGTTGAGGCAGTGAGGACCAGAGATGGAAGGGTAGAGGAGAATGGATGAGAAGAGCCAGAAAATAAAAGAAAGAAAGAAAAAAAAGGCTCTCAGAACTCTGATTTCTTTTCTTGCATTAGGTGGAGTTTTCCGTTCCAAGCTTGAGTCTCTGTGCTCAGGGTGGTGGAGGTAGACAGGGTGAGAGGGCTTGAGCTTCTAACTGAAGCCTCCCTACTCTTAGTTTCTGAATTGGAAACCAGGTGCCTGTACAGTTGCTGTTCCTCATTGATAGCTACACCCCCCAAAAGCTTGTGTGAAAAATCTTGAGTTATCACAGCTGGAGGTAGGGGAGTTGGAAACCAGGTACCTGATAAGCTGCAGAACCAAGCAGGTAGCCACACTCACTGATAGATGGTGAATAAGGTTTTGCAAGATGGATTCCATCTATAACCCATGTATGGTGTTTGGTGAGGTCAGTGGTTCTGGAGTGACCTTGTACTGTGTCCAGAGCTCGGTCTGGTGACCTGCAAGCAAAGCCTCTGTGTTCTGTGCTGCCTTGCATGTGTGCAGAGAGTGCCTGTGTGGCTGAGACTGCTGTCAGCGCCCAGAGAAACTGCACAGCCCAGCCTTCCCTCTGTGCTGAGAGTACCCATGCAGCCCTAGATTTCTTCACATTTCTAAGATACTTGGAATGATTCATCTTTTACTTAGCCTTACTATGCTCCACAGGTTTGGGCCTTGTCAGTTCAATATTCGCTGTCAGGAAGAGTTTGTATTTTTGGTTTCCCTTCATTATGGCTTATTGATGTGAATGAAAATTGAGCTGGAAATCAAACAGGGTTCGCCAGAGGTGCTTGAAACTTCACACAATTAGTTCCCAGTGGTCACTCTCTAGTTTCTTTCTTTTGAAGGTAGGCCAAAGATGAAGCATGCAAAAGAAACTGTATCCGAGAGCCCTTAAGGAGAAAACAGAGAAACATGTATGTACTGAAATAAGTCTCGCAACAATTTGATCATATTTCTTTGATACTACACAGTATTCATCTTTTAGCTTGCTCCACTAGGTTCCCCAAGGTTGACACTTCTAGGATCAATGGTTCTCTAAACAGGTAAGGGTTAGTGTTATGGTTAGGGTTAGGGCTAGCTTTAGAGCTAATGTTAGGGTTAGAGTTTGTTTTGTTCAAATTTCTTTGAAATTGGGAAGATTTATCTTTTACCTAGCCTTACTATGTTCCCCAGTTTGGGGCCTTCTTGGTTCAGTGGTTTGCTGTTGGAAATAGTTTGTTTTTAATGTCTCACTTCATTTTGACATATGTAGGTAAATGAGAATGGAGCTGGAAATCAGAGGGTTGGTTCTAGCTGGTTGAAACTTCAGATACTCAATCAGTTGTCTGTGGGCACTCTCTGGTTTCTTCCTTGTAAAAGTAGCCATAAGCTGAAGCATGCAAAACAAGTTTATCCAAGAGCAGTTTAGGAGAAAACAGGGCAATATGCATGTACCGAAATACCTCCCCCAATTATTTGGTCAGATTTCTTTGATACTGTGCAGGATTCATATGTAAACTTGCCCCACTAGTCTCCCCAATTTTAAAACTTTTAGAATCAAAGGTTCTCTTAACAGGTTAGGCTTAGGGTTATGGTTAAAGTTAGGGTTAGAACTAGTGTTAGGGTTAGTGTTAGATTTTTTTCAACTTTATGAATACTGAGCAAGATTTATCTTTTTTTTTCTTCTTAGAATGATCCCCATATTTAGGCTTCCTAGTAAAAGGGTTTGATCTCAAGAGTAGTTTTAATTTTCATCTTTCACCTCATTTGCCTATAGGGGTGAATGGAAATGGAGCTGGACTTACCCAGGTTTTGTTCTAGCTGCTTGAAACTTCACACACTTAACCAGTTCTCAGGGGACATTCTCTCTTTTTTTTTTCTTGTGGAAGTAGCCCAAAGCTGAATTATAAAGAAACAGCTTTATGGACCAAGCTTTAATTTTTTGCATGGATTATTTGATATTGTACAGGATTCATTTGTTTCCTAGTCTTAGTAGGATGGCCAAGTTTGAGTTTTCAAGGTTTGCCAGTTCACTGTCAGGAACAGTTTGAATTTTTAGATTTCACATTATTATGGCCTATAGACGTGAATGAAAATGGAGCTGGAAATCAAACAGAGTCAGTACTAGCTGCTTGAAACTTCACACACTCAATCAGCTCTCGGTGGGCACTCTCTGGTTGTTACTTGTGCAAGTACCTTAAACTGAAGCATGAAAAAAATAATTTATCCTAGAGCACATTAGGAGAAAACAGGGAAATATGCACGTACTGAATTACCTCCCCCAATTATTTGGTCAGATTTCTTTGATACTGCATAGGATTCATCTCTTAGCTTGCCTCACCAGGCTCTTCAATTTGGGGTATACTGTAATCAATGGTTTTCTAAACAGGTTAGGTTAGATTTCTTATTAGTTGAGGGCTAGATTTACAGCTAATATTTTGTTAGATTTAGCTTAGTTCAAATTTCTTTGATACTGGGCAGGATTAAACTTTGACCTAGCCTTACTATATATTTTAGGTTTGGACCTCTTATGTCAAGGGTTTGCTCTCCTGAACAGTTTGTATTTTATGTTTTCATTTCATTTTGACCTATGCGTGTAAATGTAAATGGAGCTGGAAATCCAACAGGTTTGGTGCTAGCTACTTCAAACCTCACACACTCAATCAGTTTTCTTTGGGCATTCTCTGGATTATCCCTTGTAAATTTAGCCCTAAGCTGAAGCATTCAAAGCAACTTTAGGTGAGAGGACTTTAGGAGAAAACAGGGAAATATGCATGAACTGAACTACATCCAAAATTATTTGGTCAGACTTCTTTGATATTGTGAATGATACATCTGTTCACTTACCCAACTTGGCTCCCCAAGTGTGGGACTTCTAGGATCAAAGGGACTCTAAACAGGTTAAAGTTAGTGTTAGGGTTAGTGTTAGGATAAGGATTAAACCTAGTGTTAAGATAAGAGTTACTTCTGTTTTCAAATTTCTAAGATACTGTGCAGGATTCATCTTTTATTTTTTTTTTATTTTGACTATACTCCAAATGTTTGGGCCTCCTACATAAAGGGTTTGCTTTAAGGAACAGTTTCAATTTTCATGTTTCTCTTCTTTTTTCCATGTAGGCGTGAATGAAATAAAGCTGGGAATCAAACAGGGTTTGGGCTAGCTGCTTGAATCTTCACACACTGCATCAATTTTCAGTGAGCATAATTTGGTGTTTGCCATGGAAGTAGCCCTAAGATGAAGTAGAAAGTAACAGCGTTATCTCTGGGTGCATTTAGAGCAAGCAGAATACCCACGTAATGAAGAGCTTCAAAATTTTTGGTTGAATTTTATATTGTACAGGATTCATCTTTCACCTAGCCTTAGTAGGCTCCCCAAGTTTGGGCCTTCAAGGTTCAATGGTTCAGTGTCAGGAACAGTTTGAATTTTTAGGTTTCACTTAATTAGGGCCTATAGGTGTGAATGCAGTGGAGCTGGAAATCAAACAGTGTTGTTGCTAGCTGCATGAAACTTCACACACTCAATCAGCCCTCTGTGGGCACTCTTTGGTTTTTCTTTGTGAAAGTACCTTAAGCTGAAGCATGAAAAACAGTTTATTCTTGAGCACTTTAAGAAAAAAAAAAAAACAGGAAAATATGAATGTACTAAAATACTTCCCCCAATTTTCATCAAATTTCTTTGATACTGCACAAGATTCATCTGTTAAGTTTTTCCTTTAGGCTCTCCTAATTTGGGACTTCTATGATCATAGGTACTCTAAACAGGTTAGAATTAGGTTAGGGTTGGGTTAGATATAGTGTTATAGTGAGTATGTTCAAATTCATTTGATACTTGGCATAATTTGTTTTTAACCTAGCCTTACTATTTTGCCAGGATTGGACCTTATCCCTTCAATGGTTTGCTGTCCGGAACAGTTTGCATTTTACGGTTTCCTTCATTTTGACCTATATGTGTAAATGGAAATGAAACTTGAAATCAATAGCCTAATCCAAACCCTAACCCTATTACTAATCCTAAACCTAGCCCTCGTTCTAGCTCTAAACCTAACTCAAATCATTACCCTAACACAAACTCTCAGTCTAAATCTGATTCTAACCTTAAACTAGACCCTAAAACTAGCTCTACCAGTAAACTTATACCTAAACCTAAGCCTAACACTAGCCCTAGACCTAAGCCTAATCCTAAATATAGCCATATTTCTAGACCTAGACCTAAAAAAACCTGAGCCATAGCCATAACATAATCCTTAACCTAAAGCAAACACTACCCCCTATTCCTACACCTAAACATAGTCCTAATTCTGGCTTTCACCCTAAATCTAGCTCTAACCTGAACACTGACCCTAACACTAACACTAAACCTAGCTCTAATCCTGAACCTAACCCAAAACCTAAAGCTAACACTAGACATAGCCATAACCATAACCCTAAAACTAGCTCTAATCAGAACCCTAGATTTTACATTACACATAGCCTTAACCTGGGCCTAAACCTATAACAAAACCTAGCATTCTTCTGAGGCCTAATCCTAACCTAAAACTAACCATAATTCTAAATGTAGCCCTAACCCTAACCCTCGCCTTAGACATAACCCTAGCTCAAAGCCTAACCCATGGCCTAAACAAAACCCTAGGCCTATTCATAAACATAAACCTAACACTAGCCCTAATCCTGAACTTAACCCCAGTACTAACCCTTGCTCTAAACCTAACATTACCGTAACCCTAACCCTACACCTAATAATAACCCAAGCCCTAAACCTAACCCTATCCATAACCCTAATTTTAAACCTAACCCTCGTCTTAACCCTAAACCTAACCCTTGCCATAAACTTAACCCTAAACCATACCAACAATAAAAACTAAACCTATCCCTGAACCTAAATTTATCCATAAACTTAACTTAAACCTAAACCTAATCTTACATCTAATCCAATACATTACTCTAAAACTAGCCCTAACCCTAATGAAAACCCTAGCCCTAACCCCAAGCCGAAACATAATCATAACCATAACCCTAACCTAGAACTAACACTAAACATAACAATCCTACTAGCCCAAACCATAGCAAAAATGCTAACCGTTACACTAACCCTAACCCTAGCCCTATCCCTAATCATAACCCTAACTCTAGCCCTAAACCTAATATTAAACCTAGCCCTAATCCTAGCCCTAATATAACTCTATTCCTAACCCTAAATCTTACCCTAGAATTAAGATTAACTATAATTATCACACAAGACCTATCCCTATTCTATCCCTATACCTTATCCCCAAGCCCTAACCCTAGTCATAACACTTGCCCTAGCACTAATTCTAGATCAAAACCTATCTCTAAAACTAACCCTATCCCTTAACATAAACCTAACCCAAGCCCTAACCCTAGTCATAATCCTTAGCCCTAGCACAAACCTATCTCTAAAACTAACCGTAACCTGAGGCCTGAGCCTAACCCTGAAATTAGCTCTAACCCTAATGCTATTCCTAAAATTAGCCCTAACCCTAGCCCTAGCCCTAAAACAAAACTGAGCCATACCCCTAACACTAACCCTTACCCTAGGCCAAACCCTAACTCTACACCAGCCCTAACACTAGTCCTAATTTGAAACCTAACCCTAACCCTAAAACTAACCATGGCCCTGACTCATATCCAAACACTACACCTAGCTCTAAATATCAACCTCACCTTAAACCTAACCCTAACACTAGGCCTAGCCCTAAACTTAACCCTAAAACTAACCTTAATCGTAACCCTATTTCTTACAATAGCCATTACCATAACACTATCCCTAAACCTAATACAAAATTAGCCCTAATGCAAGCCCTAACACGAGCTTTAACCATAAACCTAACTCTAACCCTAGTCCTAACCTTAGCTCTAACCCTGTCTCTTACCCTAAGCCAAACCCTCACCTAATGCTAACCATATTCTTAGCACTAATCCTTAGCCTAACCAAAACCTAACTCTATAACTAGTCCTAACCCTAGACTTCATTCTAGATATAACCATAACCCAAACCCTAACCCTATCTCTGGCCATTATTCTGACCCTTACACTAATCTTAGCTCTAAATATAAACCTAACCCTAAACCGAACCCTAACACTATCCCTACTGGTATCCTTACACCTAAACCGAACCCTAACACTAGACCTAGACCTAAACCTAATCCTAAATCTAGCCATAACTATAGATCCAGACCTAAAGACAAACTAGACCTAGCCTTAACAATAACCCTTAACCTAACCCAAACTCTAACCCTACCTCTAGACCTCACCCTAGTCCTAATTCTGATTTAACCATAACCATTACCCTACCTGAACACTGTCCCTGACACTAACACTAAACCTAGCTCTAAACTTCACCCTAACCCTAAAACTAACACTGAAACTACATCT
Organism: Marmota flaviventris; assembly: GCF_047511675.1. Lineage (NCBI taxonomy): Eukaryota > Metazoa > Chordata > Mammalia > Rodentia > Sciuridae > Marmota > Marmota flaviventris. The sequence continues at coordinate 9,764,926 of NC_092514.1, forward strand.
AGCCCTAACATTAACCATAAAACTAGTCTTAATTATTACACTAGTTCTTACATTATCCATAGCTCTAAACTATCACAAAACCTAGCCCTAATCCAAGCCCTACCTTAGCATTAAACCTAAAGATAAACTTAACAATCACCCTACCCCTAACTATAAACCTAAGCCTAACCATAGACCTAATCCTAACCATAACCCTAGACCTAACACTAGCTTTAACCCTATTCATTACCCTAAGATAACTATAATACTTATGCTAACCCTAGGCGGAAACCTAAACCTAGAACTAGCCTTAATCCTATTGATTAACCTAAACCTAATCTGAACCCTAAATCTAACTGTGTCATTACCCAATCCCTAAATATAAGACTAATTTGACCCCTAAACCTAAACCTTAACCTAACCCCAACCCTAAACTTGACCCTGACTCTAATAACACCCATAGCTCTAAACCTGACCCTAACAAGAAACATAAACTTTACAATAGACCTAGATATAAACCTAACCCTTAAACTATCCCTAACCATATCCTAGACCTGACATTAGCCCTAGCTCTAATCTAGCCCTAACCCTAATACAAAACTAAGCCCACATCCTAGCATGGAACCTCACCATAATTATAACCCTAATCCTAACGTTAACCCTAACCTTAACCCTAATTTTCACCCTAGTCCTAAAACTAGCTATATTGCCATCCCTTACCCTAAACCTAACCTAACCCTAAACCTAATACTAAACCTACCCCTAACCTGAGGCCTAACCCTGACACTAACCCTAGCCCTAATCCAAGCCCTAATCTAGCCCTATCCCTAAACATAACCATAGCCCTAAGACTAACTCTAACTCTCAAACTATCCCTATACCTACTTGTAACATTATCCCTTACCACCACCATATACATATCCCTAAACGTAGCCCTACCCTAGACCTATACTTAGCCCTCTCACAAAACCTAGATCTAAACCTAGCTCTAAATTTAACCCTAACCATAAGTCTAAACCTATCCATAACTATACTCTTATCCCTAATCCTTAGCCTAAGCCTAAATCTCACAATTACACTAGCCCTAACCCTCAGACTAATCATAAAACTAGCCCTAACACTACCCCTAGCCCTAAAATAAAACCAAGTCATAGCCCTAACCTTAACCCTTAACCTAAAAAAAAAAAAAAAATCCTAACCCTACACCTAGCCCTAACTTATCCCGAATTATAGTCTAAACCTAACCCAAAAACTAACCCTGACCCTGACTCTGACCCTGACACTAACCCTGGCTCTAAACATCATCATCACCATAAACCTAACCTTAACACTAGACCTAGACCTAACTCTAAATCTATAACTAGCTGTAATCATAAAACTACTTCATACATTAGTGGTTGCCTTGACGCTAGTCCTAAACTAAATCAAAACTTAGATTTAATCTTAGCCTAAATCTAACTTTAACCCTAAATTTAACCTAACCCTAACCCAAACACTAGCCCTAATCTTATACATAACCATAGCCCTAACCTTAGGGCTAACCCTATCCATTACCCTAACAATAACCCTAACCCTTCTGATAACCTTAGGCCTAAACATAACCCTATACATTACACTAAACCAAACCTAAACCCTAAACCTAACCCTGTCATTACCCTAACCCTAAATCTAACACTAATTTGAGCCCTGCACCTAAACACTAACTTAACCCAAACCATAATCCTGACCCTGATTCTAAAAATAACCCTAGAACTAAGCCTGACCCTAACCAAACCCTAACCCTTACACTGGACCAAACCATAAACCTAACACTAAATCTATCCCTAACTGTAACCCAAGACCTGACATTAGCCATAGACCCAATGCTATCCCTCACCCTAAAACAAATCCTAGTCCTCATCGCAGCCATAAACATAGCCTTAATCATAACCCTAACTCTAACCCAAGTATTAACCCTAATACTAACACTCGCCCTTGCCCTAAGCCTAGTTATAATCACATCCCTTACCCTAAATTAAATCCTAACTCTAACTCTATCCCTAGTGGCAACCCTTGCCTTATCCTTAGCCTTAGCAATAATTCTAGATCAAAATCTAACTCTAAATGAAACCCTAACTCGATGCCTAAGCCTAATCCTAAAACTAGCCCTAACCCTAGCCCTAACATAACCCTAAACGTTATTTAGCCCTATCCATAAACCTAACCCTAACCTTAGCCCTAAGACTAACTTTCTCATACTAACCATATCACTCATTCTAACCCTATCCCTTACCATATATCTAACCCTAGCCCTAACCCAAGTGCTAACCCTTTCCCAATACTTATCCCTAGCACTAACCTTAGGCAAAATGTAACTCTAAAACTAGCCTTAACACGAAGCATAAGCCTAAACCTAACACTAGCCCAAACCATAACAATAATCCTAAAATGAGCCCTAGCGCTAGCCCTAGCCCAAAAAAAAAAAAAAAAATAAATAAATAAAAACCTGAGCCATAGTTCTAACCCTAAACATTAACTTAAACCAAACCCTAACCTTACACCTAGACCTAAACCTTGACTTATTTGAGTTGGAAGCCGAACCCTAAAACTAACCCTGAACTTGACACTGACCCTAACACTTCTAGCTCTAAACATCACCATATCAGTAAACCTACCCCTAACACTAAACCTAGCACTCAAACCCTAAAACTAGCCCTAAACTTAAACCTAGTACTTACATTAGCTGTAAACCTAACCATAGCCCTAAGATAACCCAAAACCTAGCCCTAATCAGAACCCTAACCCTAGTTTTAAACCTAACCTAATCCTAACACTAGCCCTAATTATAACCATAACTTTAGCCTTAAACTTATCTCTAACTCTATCCATTAACCTAACCATAACCCAAAACTTAATGATAACCCTAAGCATAAATCTAACCCTATCCGGAATCCTAACCCTTCCATTACCCTAAACCTAACCTGAACCCTAAACCTAACCCTATCATTACCCTAATGCTAATCCTAAAACTAATTCAAGCCCCAAATTGAAACCTTAACCTATCTCAAACCCTAAGTCAGAGCTTGACCCTAATAATACTCCTAGCTCTAAACTTGACCATAAACCAACACCTAACCCTTAGCCTAGACTTAGCCATAAACCTAAACCTAAAACTATCTTTAACCATAATTCTGGACCTGAAATTAGCCCGAGCCCTAATCCTAGACGTAACCCTATAAACACACCTAGCCCTCTTTCTTGTCCTAAACCTAGTCTGAATCATAACCCTATCTCTAGACCTACACGCAATCCTAATTCTACCCCTCACCCTACCTCAAAAAATATGTATAATGTTATCTATTATCCTAAATTTAAAACTAACCCTAACCCTAACAATAGGCTTAAGCTAAACACAAAACCTAGCCCTAATCCTAGCCCTAATTTAGCTCTATCTACCACCCTATCCTAACCCTAGCCCTAAGACTAACTCTAACTCTTGCACTAGCCCTAACCCTAGATCTAAATCAATCCCTAAACTAAGCAAAATCCTAAACAGAAGAGTAACCCTAGACCTATCTCTTGTCTTTAGACTAACCAAAACCCTAACCCTATTAATAGTCATAACCCTAGCCTTTGTTTTAGCTCTAACACCATCCAAAACCCTAACCCTAACCCTGATCCTTATTCTGAACCTAATACTAAACCTAGGTCTAACCCTAACACAAAATGTACCATAATCCTATCCCTAGACCTAATTGTAAACCTAACTCTCAGCCTAGCCCTAACCATAGCTCAGAACCTAACCCTTATGCTAAACAAAACCCTAAACCTAATCCTAGTTCTAACCCTCACCTTAACCCTAACACAACACCTAATTTTAACAATAACCCTAGCCCTAACTGTATCCATTACCCTAAACATAACCCTTACCATAATTCTAACCCTAGGCTTAACCCTAACCCTATTGCTTTCCCCAAACCTATCAATTAGCCTAACCTACCCTGAACCCTAAACCCAATCCAATTGTTACACTAACCCTAACCCGAATGCTAATTCGAGCCCTAACCCTAACCTCAAACATAAACCAAACTATAATACTAACCGTGACCCTAATAATTCCCCTAGCTATAAACCTGACTCTTACTCTACCTAACACTTACACTAGACCTAGCCATAAAACTAACCCTAAAACTACTCCTAAACTTAACCCTAGACTTGATATTAACCCTAGCCATAATCCTAGCCCTAACCCTAACACAAACCCAAGTCCTTATCCTAGTCATAAACATAGCCTTAATATTACCTCTAACCCAAACCCTAGGCCTAAACCTAACACAAAACCTAGCCCTAATATTAGCCCTAATTTAGCCCAATCCCTAAGATTAACCCTAATTCTAGCCCAAAGACTAAATCTAACTCTTTCACCCTAACCCTAATTCCAACCCTATCTCTAACTAGAACCCTAATCCTAGCCGTAACCCTTGGTATAACCCTAGCCCTATTCATGGCCCTGACCATAACCCTAGATATAACCCTAACTCTAAATCTAACCCTAAACCTAAGCCTAAAACTAAAACTAACACTAGCCCTAATGCTAATGCTAATCCTAAAATTAGCCCTAACACTAGCCCTAGCCCTAAAACAAAACTGAGCCATATCCGTATCCCAAACCCTTATCCTAAACCAAACCCTAACCCGACACCTAGCCCTAACCATATCCTAATTCTAGTCTTAACCCTAACCCGAAAACTAACCCTAGCACTAACCTTAGGCAGTAAGACTCTGACTCTTACTCTAACCCTAACCCTGGCTCTAAACATCATCCTCACCCTAAAACTCAACCTAACACTAGACATAGCCCTAACCCTAACCCTATAATTAGTGCTAATCATAACCCTACTTTGTACATTAGCCATAGCCTTAACCCTAGCCCTAACCTAACACAAAACCTAGCTTTAAACCGAGTAGTAAATGTAGCTTTAACCGTAAACTTAAACCTAAGCTTAACCCCAAACTAGCCCTAATCACTATACATAACCCAAGCGCTAACTTAGGTCTAAACCTATCCATTACCCTAACAATAACCCTAACTCTTAAGCTAACCCTAGGCCTAAACCTAACCCTATCCATTACACTAAACCAAAACTAAACACTAAAACTAATGCTGTCATTACCCTAAACCGAAACCCTAACCTAACCCAAACCCTAATCCTGACACTGACCCTAAATATAACCCAAGATATAAACCTGAATCTTACACTAAACCTAATCTTTACACTGGACGAAGCCATATACCTAACACTAAATCTAGCCCTAACTATAAGCCAAGACCTGACATTAGCCCTAGCCATAATACTATCTCTAACCCTAACACAAAACCTAATCTCATCCTAGCCATAAACCAAGACTTAATCATAACCCTAACCCTAACTCTAGCCCTAACCCTAATACTAACCCTTGCCCTAGCCCTAAACCTAGCCAAAACCACATCCCTTGCCCTAATCGTAAGCCTAACTCTAACCCTCACCCTTTTCATCACAATTGCCCTATCCTTAGTCCTAGCTTTAACACTAGATCAAAACCTAACTTTAAATCTAACCCTATCTCGATGCCTAAGCCTAAAAATTTGCCCAAATCCTGATGCTAATTCTAAAGCTAGATCTAACCCTATCCCTAACTCTAACCCTAGCCATAATTTAGCGTTATGCCTAAACCTAACTCTAACCGTAACCCGAAGAATAACTCTAACTCTCACACTGGCCCTATCACTCATTCTAATCCTATCCATTCCCATAAACCTAACACTATCCCAAATTCTAGTCCCAACCCTTGCCCTATCCTTAGCCCTAGCACAAAATGTAGATAAAAAATAAATTTAACCCTAAACCAAGCCTAAGCCTAAATCTAAGACTAGCCCTAACCATAACACTAATCCGAAAAATTTCACTAAACCTAATCCTAGCCTTAAAACCAAACCGAGCCAAAGATCTAACCATAACCCTTAACCTAAACCAACGCCTAACCCTACACCTACCCCTAACCCCAGGCCTAATTCTAGTTTTAAGACAAACCCTAAAACTAACCCTGACCCTTACTCTGACCATAACACTAACACGAGGTCTAAACATCACCCTAAATATTAACCTAAACCTAACAGGAAACCTAGACCTAAAACACTAAAATTAGCCATAAGCATAACCCTGGCACTTACATTAGCCATAAACCTAACCCTAGCACTAACTTAACCCAAAACCTATCCCTAATCATAACCATAACCCTAGCCCTAAACTGATTTATAATTCTATCCATTACCATAACCATAACCCTAACCCTAATGTTAATTCAAGACCTAACTTTAAACATTAACCTATCCCAAACCCTAACCCAGAACTCAACCCTAATAATACACCTAGCTGTAAACCTGATGCTAACCCTAAACTTAACCGTTACACTAGATGTACCCATAATCGTTATCCTAAAAATATCTTTAACCATAATTCTGGACCTGAAATTAGCCCTAGCACTAATCCTAGCCCTAATCCTAAAAAAAAAAAAAAAAACCCTCATCCTAGCCCTAAACCTAGGCTTAATCATAACTCTAACCATAACCACATCCCTAAACCTAATTATAACCCTCACCGTACCTCTAAACCTAGCTATAAAGCCATCCATTACCACAAACTTTACCTGAATGCTAAACCTAAACTCTAAATGCTAACTCTAAAATCTAACCCTAAACCTAACTCTAGGCTTAAATTAAACACTAAACCTAGCCCTAATTTTGCCCTATCTCTAACCCTAACCTTAACTCTAGCCCTAAGACTAACTCTCGCCCTAGCCCTATCCCTAGTTCTAACCCTATCCCTTACCATATCCCTAAACCTAGCCATAACGCTTGCCCTATCCTTAGTTCTAGCCCTCAACCTAGGTCTAACCCTAATTCCAGATTTAACCCTAACTCTAAGCCTAAGCCTAACACTAACTCTAGTCCTATCCCTAACCATAGAACTAAAATAAAAGTGAGAGTTAGCCATAACTCTAAACCTTAACTTAAACCAAACCCTAACACTACTACTAGACCTAACCCTAGCCCTAGTTCGAGTCCTAACACAAACCTTAAAACCAACCCTGGTGCTGACTCATATCCTAACACTCACCCTAGCTCTACACACTGACCTCACCTTAAACTGAACCCTAACAGTAACCCTAGCCCTACTTCGAGTTCTAACTCTAACCCTAAAACTAAGCCTGACCCTGACATCTATTCTAACACGAACTGTAGATAAAAAATATCACCCTAAGCTTAAACCTAACCCTAACACTAAACCTAACCCATACCCTAACACTAAAACTAACTCTAATGGTAACCCTACTTCTTACATTAGCCATTGCCCTAACCCTAGCCCTAACCCTAACACAAAACCTAGGCCTAATCTGAGTCCTAAACCTAGCTTTAACCCTAACTCTAACCATAACCTAGCTCTAAACCAATACCTTACTTAAGCAAAACCTTAAACCTAAGGGTAACCCTAGACCTATCCCTAATCCTTAGGCTAACCAAAACACTAACCTTATTAATAGCCCTTACCCTTGCCCTCATTCTAGATCTCACCCTACCCAAAACCCTAACACTAACCCTGACCCTTCTACTGACCTTACAATTAATCTTAGGTCTAATCCTAAACATAACCCTAAACCAAATCCTACTGTAATCCTATCCCTAGACCTAATCCTGAACCGAACACTGAGCCTAGCCCTAACCATAGCTCAGACCTAACCCTTACAGTAAACATAACCTTAACCTAATACTAGTTCTAACCCTCACCCTAACCCTAAATCAAGACCTAATTCTAACCATAACCCTTGCCCTAAACTTCAGTCTAACTGTATCAGTTACCTAAACAAAATCCTTACCCTAATGTTAACCCTAGGCCTAAACCTAAACGTATCACTATCCTCAAACTTATCAATTACCCTAAAATTACCCTGAACCCTAGATCTAATACAATCATTACCCTAACTCTAACTCTAATAATAATTGTAGCTCTAAACCTAAACTCAAACCTAAACCTAACCCTAACACTGACACTGACCCTAATAATTCCCCTAGCTCTAAACCTCACTCTTATCCTATACCTAACCCTTACACTAGACCTAGCCATAAAACTAACCCCAAAATTATCACCTAGGAAAAAACCTAGGCCTGATATTAGCCCTAGTCATGATACTAGCCCTAAGCCTAGCAAAAACCCTAGCCCTTATCCTAGCCCTAAACATACCCTTCATTATAATCCTAACCATAACACTAGGCCTAACTCTAACACTACCCCTAGCCCTAATCTTAGATCTAATTTTGCCCTGTCCCTAACCTTAACCCAAACCCTAGCCCAAAGACTAACTCTAACTATCACCATAGACCTACCACTAGTTCTAACCCTATGCTTTACAGGAACCCTAATCCTAGCCCAAACCATAGGTTTAACACGAGCCATATTCATAGCCCTAGCAACAACACTAGATCTAACCCTAACTCTAAATCTAACAATAAACCTTAGCCTAAACCTAAGCCTAACACTAGCCCTAACCCTAAGGCTAATCCTAAAACTAGCTCTAACCCTAGCTGTAAAACAAAACCAAGCCATAGACCTAACCCTAACCCTTCATAAAAACTAAGCCCTAACCCCACACTTAGCCAAAACTCTATCCATAATTCGAGTTCTAAGCCAAACCCTAAAACTAACGCTGACCCTGACTCTGACTTTAACACTAACCCTAGCTCTAAACATCACCCTTACCCTATACATAAATATAACAATAGACCTACACCTAACCCTGACCCTAAAATTAGCCCTAATCACAACCCAGGTATTTACATTAGCCCTTACCCTAAACCTAGCCTTAACTTAACCCAAAACCTAGCCTTATTCTGAGCACTATCCCTAGATTTACTCCTAACCATAACCCTATCACTAATCGTAACTATAACCCTAGATGTAACCCTAGATTTAACCCTAACCCTAATCCTAAGCCTAATCCTATCAATAATCATAACAATAAACCTGGCTGTACCCCTATCTCTAACCCTATCCATTACCCTAACCATAACTCTATCCCTAATGCTAAACCTGGTCCTAAAACTAACCGTATCACTAATCCTAACCCTATCCATTACCCTAAACCTAACCTGAAACCTAAACCTAACACTATCTTTACCCTAATCCTAACTCTAATGCTAATTCGAGCCCTAACATTAAACCTTAACCTATCCAAAACACTAATCATGACCCTGACCCTAAGAGTACCCTTAGCTCTAAACCTGAAGCTAACCCTAAACCTAACCCTTACACTAGACATAAGCATAAACCTAAACCTAAAAATATTTTTAACCATAACACTAGACCTGAAATTAGCTCTAGCCATAATCCTAGCACTAACCCTAGGCTTATTCCTAGCCTGAACCATAACCCGAGCCCTAACCCTAGTTCTATTCCTCATTCTACCCCTAAACCTACATATAACCTCATCCTGTACCCCAAAACTAACCATAACCCTAAACCTAACCCTAACCCTCACCCTAAACTTAGGCCTAATACAAAGCCTAGTGCTAATCCTTGCCTTTATTTAATCCTAACCTATCCCTAAACCTAGCCATGAAACTAACACTAACTCTTACCCTAGCCCTAGCCCTAGTTCTATCCTTAGACTTAATCCTAATCCTAGATCTAAGCCTAAGTCTAAATCTAAACCTAACTCTAAATTTAACTCTAAAATAAGCCTAAACCAAACCTTAACACAACCCCTAACCATAACGCTAATCTTAAAAGTGCCCTAGCCCTAGCCCTAGGCATAGACCAAAACCAAGCCATAGCTCTAATCTTAACCCTTAACCTAAATCAAACCCTAACCCTACAAGTAACCCTAAAACTAACTCTAAAACTAACCCTGACCCTGACACTGACCCTAACACTAATCCTAGCTCTAAACCACACCCTAACCTAAAACTAACCTTAACATTATATCTAGCCTTAACCTATCTCTAAAACTAGCCTTAATCATAACCCTAGTTCATACATTAGTCATTGCCCTAACCATAGCCCTAACACTAACACAAATTCTACACCTAATCCGAGCCCTAACCTTAGCTTTAACCATAATACTAGGCCTAACCCTAACCCTAACACAAGCCGTAACCCTAACTCTAACCCTATTCCTTACACTAAGCCAAACCCTAACCCAAATGCTAAACCTAACCTTAATTCTAATCCTTAGCCTAACTTAAACTCTAACCATAATACTAGTCTTAACCCTAGCCCTCATTCTTCCTCTAAAACTATTCCTCACTCTCATCTGACCCTAACAGTAACCCTATGTCTAAACCTGACCCTAACCCTAAACCAAACCCTAACACTATCCCTACTGGTAACCCTATACATATACGCAAGCCTAACTAGACTTAGACCCAAAGTTAATCCTAAATATAGCTATAACTCTAGACTTGGTCTAAACAAAAAACTAACACGAGCACTAACAATAACCCTTAACATAAACCGAACAATTACCCTACCCCTACACCTAAACCTAGTCCTAATTTTGGCTCTAATCCTAAACCTATCCCCAAAACTGACCCTAATTCTAACACTGAACCTAGCTTTAAACATGACACTAAATCACAAACTAGACCTAACACTAGAACTAGCCATAACCCTAACCCTAATACTAGCCCTAAACATAACCCTAGCTCTTACATTAACTATAGTCCTAACCCTAGCTCTAATCATAACATAAAACCTAGCCCAAAATCTAGGCCTAAACATAGCTCTAACCATAACCCTAGCCCTAAACCTAGCCCTAATGAAAGCCTCCCTTAGAACTAACCCTAGATCAAAGCCTAACTTTTACACTAAACATAACCCTAGCTCTATCCTAAACCCTATCCCTAACCCTAGCCCTAATCCTAACATTAAACCTAGTCTGAACTTTAGCTCTAAACATATCCATTACGCTAACCCTAACCCTAATTAAAACACCATCCCTAACACTAAACCTAATTCTAACCATAAATGTAAACCTAGACCTAAACCTAAACCTAACCCTCACCCTAGCCCTAACCCTAGCTCAAACACTAACCCTTACCCTAACTTAGCTATAACCCTAGCCCTAAACTTAACACTTACCCTAACCTTAAAACTTACCCTAAATCACACCCTAACCATATCCCTCAACCTAGTCGTAATCCTAGAGTTAATCCAAACCATAACCTAGCCCTAATCCTAGCTCTACACCTCTCCATTACACTAAACATAACTTTAACCATAATGGTAACCATAACCCAATTGCTAAACCTAACTCATCCATTACACTAAACCTTATCTGCAACTTAAACTAAACCTGATCCATTACTCTAATCCTAAACCTACCCAAATGCTAATTCGAGCATTAACCCTAAACCTTTAGCTAAACCAAATGCTAACTCTGACCCTGTTCCTGACCCTTATAATAAAACTAGTCCTAAATATGACCTTTAACCTAAACCAAACTCTTACACTAGACCTAATCCTAACCTAACCCTAAAACTATTTTTAACATTAACTCTAGACCTGATATTAGCCCTAGACCTGGTCCTGGCCATAACCCTAACAGAAACCCTAGACCTTAACCTAGACCTAAACGTAGACTTAATCCTAAACTGAAACATAACCCTAGGCCTAATCCTAATTCTAAAGGTCACACTATACCCACCCATTTCCCTAAACTTTACCTTAACACCAATGCTAATCCTAATTCTAGCCCAACCCCTTAGTCTAACCCTAACACTAACCCTTGCCTTAATACTAGCAATAATGTAGCCTGACACCAACACTAACCCTAGCTCTAACCCTAACCCTAACTCTAGCCGTAATCCTAGCCCTAACTCTAACACTAACCATAGTCTTAAAACTAGCCCCAATGTAGCCCTAACCCAACACTAAACCTAGCTCTAATCCTAGCACTAATTTAGCCCTAAACCTAAACCTAACCCTAAGACTACTACTATGACTAACTCTAATTTTCACCCTAGCTCAATCCCTAGTTCTAACCATATTCATTACCATAACACTAACCCTCACCCTAACCCTAGCCCTAGCCCTACCCTAACCCTAGATCTAACACTAACTCTAAATGTAACCCTCACCCTAAGCTTAAACCTCAACCTAACACTAGCCCTAACCCTGATGCTAATCCACAATCTAGCCATAACCGTAGCCCTAGCCCTAAAACAAAACCAATGTATATCCCTAAACCTTACCTTAAACCAAACCCTAACCATACAACTACTACTGACTTTAGCCATAAATCAAATTCTAACCCTAACCCGAAAACTAACCCTGAATCTGACACGAACCCTAACAATAACCCTTGCTCTAAACAACACCCTAACCCTAAACCTAACCATAACACTAGACCAAGCCATAACCCTGGCCCTACTGGTTACCCTATACATATATATATACACCTAACTCTAGGCCTAGACCCAAAGTTAATCCTAAATATAGCTAGAACTCTACCCCTAGACCTAAACAAAAACCTAGAACTAGCACTAATAATAACCCTTAACCTATACTGAACACTTACCCTACCTGTATACCTGAACCTAGTCCTAATTCTGGCTCTAACCTTAAGCCTAACCCTATCCCAAAAACTGACCCTAATTCTAACACTGAACCTAGCTTTAAACATGACACTAACTCACAACCTAGACATCACACTAGATCTAGCCATAACCCTAACCCTAAATCTAGCCCTAAACAGAACCCTAGCTCTTACATTAACTATAGTCCTAACCCTAGCCCTAAACATAACATAAAACATAGCCCTAAACCTAGGCCTAAACTTAGCTCTAAGCATAACCCTTAGCATAACCCTAGCCCTAAACCTAGCCCTAACCTAAGCATTGCCTTAGACCTAATGCTATCTCAAAGCCTAACCTTTACATAAATATAACCCTAGCTCTATCCTAAACCCTATCCCTAACTCTGGCTCTAATCCTAACATTAAACCTAGTCTGAAATTTAGCTTTAAACATATCCATTACCCTAAACCTAACCCTAATTAAAACCGCATCCCTAACACTAAACCTAATTATAACCATAAATGTAAACCTAGACCTAAACCTAAACCTAACCCTCGCCCTAGCCCTACCCTAGCTCAAACACTAACCCTTACCCAACTTAACTATAACCCTAGCCCTAAACTTAACCCTTATCTTAACCCTAAAACTTACCCTAAATCACATCCTAAACTTATCCCTAAACCTAGCCCTAATCCTAGAATTAATCCAAACCATAACCTAGCCATAACCCTAGGTCTACGCCTCTCCATTACACTAAACATAACCCTAACCCTAATGATAACCCTAACCCGATTGCTAAACCTAACTCATCCATTACCCTAAACCTTAACTGAAACCTAAACTAAACCTTATCCATTACCCTAATCCTAAACCTAAGCCTAATGCTAATTCGAGCCTTAACCCTAAACCTTTAGCTAAACCAAATGCTAACTCTTACCCTGTTCTTGACCCTAATAATAACCCTAGTCCTAAAGCTGACCTTTAACCTAAACCTGACTCTTACACTAGACCTAATCCTAACCTAACTCAAAAACTATTTTCAACATTAACCCTAGACCTGATATTAGCCCTAGACCTGCTCTTAGCCATAACCCTAACAGAAACTCTAACAGTTAACCTTACTCTAAACCTAGACTTAATCCTAAACTGAAACATAACCCTAGGCCTAATCCTAATTCTAAAGCTCACCATATACCTAAAGCTAAGTATAACCCCACCCATTTTCCTAAACTTTACCTTAACACCAATGCTAACCCTAACTCTAGCCCAAGCCCTTAGTCTAACCCTAACACTAACCCTAGCCTTAATACTAGCCCTAATGTAGCACTAACACCAACACTACCCCTAGACCTAATCCTAAGCCTTAATTTAGCTCTAACCATAACCCTAACTCTAGCCCTAATCCTAACCCTAACTCTAACATTAAACCTAGTCCTAAACCTAGCCCCAATTTAGTCCTAACTCTAGCCCTAACCCTAGCTCTAATTCTAGCCCTAATTTAGCCCTAACCCTAAACCTAACCCTATGACTACTACTATGACTAACTCTAATTCTCACCCTAGTAGAATCCCTAGTTCTAAGCATATTCATTACATAAACCTAACCCTCACCCTGACCCTAGCCCTAGCCCTACCCTAATCCTAGATCTAACAGTAACTGTAAATGTAACCCTCACCCTAAACCTAAACCTCAACCTAACACTAGCTCTAACACTGATACTAATCCATAATCTAGTCATAATGGCCTAGCTAGTTTTAGAACAAAACCAATGTATATCCCTAAACCTTAACCTAAACCAAACCCTAACCATAAAACTACTACTAACTTTAGCCATAATTCGAGTTCTAACACTAACCCGAAACCTAACCCTGAATCTGAAACTAACCCTAACAATAACCCTTGCTCTAAACATCACCCTAACCCTAAACCTAACCGTTAGGGTAATAGGTTTAGATATCAGGCAAAAGATATTTTTAGGTTTAGGTTAGCCTTAGGTATAGGTTTAGAATTAGGGTTAGGATTTTAGCTAACTTAGATTTAGGGTTAGTTTCATTGTTAGTTCTAGGATTAGGTTTTGGTTTAGGGTTAGGGTACATTTACCTTTAGGTCTAGTGTTACCATTAGGGTTAAGTTTAGGGTTAGGGTAATGGGTAGAGTTCGAGCTAGGGTTTGGGCTAGGGTTAAGGTTAGGAAAATAGATGGGGTTAGGGCTATGGTTAGCCTTGGGTTAGTTTTAGGGTTAGGTTAAGTTTAATGGTTAGAAATTAAATTAGGTTTAGGGCTAAGGTGAGGGTTAGGGTTATAGTCAGGGCTAGGGTAGGATTAGGGTTAGGTTTAGGGCTAGAGTTACCATTAGTTTTAGGGTTAGGGTTAGTGTAATGGATAGAGTTAGAGCTAGCCTTTGGGCTATGATTACAGTTAGGATTAGGGCTAGAGTTAGTGAGGTTTAGGGTTTTGTCTAGGGTTATGTTTAGGGTAAAGTCTAGGGTTTGTGCTAGAGTTAGGGCTAGAACAAGGTTTAGTGTTTGGTTTAGGGTTAGGTTTAGGGTTAGGGTTAGGTTTAGGGCTGTAATTATGGCTAGGTTTTGTGTGAGGTTAGGGTATGTGTTAGGTATATGGGTAATGTAAGAGCTACAGTTATGGTTATGGCTAGATTTAGAGTGTGTCTCATGTTAGGGTTATTTTTTTTATTTTTTTTTTTTGGTTTGGATAATGTTTAGAGTTAGGGTTTTTGTTAGGGTAAGTTTCAGGTTAGGATTAAGTTCAGTGTTAGGTCCAGAATGAGGACTAGGGTTAGATCTAGGGTTAGAGTGAGTGTTTGGTTTGCTTAAGGGATATTGTTAGGGCTAAGTCTAGGGTTATGGCTGTATTTAGGATTAGGTTTAGGTCTATTGCCAGTGTTAGTGTTAGGTTTGGGGTTAGGGTTACTGGTAGGGCTAGTGTTAAGTTTTGGATAGAATTTAGTGTCAGGTTTAAACCTAGGTTTAGTGTTAGGGTCAGAATAAGTTTTAGGGTTAGGGTTAGGGTTTGGGTTAAGTTTAGAGCTAGAATGAGGGCTAAGGTTAGTACTAGAAATGGAGTTAAGGTTTGGGGTAGGCATAGAATTAGGGTTAGGACTAGGGTAGCAATAGGGTAAGGGTTTGACTAAGTGTAAGAAATAGGGTTAGAGCTATGATGAGGACTAGGGATAAGGCTAGGGTTAGGGCCAGTTTTAAGGTTAGGGTTAAAATTAGGGTGAAGCTTGATTTAGGGCTAGGTTTTGTGTTAGGTTTAGGGCTATGGCTAATTTAAGAACTGGCATTAAGATTAGGGCTAGTTTTAGGGTTAGTCTAGGGCGAGGTCTAGTGTTAGGATTACGTTTAAGGATAGGGTGATGTGTAGAGCTAGGGTTAGTGTTAAGGTCAGAGTCAGTGTTAGTATTAGTTCTAGAGTTAGGGTTAGGACTCTAGAACTAATTAGTTAGTTAGGTTTGGTTTAGGTTAAGGTTTAAAATCAGGGATATGGCTCAGTTTTGCTTGAGGGCTTGGGCTAGAGTTAAGGCTAATTTTCAAATTAGCATTACAGTTAAAGCTAGTGTTACAGTGTGGTTTAGGCTTAGGTTTAGGGTTATATTTAGAGTTAGGGTTAGATCTAGGTTTAGGGCTACAGTGAATGTTAGGGCTTGGGTTAGGTCTAGGGTTTGAATTATCATAAGGGATAGGTTAAGAACTAGGGATAGTGCTAGGGCGAGAGTTAGAGTTAGTCTTAGTGTTAGGTTGAGATATAGTGTTAGAATTATGGCTTAATTAGGGCTAGGATTAAGGCTAGGATTAGTATTAAGGCTGAGCGTAGGTTTACGGCTAGGTTTATCGTTATGTTTATGGTTAAGTATGATGTTATAGGTAGCTTTAGAACTAGGGCGAGGGTTAAAATTAGGTTTAGGTTTATGATTAATTAGGATTAGGTTTAGGATTAAGGCTAAGATTAGGGCTAGGATTCGAGCTAGAGTTTGTTCTAGTGTTAGGGCTTCATTAGGGCTAGGGCTAATGTTAGGTCTAGGGTTATGGTTAGAGATAGTTTAGGGTTAAGCTTATTAGTGTTAGGATTAGGTTTATGGATATGGTTAGGTTTAGGATTCAGGTTAGGTTTATGGTAATGTATAGGTTTAGGGTTAGGAATAGAATTAGGGTTATCCTAGGGTTAGCATTAGTTTTAGGATTAGGATTAGGGTAATGGATAGGTTTACAGCTGGGTTAGGGCTAGGTTTAGGGTTAGAATTAAGGCTTGGGTTAGGGTTAGGTTTTGGGTAATGGCAAGGGTTATGTTTAGGGTTAGGTTTAGAGTAAGTGTTAGGGCTAGAATTAGGTTTTGGGTTAGGGTTAAATTTAATGTTAGGGCTCCAAATAGGGATAGGTTTTGGGTTAGGTTAGGGCTAGATTTAGGGCTTCAGGTATTGTAACAACTAAGGTTATGATTAGAACTCATTTTAGGTTTGGTGTTAGGGCTAGGTATAGGGATAGGATTAGGTTTAGGTTTTGAGTGATGTTTAGAGCTAGCGTTAGTGTTAGGTCAGAGTCAGGGTCAGGGTTTGTTTTAGGGTTATGGATAGGACTCAAATTAATCCTAGGATTAGGCCTAGGTGTAGGCTTAGGGTTTGGTTTATGTTAAAGGTTAGGATTAGGGCTATGGCTTGGTTGTTTGGTAGTGCTAGGGCTAAGTTAAGGCTAGTTTTAGAATTAGCATTAGTATTTTGGCTTGTGTTATTTAAAGGTTTAGCTTAGTGTTAGGTTTTGATTTAGAGTTAGGCTTAGATATAGGATTAGGGCTAGAGCTAGGGTCAGGGCTAATGTAAAGGCAAGTGATAGGAATGTGGTAAGGGATAGGGTTAGCACTAGAAATACGACTAGGGCGAGAGTTAGAGTTAGTCTTAGGGCTAGGGTTAGGTTGGGTTTAGGTTTAAATTATGGCTAGGATTACATCTAGCATTTATATTAGGGTTAGGCCTTGTTTTAGACTTAGGTTTATGTTTGGTTATTGGGTTAGGTGTAGAGTAATGGATGGGTTTAGAGCTAGTTTTAGAGCTAGGTCGAAGGTTAGAATTTCGGTTAGGGCTAGGTTTATGGTTTGGTTTAATAATAAGGCTAGTTTTAGGGCTAGGATTAGGGCTAGGATTTGTTTTAGGGTGATGGCAAGCATAAGGGATAGGGCTAGTGTCAGTCTAGGCTTACGTTAGGGATAGATTGAGGGTTAGATTTATGTCTAGGTCTATTGTAAGGGTTAGGTTTAGGGTAAGGGTCAGGTTTAGAGTTAGGGGTATTATTACAGTTAGAATTTGGTTTCAGGTTTGGTTTAAGTTAGGGTTCAGGTTTAGAGGTTGAATTAGCATTAGGGTTTGGTTAGGGTAATGGTAGGTTTAGGTTTAGGGTTCATGTTAGGTTTAGGGTAATTGATAGGGTTAGAGTTAACAAAAGGGTTAGGGTTAGGCCTAGGGTTATGTTTGTGTTAAGATTAAAGCTAGATTTGGGGTTTGGATGAGGGCTAGGTTTTGTGTTAGGTTTAGGGCAAGTTTTAGAGATAGTGATGATGTCAGGTTTAGGGTTACAGCTACGGATAGTTATATTGTTAGGTTCATGTCTAGGTCTAATATTAGGTTTAGGGTAAGGGCCAGGTTAAGGGTAAGGTGTATTTTTAGGGTCAGGGTCAGGATTCGGTTTTGTGTTAGGTTAATTATTAGGATTATGGCTCAAATTAGCATTAGGGTTAAAATTAGGGTTAGGTTAATGAATAGGTTTAGGTTTAGGATTTAGGTAAGGATTAGGGTAATTGGTAGGTTGGGGTTATTTTTAGGGATAGGGTAAGGCCTAGGGTTAGCATTTGGGTTAGGGTTATATTTAGGGTAATGAATAGCATTAGAGCTAGTGTTAGGCCTAGGGTTTTGGAAGAATTAGGGTTAGAGTTAGGGTTAGGTTTAGGGCTTGTTCTAGGGTTAGGTTTTTGGGTTAGTTTTAGGGTACAGGATATGTTTTGAGGTAGAGGTAGAGCTAGGGTGAGGGTTAGGTTTAGGATTATGTCTAGAGTTAGATTTATGTTTAAGATTAGGGCTAGTGTTAGGGTTAGGGCTAAGGTTATCTTTAGAGTTAGGTTAATGGATAGGGTTAGATGTAAGGTTAGGATTAGTCATAGTTTTAGGTTTAGGGTTAGTGTTAGGGTTAGGACTAAGTTTATCATTAGAGTTAGGTTAATGAATAGGGTTCGATTTTAGGTTTGGTTTAGGGGTAGTTTTAGTTTTAGGATTAGTTTTAGGGTTTGGGCTATGGTTAGTGTCAGAGTAAGGGTTAGGTTTTTATCTAGGGTTAAGTCTAAAATGAGGGTTTGGTTTAGGGTTATGTCTAGTATTAAGTTTATAATTAGGTTTACAGCTAGGTTTATCACTAGGCTTAAGGTTTCTTTTAGGGTAATGAATAATTTTAGAATAGTATTAGGGCTAGTGTTAACATTATGATTAGGGCAAGGATTAGGTTTAGGTTTAGGGATAGGGCTAGTGTTATGTTTACGGTTCGGTTTTGGGTTTTATCTAGGGTTAGGTCTAAGGCGAGGGTTAAGGTTAGCATGATGGTTAGGCTTAGGATAAGGGATAAGGTTAGGTTAGGGTTAGGGTTACACTTTGGCTAGATTTAGGCCTAGAATTAGTGCTAGGTTTTGTGTTAGGTTTAGAGCTAGTTTTAGTGCTTTGGTAAAGTGAGGGTTATGTTTATGGTTATGGCTAGGTCTAATGTTAGGTTTAGTTTTTGGTTAGGGTCAGTTTTATAGCAAGAGTTAGTGTTAGTGTCAGCGTCTGTATTTGGATTAGTGTTAGGGTTAGGGCTAGAGCCAGAATTAGGATTGATTAGGTCTAGAGGTAAGGTTAGTGTTTGGCTTTGGCTAAGGGTTATCATTAGAGCTAGGGCTAGTTTTTTGTTTAGATCTTGGTTAAAGATATGGCTATATTTAGGATGAGGTTTATTCTAGGGCTAGTGTTAGGGTTAGTTTTAGATATAGGGTTATGGATAGGGCTAGTGTTAGGGCTTGGTTTAGGTTCAGGTTCAGAATAAGGGTCAGGGTTAGGGTTAGGATTTGGGTTATGGTTATAACAAGAAAGAGGGCTAGGGTTAGGTCTAGTAATCAGGTTAGTGTTTGGGTTAGACTAAGGATTAGTTTTAGGACTAGGGTTAGCTTTAGGATTGGGATTTGGCTTGGGTAAAGATAAGGTTAGAGCTAGGTTAGAGTTCTGGTTCGGATTAGGGTTAGAGCTAGTGATAGGGTTAGTGTTAGGGTGAAAGCTAGGGTTAGGTATCAGATTTGGGCTAGATTTGGTTAGCATTATTTTTAAGATTATGGGTAGTGTATGATCTAGGTTTATGATTAGAACTAGTTTTAGAATTAGGGTTAGGACTAGGTCGAGTGTTATGGTAAGTTTTAGGTTTATGGTGATATTTAGAGGTAGGCTTAATGTTAAAGTCAGAGACAGGTTCAGAATTAGTTTTAGAGTTAAGATTAGGACTCAAATTAGTTCTAGGCTTAGGGCTAGAGGTAAGGTTAGGGTTTGGTTTTGGTAAAAGTTTAGGGTTAGTTTTATGGTTCAATTTTGTTTTAGGTCTAAGCCTATGGTTAGGGCTTATTTTAGGATTAGGGTTAGGGTTAGGGCTATTGTTAGGGTTAGGTTTATGTGTAGAATTAGGGTTAGATTTAGTGTTAGGATTAGATTTATGGTTAGGGCAAGGTTTAAGGTTAGGGCTAGTGTTATTTTAGACTATGGCTAGGAATAAGTTTATGGTAAGTGATAGGGTTAGAATTAGGGCTAGGGCTAGGGCAGAGTAATCTTGAAGCTAGGGTTAGGATTAGGTTTAGAATTAGTGGTAGGGTTAATGTTATGGTTAGTCTTAGGGATAATGTTAGGGCTAGAGTTACTGTTTAGGTTAGAGTTTGGGTTAGGTTTAGTGTAAGCAATGGGGTTATAACTAGGTTTAGGGCTAGGGAATGTGTTAGAATT
This sequence comes from Marmota flaviventris, assembly GCF_047511675.1. NCBI lineage: Eukaryota > Metazoa > Chordata > Mammalia > Rodentia > Sciuridae > Marmota > Marmota flaviventris. The sequence goes on from NC_092514.1 coordinate 9,785,502, forward strand.
AGTGTTAGTGTTATGATTAAGGCTAAGTTTTGGGCTAGGATGAGAGCTCGTGTTCGTGTTAGGGTTAGGGCTAGGATTAGGGCTAGGGCTAATGTCTGGTCTAGGCTTACAGTTAGCAATATGTTTTGGGTTATGTTTATGGTTAGGACTAGTGGAAGGGTTAGATTTACAGTAAGGGTCAAGTTTAGATCTATGTTTATTATTAGGGTCAGTGTACAGCTTAAGGTTTGGTTTAGGTTTAGGTCTCGAATTAGCATCAGTGTTAGAGTTAGGGTTAGGGTAATGATTAGGCTTAGGATTAGGGTTCAGGTAAGTTTTAGGGCAATGGATAGTTTTGTGGAATGTGATAGGCTTAGGGTTAAGCCTAGGCTTAGTATTAGGGTTAGGATTATGGTTAGGGTAATGGATAGAATTAGAACTAGGGATAGGGCTAGGGTTATGGTTATGATTAGAGCTAGGGTTAGGGTAGTGGATATAATTAGAGGTATGATTAGGGCTATGGTTAAGGTTAGGATTAGGGCTAGTGTTAGGTTAGGGTTTGGGATAGGACTTGGGTTATGTTATGGGTAAAGTTTAGGCTTTCAGCTAGTGTTAGATCTAAAGCAAGGCTTAGGATTAGGGTTAGGGCTACGGTTAGGGCAAGGGTTAGAGTTAGGTTCTGTGTTAGGGTTAGGGCAATGGTTAATGTAAGAATTAGGGTTACCATTAGGGTTAGTTTTAATGTTAGGGTATGGGTTAGGTTTAGTGTTAGGGTTAGGTTTAAGGTGAGGGCTGTGTTTAGAGCTAGTGTCACGGTTTGTTTTAGGACTCGATTTAGGGCTAGGGTTAGGTCTAGTTGCAGTGTTAGTGTTTGGTTTAAGTTATGGTTTAGGGTTAGGGCTAACACTTGGTTTTGTTTTAGTCCTAGGGTTAGTATTAGGGCTAGTGTTAGTGTTAGACTTAGGCTTAGTGTTTGGGTTAGGGTTAAATTTAGATATAGGGTTAGATCTAGGTCTAGGGCTAGAACTAAGGACAGAGCAAGCATTATGGCTAGGTTTTTGGGTTATGGTAAGGGATAGGGTTAGAACTAGGGATAGGGCTAAGGCGAGAGTTAGTCTTAGGGCTAGGGTTAGGGTTACGGTTAGAGATAGGGTCAATTAGGGCTAGTATTAGGGCTATGTTTAGTGTTAAGTTTAAGCCTCGGGTTAGGGTTAGGGTTAAGTTCAGGGTTTAGAGTTAGAGTTTAGAGTTTAGGTTTAGAGTTAGGGCAAAGTTTGTGGTAACGGATGGCTTTTTAGCTATGTTTAGAGGTAGGGTGAGTGTTATAATTAGGATTAGGACTATGATTAGGGTTAGGGTTATGATAAAGGCTAGGTTTAGGGCTAGGATGGGGGCTAGGGTACTTTTTTTAAGGGTTAGGGCTAGGATTAATGCTGGGGCTAATTTCCGGTCCAGAATTATGGTTAAAGATATTTTTAGGGTTAGGATTATGGGTATGACTAGTGTAAGGGTTAGGTTTAGGGTTAGGGTCAGATTTATAGCTAGCGGTATTATTAGGGTCAAGTTCTGGGTTAGGGTTTGGAAAAGGTTAAGGTTTAAAGTTAGGGCTTGAATTAGCATTAGGGTTATGGTTATGGTTATGGTAATGGATAGAGTTAGAAATAAGTTCAGGGTTAGTGTCATGGTTATGATTAGGGCTAGGTTTGGGGTTAAGTTAGTGCTAGGGATAGGGTTATGGCTAATGTAAGTACTAGGGTCATGATTATGGCTAATTTTAGTGTTTTAGGTCTAGGTTTAGTGTTAGGTTTATGGTTAGGATTAGGGTGATGTTTAGACCTCAGGTTAGTGTTATGGTCAGAGTAAGGGTCAGGGTTAGTTTTAGGATTTGGCTTAAAACTTGAATTAAGGCAGGAGTTAGGGCTAGGTGTAGGGTTAGTGTTTTGTCTAGGTTAATGGTTAGGGTAAGAGTTTGGCTCAGTTTAGTTTTAGGGCTAGGGTAAGGGTTAGGGCAAATTTTAGGATTAGTGTTAGGGTTAGGGCTAATCTTAGAATTAGGCTTATGCTTCGGTTTAGGGTTAAATTAAGAGTTAGGTTTTTATCTAAGGTTAGTGCTAGGGCTAAGGATAGGGCAAGGGTTAGGACTAGGATTTGACATAGGGTTAGGTTTATGGGAAGGGAGAGGATTAGAATGAGTGATAGGACCATTGTGAGAGTTAGAGTTATTCTTAGGGCTAGGGTTAGGGTTAGGGTTAGGGATAGGCTAAATTACGGCTAGAGTTAGATTTAGGGCTAGGGTTAGAGCTAGTTTTAGAATTAGCATCAGGGTTTGGGCTAGTTTTAGGCTTAGGCATTGAGTTAGGTTTAGATTTAAAGTTAGTTTTCAATCTAGTGTTAAAGCTAAGTTCTAAGAACAGGGCGATTGTGACAACAAGGTTTAGGGTTAGAGTTAGGGTTACATTTAGGGTAAGGGATGTGGTTTTGGCTAGGTTTAGGGCTAGGGAAAGTGTTAGTATTAGGGTTATGGCTAGAGTTAGGGTTAGGGTTATGATTAAGGCTAAGTTTATGGCTAGGATAAGGTTTAGGGTTGGTGTTAGCGTTAGGGATAGTATTAAGGCTAGGGCTAATGTCAGGTCTAGGGTTATAGTTAGGGCTAGATTTAGTGTTAGGTTTATGTCTTGGTCCAGTGTAAGGATTAGTATTAGGTAAGATTCAGGATTATATCAAGGGTTATATTTAGGGTCAGGGTCAGTTTTAGGGTTTGGGTTACAGTAGGTTTTCGGTTTAAGATAATGACAGGGTTAGTTTTAGAGTTTAGGTTTGGTTTAGTTTAATGGATAGGGTTAGGGTTAGGCCTAGGGATAGCTTAATTGTTAGGGTTACTGATAGGGTAATGGTTAGGTTTAGACCCAAAGTTAGGGCTACGGTTATGTATAGGATTAGGGCTTGTTTGGAGTTAGGCTTAGGTTTAAATTTAGAGATAAATCTAGGTTTAGGACTCGGATTAAGGCTAGGTTTTGGGTTAGGTTAGGGCTAGGGTTAAGGCTACAGCTAATGTATGAAGCAAGGTTATGCTTAGCGCTAGTTATAGGGTTAAGGTTAGGGCTAGTTCTACTGTTATGTTGAGGTTTACGGTGATGATGATGTTTAGAGCCAGGGTTAATGTTAGGGTCAGAGTCAGGGTCAGGGTTAGTTTTCAGGTAGGGTTAGGACTAGAATTAGTGATATGTTTAGGGCTAGGTGTAGGGTTAGTGTTTGGTTTAGGTTAAGGGTTAGGGTTATGGCTATGACTCGGTTTGTTTTAGGGCTAGAGTTAGGTTTAGAGCTAGTTTTAGGATTAGCTTTACCATTAGGGCTAGTGATAGGTTTAGGTTTAGGCGTAGGGTTCAGGTTAGATTTAGAGTTAGGGTTAGATCTAGGATTATGACCAGGGCTATGAATAGGGTTAGGGTTACACCAAGGGTTAGGGCTAGGATTAGGGTTCTATTAAGTGATAGAGTTAGAACTATTGTTAGGTTTAGAGTGAGAGTTAGAGTTAGTCTTTGGGCTAGAGTTAGTGTTAGGGTTACAGATAGGGTTAAATTAGGTCTAAGATTAGGGGTAGAGTTAGTGTTAGGTTTAGGCATAGGGTGTGGGTTAGGGATAAAATTAAGGCTACGTTCCTTGCTAGATAAGGGTTAGGGTTTGTGTAAGGGTTAGGGCAAGGATTAAGGCTAGGCTAAATATCAGGTCTAGGGTTAAGGTTAGGAATAGTATTAGGGTTAGGTTTATGGCTAGGTCTAGTGTAAGGGTTATGTAGGGTAAGGGTCAGGTTTATAGCTAGGGGAATAATTAGGGTCACAGTCAGTTTTAGGGTTTGGTTTAGGTTTGAGGTTAGGTTAGGGCTCAAATTAGCATTAGGGTTAGGGTTACCGTAATGATTGGGTTAGGTTTAGGGTTCAGGGTAGCTTTAGGGTAATTGATAGGTTTGGGGAAAGCGATAGGGTTCAGATTAAGCCTAGGGTTAGCATTATAGTAAGGGTTATTTTTAGGGTAATGGATACAGTTAGAGTTAATTTTAGGGCTACTGTTATGGTTAGGATTAGGTTTATGTTAGGGTTAAGGTGAGGGTTAGAACTAGGATTAGGTTTAGGGTTATATTTAGCATAAGAATTAGGTTCTGGGGTATGATTATGGCTAGGCTAAGAGTTAAGTTCAGAGTTAGGTCTAGGGATAGGATTATGGTAAATTTTGGGTTAGGGTTGGTGTTAGGGTTAAACCTAGGTTTAGTGTTAGGGTCAGAATAAGGTTCAGGCTTAGGGTTAGCATTTGGGATAGTGTTTGAGCTAAAGTGAAGGCTTGAGATAGGATTACTAATAGGGTTATGATTTTGGTTAGTCTGAGGACTATGGATAGGTCTAGAGTTACTCTTAGGTTTAGGGTTTCGCTTAGGGTAAGGGATTGATTTAGATCTAGGGTTAGGGCTATGATTAGGGTTAGAGTTAGAGTTAAAGCTAGGTTTTGGGCTCGTTTTAGGGCTAGTTTTGTGTTAGGTTTAGGGCTAGGATTAGGGCAATGGCTAATGTAATAGCTAGGGTTATGATTAGAGTTAATTTTAGAGTTAGGGTTAGGGGTAGTTTGAGTGCTAGAGTTAGGTTTTAGGTTAGGTTGATATTTATAGCTATGGTTGTTGTTAGGATAGGAATCAGGGTCAGGGTTAGTTTTAGGGTTAGCATTAAGAGTCAAATTAGGGCTATTGTTAATTTTAGTGTTTGGTTTGAGTTTAGGGCAGTGTTTAGAACTAGGGTGAATGGGTCAGGATTAGTTTTAAGATGAGGCTTAGGACTCGAATTAGGGCTAGGTTTAGGTCTAGGTGAAGTGTTAGTGTTTGGTTTAAGTTAAGGTTTAGGGTTAGGTATATTGTTCAGTTTTGTTTTACTGCTAGGATTAGGGTTAGTGCTAGTTTTATGATTATCATTAGGGTTAGGGCTAGTGTTAGTGTTAGGTTTAGGCTTAGGTTTAAGGTTAGATTTAGAGTTAGGGTTAGGGCTGGGACTAAATTGAGGGCAAGTGTTAGGGCTAGTATTAGGTTTATGGTAGCAGATAGGGATAGAACTAGGGATAGGGCTAGGGCTACAGCAAGATTTAGGGCTAGGGTTAGGATAGGGTTATAGATAGAGCTAAATTAGGGCTAGGATTCAGGCTAGGTTCTGTGTTTAAGCCTAGGGTTAGGGTTAGGGTTAGGTTTAAATTTAGCATAAAGGGTGACATTATAGGTAGATTTAGAGGTAGGGTGAGGGTTAGAATTAGGGTTATGTGTAAGGCTAGAGATAGGGTTATGATTAAGGATAGATTTAGGGCTAGGATGAGGGCTAGCTGTGTTTTTAGAATAGGGTTAGGATTAGGGCTAGGGCTAATTTTAGGTTCAGAATTATGGTTAAAGTTAGTTTTAGGATTAGGTTTATGGCTATGTCTAGGCTAACGGTTAGGTGTTGGGTTACAGTAAAGTTTCGAGCTAGGGGTATTATTAGGGTCAAGGTCTAGTTTAGGGTTTAGGATAGGTTAAGGTTTCAAGTTTGAGCTTGAATGAATTTTAGGATTAGGATTAGGGAATGGTAGGGTTAGATTTAGGAGTCTTGTTAGGTTTAGGGTAATGAAATGGTTAGAATTCAGGATAGGATTAGGTTTTTTCCCAGGGTTATCATTATGGTTAGGGTTATGGTTATATTAATGGATAGAGTTAGAGATCAGTTTAAGGCTAAAGTTATGGTTACAATTAGGGCTAGTGTTAGGTTTAAAGTTAGGGTTAGGGCTAGGTTTTGGGTTATGTTAGGGCTAGGGTTAGTGTTACAGCTAATATAAGTACTAGGTTTACAATTATGGCTACTTTTAGTGTTTTAGTGCTAGGTTTAGTGTTAGGGTTAATTTGGGGTTAGGGTGATATTTAGAGCTAGAAGTTTAGGGTCAGTGTCAGGTTCAGGGTTCATTTTAGGGTTTGGCTTCCAACTCGAATTAGAGCTAGGGTTAGGTCTAGATGTAAGGTAAGGGTTTGATATAGGTTAATGTTTAGGGTTAGAGCTCTGGCTTGGTTTTGATTTAGGGCTAGGTCTAGGGTTAGGGCTCATTTTAGGATTAGTGTTATGGTTTGGGCTAGTGTTAGGGTTAGGCTTAGGCTTCGGTTTAGGGCTACATTTAGAGTTAGGTTTTGCCTAAGATTAGTGCTAAGGATAAGGATAGGGCAAGGGTTAGCACTAGGGTAAGGGCTAGGATTACGGTTATGGTAAGGGATAAGAATAGAATGAATGATGGGGCTAGCGTAAGTGTTAGAGTTAGTCTTAGAGCTAGGGTTAGGTTTAGGTTTAGGGATAGGGCTAAATTATGGCTAGGGTTATTTTAGGGCTAGGGTTGGGTCTCGTTTTAGGAATAGGCTTAGACATCGAGTTAGGGTTAGATTTAGAGTTAGGTTTTTATCTAGGGTTAGTGCTCTGGCTAAGACTAAGGCAAGGGTTAACATTAGGGTTAGGGTTAGAGTTCAGGTTCAGTTTAGGGTAAGGATGTGATTATAGCTAGGTTTAGGGCAAGATCAAAGGCTAGTATTAGGGTTAGAACTAGGGTTAGGGTTAGGGTTATGATGGAGGCTATTTTTAGGGCTACAATGAGGACTAGGATTTGTTTTAGGGTTAGGGATAGTATTAGGTCTATTGCTAATGTCAGGTCTAGGGTTACAGTAAGGGATATATTTAGTGTTAGATTTATGGCTTGGTCCAGTGTAAGGGTTAGGTTTTTGGTTAGGGTCAGATTTAGGTCTAGGTTTATTTTTAGAATCAGGGTCAGGATTAAAGTTTGGGTTAAGGGTGCAGGGCTCAAATTAATGTTAGATTTAGGGTTTGGGCAATGACAGGATTAGGTTTAGGGTTTCATTTTGGTTTAATGTAATGTATACTATTAGGGTTAGGCCTAGGGTTATCAGAGGAATTAGGGTTATCATTAAGGTAAAATGATAGGGTTAGCCCTAAATTTAGGGCTAGGGTTATGATAGGATTAGGGCTAGTGTTTGAGTTAGTGTTAGGTTTAAGTATAGGGCTAAAGCTAGGTTTAGGACTCAGATTAAGGCTAGGTTTTGGGTTAGTTTAGGGCTAGGGTTAAGGCTACAACTAAGGTATGATGTAGGTTTATGATTACAGCTAGTTATAGCATTAGAGTTAGGGTCTAGGTCTAATGTTATGGTTAGGCTTAAAGTGATGATGATGTTTAGAGCCAGGGTTAGTGTTAGGGTCAGAATCAGGGTCAAGGTTAGTTTGGGGTTAGGATTAGAGTATAATTAGTGATTGGGTTACGGCAAGGTGTAGGGTTAGGGTTTGGTTTAGGTTAAAGGTTAAGGTTAGGGCTATGACTCGGTTTTGTTTTAGGGCTAATGATAGGGTTATGGCTAATTTTAAGATTGGTCTTATGGTTAGGGCTAGTGTAAGTGTGAGATTTGGGCTTAGGTTAAGGATTATGTATAAGAGTAGAGTTATGGTTAGATTTATTCTTAGGGTTTTGGTTAAATTTAGAGTTATTTTTTGATCTAGGTTTTGAGATAGAGCGAAATATAGGGCTACGGTAGTACTACGTTTAGGGCTAGGTATATGACGATGCTAAGGAATTGGGTTAGAACTAGGTATAGGGCTAGTGTGAGAGGTAGAGTTAGTCTTAGGACTAGGATTAGGGTTAAGGATAGGGCTAATTTTAGGGCTTGGATTAGGGCTAGGCTTAGTGTTAGGGTTAGGGTTAGGTTTAGGTTTAGGGTAAGGGATGGGAATATAGCTACTTTTAGGACTAGGGTGAGAATTAGAATTAAGGTTAACGTTAACATTAGGGTTAGGGTTATGATTAAGGCGAGGTTCATGGCTAGGATGTGGGCTAAGTTTTGCATTAGGTTTAGGGCTAGGATTAGAGCTAGGTCTAATGCCAAGTCTAGAGTACAGTTACGGATAGTTTCAGCATTAGTTTTATGGCTAGGTCTATTGTAAAGGTTATGTTTCTTGTTAGAGTCAGGTTTAGAGCTATGGGTATTATTAGAGTCAAAGTCAAGGTTAGGGTTTGGGTTAGGTTAAAGTTCAGGGTTAGGGCTCAAATTAGTCTTATGTTTAGGGATTGGGTAATGACACAGTTAGGTTTAGGGTTCAGGTTAGGTATAGGTTAATGGAGAGGGTTAAGGCTAGTGCTATGATTTGGGTTTGGCCTAGGGTTAGCATAAGTATTATACTTATCTTAGGGTAATGAATAGGGTTAGAGCTAGGGTTAGGGCTGGGTTTATGGTTAGGATTTGGTCTAGGGTTAGGCTTAGGGTTATGGTTAGGGCTAGGGTTATAGTTAGGGTTATCTTTAGGGTGAAAGATAAGGTGGGGCTTGGATTAGGGCTAGGTTTTGTGATAGGTTAGGGCAATGGCTAATGTAAAAACTAGAGTAATGATTAAAACTAGTTTTATGGTTAATTCTAGGGCTAGGTGTAGTATTAGGGTTAGATTTAGTGTTAAAGTTAAGTTTAGACCTAGGGTTAGTGTTAGTGTCACTGACAGTGCTCAGGTAGGGTAATGGTTGGGATTAAAGCAAAATTAGGAAAAGGGTTAGATCTAGAGGTAGGGTTAGAGTTTTGGTTAAGTTAAGGGTTGTTGTTAAGGTTAGGTCTAGTTTGTCTTAAAGACTAAAGCTATAATTATGGCTAGATATAAAATTAGGTTTAGGTCTAGGGCTAGTGTTAGGGTTAGGTTTAGATATAAGTTTATCAGTAGGGCTAGTGTCAGGTTTCGGTTTAGGGTTAGGTTTAGATTTAGACCTAAGATTAGTGTTAGGGTAGAATAATGTTAAGGGATACAGTTAGCATTTAGGTTATGGTTACATCTAGAATGAAGGCTAGGGTTAGGACTATTTATAGAGTTAGGCTTTGGTTAGGCTATGGATTAGCGCTAAGAATACTGTGAGCATTAGGGTGATGTTTGGCTTAGGGTAAAAAATAGAGTTAAAGCTAGGGTTAGGACTAGATTAAGGGTTAGGTTTAGGGTTAAAGCTTGTGTTAAGCCTTGGATTAGGGCTAGTTTTGTATTAGGGTTAGGGCTAGTGTTATGGTTACAGCTATTGTAAGAACTAGGGTTATGATTAGGGTTAGTTTTAGGGTTAGGTTTAGGGCTAGGTCTAGTGTTAGGTTTAGGTTTAAGGTTAGGGTGATGTTTAGAGCTAGGTTTAGTGTTTGTATATGAGTCAGGGTCATGGTTATGTTTAGGGTTAGGATTAGGTGGCAAATTAGGGCTAGGGTTAGGGCTGGTGTAGTGTTAGGGTTTGTTCTAGGGTAAGGGTTAGTGTTAGGGGTATGGCTCGGTTTTGTTTTAGGGCTTGGGCTAGGGTTAGGGCTATTTTAGAATTAGCATTAGGGTTAGAACTAGTTTCAGGGTTAGGCTGAGGCATCGGGTTAGGGTTAGTTTTAGAGATAGGTTTCAATCTAATGTTAGTGCTAGGGCTAAGGATAGTGTAAGGATTATGACTAGGATTAGACCTTGGGTTAGGGTTATGGTAAAGGATAGGGTTAGAAGTACGGAAAGGTCTTGTCTGAGAATTATACTTAGTCTTAATTCTAGGGTTTGGGTTAGGTTTAGGAATAGGGCTAAATTAGGGCTAGGATAAAGTCTAGGTTTAGTGTTAGGGTTAGGGCTAGAGTTAGCATTATGATTAGGGATTCGGCTAGTGTTAGGGTTAGGGTTAGGGTAAGGGTTACAGATTAAGTTATGGTTAGGGCTAGTGGAAGTGTTAGGTTTAGTGTTAGGTCTGGGTTAGGGTTATGATTATGGTTATGGTTAGGGTTGGGTTTAGGGCTAGGGTCTTCATTAGGGTTAGGGTTAGTTTTAGAGTAATGTATTGGATTAGATGTAAGATTAGGTTTAGGGTTAAGTTTAGGTTATGGTTAAATATAGGTTTATGGATAGGTTTAGTTTTTATTCATGGTAAGGTTTAGGGTTAAGTTTAGGGCAAAGTTTAGGTTTAAAGTTAGGTTGAGGGTTAGGTTTATGATTAGGGTTATGGATAGGGTTAGGTTTAGGGCTAGGGTTATCATTAGGGTTAGGGTGAGGGTAATGTTTGGGTTAGAACTAGTGTTAGTACTAAGTTTAAGTTTAGGATTAGGGCAAAGGTTAGGTTTCTGTTTAGGAATAGGGCTAGGGTTATGTTTAGGCTAAGGGTTATGCTTTGAGCTAGGGTTATGTGTAAGGTGAGGTTTAGGGTTAGGGCTACATTTAGGATCACGGTTATGATTAGGGTAGTTTTAGGCCTCAGATTAGGGCTAGGTTTTTTGTTATGTTTAGGCCCACGGTTAAGGCTATGTGTAATGAAATATCTAGGGTTCTGGTTAGAGCTAATTTTAGGTTTAGAGTTATGGCTATGTCTAGTGTTAGGTTAAGGCTTTCGTTTAGGTTCAGGTTTAGAGCTTGGTTTAGTGTTAGTGTTAGGGTCAGTGTTCAGGTTCAAGTTAGGTTTAAGATGAAAGCCAGAATTAGGACTTGAGTTAGGTCTAGGGATAGGGTTAGTGTTTGCTTTAGGTTAAGGATTATGTTAGGGCTAGGGCTCAGGATATTTTTTTTTAGGTCTAGGTCTAGAGTTATGGCTATATTTAGGATAAGGCTTAGTTCTCGGGCTAGAGTTAGGGTTAGGTTTAGGTATAAGTTTACTGGTAGGGCTAGTTTTAGGGTTTGGTTTAGGGTGAGGGTCAGATTTAGACTGAGGGTTTGTGTTAGGGTAAGGATTTGAGTTAGGGTTAGAGCCTGAATGAGGGCTAGAGTTAGGACTAGTAATAGGATTGGGATTTGTATTAGTCTATGGATTAGGATTAGGACTAAGGTTAGCATTATGGATAGGGTTTGGCTTAGGGTAAGTAATAGTTAGAGCTAGGGATAGGGCTAGGTTTAGGGTTAGGGTTAGGGCTAAGGCTAGGTTTAGGTTTAAGTTTAGGTTTACTTCTTGGGTTAGGGCTCAGATTAGGGCCAGATTTTTTGTTAGCTTTAGGGCTATGGTTAGGGGTATGGCTAATATAAGAACTAAGGTTATGACTAGAGTTAGTATTTGGTCTAGATCTAGTGTTAACGCTACCTTTAGGATTAGTGTGATATTTAGAACTAACGTTAGTGTTAGAATATAAGTCAGGTTCAGGGTTAATTTTAGTACTTGGACATGAATTAGAGCTAGAAGGTTATGGCTATGATTAGGGTTAGGGTTTGGTTTAGGTTAACATTTAGGGTTAAGACAACATCTCAGTTTTGTTTAAGGAATAAGGCTAAATTTACGGCTGGTTTTAGGATTAGAGATAGTATTAGGTCTAGTGGTAGGTTGAGGATTAGGCTTAGGTTTAGAGTCAAATGTAGAGTTATGTTTAGATCTAGAGTAGGGTCTAGGGCTAGGGTTAGGGCTAAGGTTAGGTCTTGTGTTATGTTTATTGTAATGGATAGGGTTAGAACTAGAAATAGGGCTGGGGGAGAGTTAGAGTTAGTCTTAGGACAAGGTTAGGAGTAGAGTTATGGTTAGGGCTAAATTAAGGCTAGGATTAGGGCTAGGGTTAGTGTTAGGGTTATGCCTATGGTTAGGGTTAGAGATATGGATAGTGTTAGGGTTAGGTTTAGTGATAGGGTTAGGGGCAATGATGGGGTTATACCTAAGTTCAGGTCTAGGGTGAGGGTTCAAATTAGAGATAGGGCTAGAGTTAGGGTTTGGGATAGCATTAAGGCTAGGTATAGACCTAAGTTGAGGACTAGTGTTTGTGTTAGGGTTAGGGCTAGGATTAGGACTGTTGCTAATGTCAGGTCTGGATTTATGGTTATGGTTATTTTTAGGGCTAGGTTATGGCTAGGTCTAGTGTAAGGGTTAAGTTTAGGTTAAGGGTCAGGTTTAAAGCTAGGTGTATTATTAGGGTCAGGGTACGAGTAGGGTTTGGTTTAGATTAAGATTTAGGGTTAAGACTTTAAATAGCTTTAGGGATAGGGTTAGAGTCTGGGTTAGGGTAATTGATAGGGTTAGCTTAAGGGTTCTGGTTAGGTTTAGAGTAAGGAATAGGGTTAGTGTTAGCAATAGTGTTAGCGTTAGGCCTAGGGTTAGCATTTGGGTTAGGCTTATCTTTAGGGTAATGGATAGGGTTAGAGGTAAGGTTAGGGCTAGGGTTAAGTTTAGAATTAGTAACAGGGTTAGGTTTAGGCCTAGGGTTAGTGTCAGGGTTAGTTTTGGGGTAAGTGTTAGCGTATGAACTAGGATCAGGGCTAGCGTGAGGGTTAGGGTTAGAGTGAGGGCTAATGTTAGGGTTAGCGTTAGGGTTATGTTTAGATTAAAGTGAGAGTTTGAGTTAGAATTAGGGTTAGGGCGAGGTTTAGCTTTAGGGTATGTCTAGGCTTATGGTTAGTGTTACCATAGAGTTAGTCTTTACGTTAGGTTTACATCTAGGATCAGGGCAATGTTTTGTGTGAGGTTTATGGCTATCATTAGGGCTATGGGTAATGTAAGATCTAAGGACATGGTTATGGCTAGTTTTAGGGTTAGGGTTATGGATAAGTCCAGTGTTCCAGTTAGGTTTTGGGTTAGGATAAGATTTAGAGCTAGAGTTTGTTTTAGGGTAACTGCCATTGTCGGGTTAGGGTTAGGTTTAGGGTGAGGGCCAGATTTATGGCTAGCGTTGCATCTAGGGATAGAGTTAGTCTTTACGTTAGGTTAACTGTTATTGTAGGGCTAGTGCTAGGTTTTTATTTAGGGCTAAGGCTAGATTTATGACTCTATTTGGGTTTAGGTTTGGTCTAGTGCTAGTGTTACTATTAGATTTAGGTATAGGTCTACCAGTAGGGGTAGGGGTAGGGTTTGCTTTAGGGTTAGTGTCAGGTTTAGACCTAGGGTTAGTGTTAGGTTCAGAATATGGGACATGGTTAGAGTTAGGGTTAGAGCTAGAATGAGGGCTAGGATTCGGGCTAGTAATAGGTATATGGTTTGGGGTACTGTTAGTGTTAGATTTAGGCCTAGGTTTAGGGCTAGGTTTAGGGTTACCATTAGAGTTATTGCAAGGTATGATGTTACAACTATGTTTAGTTCTAGGATAAGGGATAAATTTCGGGTTAGGTCTAGAATTAAAATTAGGGATAGGATTAAGTCTAGGCTTAGAACTAGGATTAGAATAGGGATAGGGCTAATGTCAGGTCTAGGTTTAAGTTTAGGATAGGGTTAGGGATAGGGCCATGGTTTTCAGTTTGTTTTAGACCTAGGCCTAGGGTTAGGGCTAGTTTTATGATTAGCGATAAGTGTTAGGGCTAGTGGTAGGGTCCAGTTTAGGCTTAGATTTATTTTTATGGTTAGATCTAGGTTTAGGGCTATGGCTAGGGTTAGGGATCAGGTGAGGACTAGTGTTAGGTCTATGGTAATGGATAGGGTTAGAACTAGAGATATGGATAATTCAAGAGTTTGAGTTAGTCTTTGGGCTAGGGTTAGGAGTAGGTTTAGGGTTAGGGCTAAATTAGGGCTAGGATTAGCGCTCGGGTTAGTGTTAGGGCTAAATTAGGGCTAGGATTAGCGCTCGGGTTAGTGTTAGGTATAGGGTTAGTGTTTGTGTTACAGTTAGGATTGGATTTAGGGGAAGGGATAGAGTTATAGCTAGCTTTAGGGCTATGGCGAGGGTTAGAAATGGGATTAGGGATAAGGTTACGGTATGGGTTAGAATTAAGTCTAGGTTTAGGGTTAACCTGAGGGTTTGTGTTAGGGCTAGGGCTAGGATTAGGGCTAGGGTTAATGTCAGGTCTAGGTTTATGGATAGTATTAGTTTTAGCATTAGGTTATAGCTATGTCTATTATAAGGATTAGGTTTAGGGTAGGGGTCATGTTTAGAACTAGGTGTATTATTAGGGTCTGGGTCCGGATAGGGTTTGGTTTAGTTTCAGATTTAGGGTTAATGCTTGAATTAGCAGTGGATTAGGGTTAGGGTTAGGGTAATTGAAAGAATTAGTTTTATGGTTCCAGTTAGGTTTAGAGTAATGCATAGGGTTAGTGTTAGTGATAGGGTTATCGTTAGGCCTACTTATAGCATTTGGGTTAGGCTTACCTTTAGGGTAATGGATAGGTTTAGAGCTAAGTTTAGGACTAGGGGTTAAGGTTAAGATTAGGGTTAGGGTTAGGGTTAGGCCTAAGGTTAATGTTAGGGTTAGGGTTAGGGTAAGTGTAGGCATTTGAGCTAGGGTTAGGGCTAGGGCAAGGGTTAGGTTTTGAGTCAGGGCTAGGGTTAGGTTTAGGGTTAGGGTTATGTTTAGACTGAGGATTAGAGTTTGAGCTAGGGTTAGTGCTAGGGCAAGGGTTAGCATAAGGGTTAGGTCTAAGGTTATGGTTAGGTTTAGGTTTAGAGCTAGGATGAGGGCTAGGTTTTGTGTGATGTTTACGCCTAACGTTAGGGCTATGGGTAATATAAGAGCTAAGGATATTGTTGTGGCTAGTGTTAGGATCAGACTTATGCATAAATCTAGTGTTAGGGTTAGGTTTTGGTTTAGGATAAGGTTTAGAGCTAGGGTTTCTATTAGGGTAAGTGTAATTGTTGGGTTAGGTTTAGTTTTATGCTTCGGGCCACAATTAGGACTAGTATTTGGTCTAGTGAGATGTTGAGTCTTTACATTAGGTTAAGGGTTATTGTGAGCGCTAGTGCTAGGGTTTTTTTATGGCTAAGGCTAGATGTGTGGCTATATTTAGGATTAGGTTTGGTGTAGTGCTAGTGTTATTGTTAGTTTTAAGTATAGGTTTACCGGTAAGGGTGGTGTTAGTTTTCAGTTAAGGGTTAGGGTCAGGTTTAGATCTAGGGTTAGTGTTAGGATCAGAATAAGTGTCAGGGTTAGGATTAGAGTTAAGCTAGAATGAGTGCTAGGTTTAGGACTACTAATAGAGTTAGGGTTTGGGGTAGGCTAAGGATTAAGTTCAGGACTAGTGTTGCATTAGGGAGAAGGTTTGGCTTAGGGTAAGGGATAGGGTTAGAGGTATGGTTAGGGTTAGGTTTAGAGTCAGGGCTCGGATTAGGCCATGATTTGTGTTAGCATTAGGGCTATAGCTAATGAAAGAACTAGTTTTCTGATTAGGGCTAGTTCTAGGGTTAGGGTTAGGGCAATGTTTAGAGCTAGGGGTACTATTAGGGTCTGACTCAGGGTCAGGGTTATTTCTATGGTTAGGGTTATGACTCAAATTAGGGCTAAATTTAGGGATATGTGTAAGGTTAGTGTTTGGTTTAGGTTAAGGGTTAGGGTTAGGATTATGGCTTGGTTTTGTAAATAGGACTAGGGTAGGGTTAGATCTAGTTTTCCAATTAGCATTAGGTATACGGCTAGTGTTGGGGTGAGGTTTTGGTTTAAGATTAGGGTTTACAACCAGGTTTAGGGCTACAGTGATGTTAGGATTGGAGCTAGGGATAGAGCTAGGGTTTGGGTTATGGTAAGGGGTAGGTTTTAAACTAAGGATAAGTGTAGGGCGAGAGTGAGAGTTACTCTTAGGGCTAGGGATAGGATTACGTTTAGGATTAGGGTTAATTTATGCCTAGGATTAGCCCTAAGGTTAGTGTTAGGTTTTGGCCTAGAGTAGGGCTAGGGATAGTGTTAGCGTTACGGTTAGGGTAAGGTATGATGCTACAGCTATATTTTGGGCTAGGGCATGGGATAAAATTAGGGTTAGGGTTCTGGTTAAGGTTAGGATTAGGATTAAGGCTAGGATTATGGCTAGGATTAAGGGGATAGTTTGTGCTAGTGTTAGGGCTAGGATTAGTTCTACGGCTAATGTCAGTTCCTGGGTTATTGTTAGGGATAGTTTTAGGTTTAGGTTTATGGCCAGGTCTATTGTAAGTGTTACGTTGAGGGTTAGGGTCAGTTTACTGCTAGGGGTATTATTAGGGTCAGAGTCAGGGTTAGGGTATGTGTAAGGTTAAGGTTTAGGGTTAAGGCTAAAATTAGCCTTAGGTTTATTGTAATGGATATGGTTAAGTTTCAGGTTCAGGTTAGGTTTAGTATAATGGACAGGGTTAGGGTAAGGCATAGGGTTAGAGTTAGTCCTAGGGACAGAATTTGGTTAAAATATGATTCAGTTAATGGATAGGATTAGAGCTACAGTTAGGATCAAGGATATAGTTAGGTTCGGGCTATGGTTAGGGTTATGCCTAGGGTGAGAATTTGCTTACAGTTATGGTTAAGGTAATGGATAAAATTATATCTAGGTTTAGGGCTATTGTTATGGTTAGGAATAGGGTTATGGTTTGGTTTAGGTTTTGGGTTAGGACAAGGTTAGCTTCAGGGTTAGGTTCAGGTTAAGTGTTTGGGCTAAAGATAGGGCTAGGGCTACAATTAAAATTAGGGTTAGGGCCCAGATTAGGGCTAGGATTTGGGGTAGGTTAGGGCTAGTGTAGGACTACCTCTAATATAAGAACTATGGCTATCATTAGGGCTAGTATAATGGTTAGCATTAGGACTGGGTCTAGTGTTTATATTATGTTTAGGTTTAGTGGGATGATTAGAGATAGGGTTAGTGTTAGGGTCATAGTCAAGTTCAGTGTTACTTTTAGGATTAGGGATAGGACTCAAATTAGGGCGAGGGTTAAGTCTAGGTGTAGGGTAAGGATTTTTGTTAGAGTTAGGGTAAGAATTAGGGATAATGCTAATGTCAGGTCTAGCATTATATTTAGGTTAGGTTTAGGGTTGGGGCTATGGCTCAGTTTTGTTTTAGAGCTAGGGCTAGGGTTAGGGCTAGTTTTGGGATTAGCAATAGTGTTAGGGGTAGTAGTAAGGTGAGGTTTAATCTTATATTATTTGTTATGGTTAGATCTAGGTTTAGGCCTAGGGCTATAGTCAGGGCTAAAGTTAGGGCTAGTGTTATGGTTATGATAACAGACAGGGTTAGAACTAGAAATAGGGCTAGTGTGATAGTTAGAGATAGTCTTAGAAATAGGGTAAGGGGTGGGTTTAAGGTTAGATCTAAATTAGGGCTTGGATTAGTGTTAGGGTTATTGCCAGGGTTAGGGTTAGTGTTAGTGTTATGGATAGGGTGAGGTTTAGGGAAAGGGATGTGGTTATAGCTAGGTTTAGGGATAGGGCGAGAGTTAGAATTAGGGTTAGGGCTATGTTAGGGTTCGGTTTATGATTAAGGCTATGATTTAGGGCTAGGTTTGATGGTTTTTGTTAGGATAGGGCTAGGATTAGGGTGAGAGCTAATGTCAGGTAGAGGGTTATCGTTAAGGATAGTTTTAAGGTTCGGTTATGGCTAGGTCTAGTGTAAGGTTTCCGTTTAGGGTAAGGGTCAGGTTTAGAGCTAGGTGTATTATAAGGGTCAGGGTCTGGGTAGGGTTTGGTTTAGTTTAAGGTTTAGAGTTAAGGATTGAATCAGCAGTAGGGTTATGGTTAGAATTAGGGTAATGGATAGGGTTATGTTTTGGATTCAGGTTAGGTTTAGAGTAATGGATATGGTTATTGTTAGCGATAGGGTTAGTGTTAGGCCTAGGGTTAGCATTTGGTTTAGGCTTATCTTTAGGGTAATTATAGGGTTAGAGCTAAGGTTAGGGCTAGAATTAAGGATAAGTTTATGGCTAGGGTTAGGGTTAGGCCTAGGGTTAGTGTCAGGGTTAGTTTTAGGGTAAGCATTAGGGTTTGAGCTAGGGTTAGGTCTAGGGCAAGGGTTAGGGTTAGAGTCAGGGCTAGGGTTAGGGTTAGGGTTAGTGTTATTATTAGGGAAAGGGTTAGAGTTTGAGCTAGGTTCAGGACTAGGGAAAGCGTTAAGGTTAGGGTTAGGTCTAGGGTTATGGTTAGGGTTGCGATCAGAGCCAGGTTAGGGCTAGGATAAGGGCTAGGTTAGATGATGTTTATGGCTAGCGTTAGGGCTATGGGTAATGTAAGAGCTCAGGTTATGGTTATGGCTAGTTTTAGCGGTAGGGTTATGGATAAATCTAGTGTTAGGGTTAGGTTTTGGGTTAGGATAAGGTTATAGCTAGGGATTGTTTTAGGTAAGCGTCAGTGTTTGGGTCAGGGTTAGAGCCATAACTAGGAATAGCGTTGGGTCTAGGGATAGGGTTACTCTTTGTGTTAAGTTAAGGGTCATTTTTAGGGCTAGTTCAAGGTTTTTCTTTAGGGCTAGGGCTAGATTTATGAATCTATTTAGTATTAGGTTCGGTCAAGTGCTGTTATTAACTGTTAGGTTTAAGTATAGGTTTACTGGTAGGGATAGAGTTAGGGTCTGGTTTAGGGTTAGTGTCAGGTTTAGATCTAGGGTTAGTTTTAGGGTCAGAATAAGGGTTAGGGTTTGGGTTAGGGCTAAAGCTAGAATGAGGCCTGGATTAGGACTAGTAATAGAAATTAGGGTTTCAGATAGGCTAAAGATTAGTGGTAGGACTAGGGTAGTTTTAGGGTGAGGGTATGGCTTAGGGTAATGGATAGGATTAGAGGTAGAGTTAGGATTATGGATAAGATTAGGGATAGGTTAGGGATAGGGTTAGGGTTACTGTTAGGATTAGGTTTAGGGTTAGGGTTGTGGTTTGAGTTAGTTTTAGGGTTAGGGTTAAGGTTAGGGATAGCATTAGTGTTTAATTAAGGGTTATAGTTAGGTTTCAGATTAGTGCTAGGTTTAGGGTTATGGTTAGTGTTAGGTTTAGAGTTAGCATTAGGTGAGTGTTAGGGTTAGGGTAAAGGTTAGGGTAACGATTAGTGTCAGGGTTAAGGTTAGGGTTAGACACAGGGTTAGGTTTAGGGTTAGGGTTAGGGTTAGGATTAGGGTTAGGGTTAGCGTTAGGGTTAGTGTTAGGTTTAGTGTTAGTATTGGTATTAGGGTTAGGGTTTGGGTTAGGCTTAGGGTTACAGTTAAGGTTAGGGTAATGGTTAGGGTTAGGATTAGTATTAGGGTTAGTGTTAGTGTTAGTGTTAGGGTTAGTTTTTGTGATAGGGTTAGGATTAGGCTTAGGGTTCAGGTTAGGTTTAGGGTTAGTTTTAGAGTTAGGGTGCCAGTTGGCTTTAGGGTTAGTGTTAGGTTAGTGTTCGGTAAGGTTTAGGGTTTGAGTTAGGGTTAGGGTTAAGGTTATCATTAGGGTTAGGGTTAAGGTTAGAGTTAGAATTACGGTTTGGGTTAGAGTTAGGGTTATGGTTAGAGTTAGGGTTAGTGTTAGGTTTAGGTTTAGGGTTAAATTTAGTTATAGGTTTAGGGTTAGTGTTAGGGTTAGGGTTAGGGTTAGGTTTATAATTAGTTTTAGGTAGGGGTTAGGGTTAGGTTAGGGTTAGGGTTATGGTTTGGTTAAGGTTTGTGTTAGGATTAGTGTAAGGTTAAGGGTTTGTGTTAAGGTTAGTGTTAGGGTGTGGGCTCATGTTACAGTTATGGTTAGGATTAGGTTTAGGGTTCATGTTAGGGTTACATTCAAGTTTACAGTTAGGATTAGGGTTACTGTTACTGTTAAGGTTAAGTTTAGGGTTAGGATTATTGTTTGGGTTAGTGTTAGAGTTAGGTTTAGTGTTAGTGTTAGGGTTAGGTGTAGAGTAAGTGTTAGGGTTAAAGTTATGTTTATGGTGAGGTTGTGATGTTAGTGTTAGTGTAAGGCTTAGTGTTAGTGATAGGATTAAGATTAGGTCTAGGATACCATTAGGCTTAGGGTTAAGTTTAGTGTTAGGTTTAGTGTTAGGGTTAGGGTTCATGTTAGATTTAGGCTTTATTGTAGGGTTAGGGTTCGAGTTAGTGTTAGGGTTAGGCTTAGGGTTAGGATAAGTGTTATGTTTAAGTTTAGGGTTAGTGTTAGTGTTAGATTTAGGTTTAGATTTAAAATTAATATTATGGTTAGGGTTAGGGTTAGGTTTAGGGATAGTGTTATGGTTAGGGTTCTGTTTCATGTAAGGTTAGTGTTAGTGTTAAAGTTAGGTTTAGGTTTAGGGTTAGTGTTAGTGTTAGATTAGGGATCAGGTTAGAAATAGTACTAGGATCAGGGTTAATTTTAGGTTTAGTGTTAGATTTAGGGATAGGGGTAGGGTTAGTGTTAGGGTTAGGTTTCGAATTAGAGTTAGGTTAGTGTTAGGTTTAGGGTTAGCGTTAGTGTTAGTCTTACGGTAAGGGTTAGGGTTAGGGTTAAGTTTAGGCTTAGTGTTTGGGTTAGGGATAGGGTTAGGGATAGGGTTAGGTTTTTGGATTATAGTTTGAGTTAGGGTTTGGGTAAGGGTTAGGTTAGGATTAGGGTTAGGGTTTGTGTTAGGGTTAGGGTTAGGCTTGGATTAGGTTTATAGTTAGGGTTAGGGTAAGTGTAGGGTTAGTTTTAGGTTTAAGGGTAAAATTAGAGTTAGTGTTAGGGTTACTATTAGGGTTATGGTGAGAGTTAATGATAGGTTTACGTTAGGGTTATGGTTAGGTTTTGTTATAGGGTTAGTGTTGGGGTTAGAGTTGCGGTTAGTGTTAGTGTTAAGCTAGTGTTAGGTTTAGGGTTACGGTTAGATAAGGGTTAGGGTTAGGGTTTGATTTGGTTTAGGTTTATCGTTTGGATTAGGGTTTGTTTTCAGGTTAGGGATTGTGTTAGGGTTAGGGTTACAGTGGTTAGGTTTATGCTAAAGTTAGTGTTAGGATTAACATTAGGTTTAGGGTTAGGGTTAGTGTTAGGGTTACGGTTAGGTTTAGTTTAAGTGTTAGGGTTAGGAATAGGGTTAGTGATAGATTTAGGGTTATTGTTAGGGTTAGTTTTAGGTTTAGTATTTAGTGTTAGGGTAGGGGTTAGGATTCCTGTTAGAATAAGTGTTAGGGTTAGGATTACTGTTTGGGTTAGGGTTAGAGATACATTTAGGGTTATTGTTAGGTTTAGGGTTAGTGTTAGTGTTAGGGTTAGTGATAGGGTTAGTTTAGGGTTAGGGTTACGGTTAGATTAAGGATAGGGTTAGTTTTAGGGCTACAGTTACTGTTAGGGCTAGTTTTAATGTTAGGGTTAGGGTTGGGTTAGGTGTATGGTTAGGGTCAGAGTTAGCGTTCATGTTACGGTTAGACTAGGGTTAATGTTAGGATTAGGTTTACAATTAGGAATAGAATTAGGGTTTGGTTTACAGTTAGGGTTAGGGTTATTGACAGGTTTGAGTTAGGGTTAGGGTTAGGTTGAGCTTTAGGGTTAGGGTTAATGTTAAGGTTAGTTTTAGGTTTAGATTTAGGTTTAGGTTTAGGGTTAGTGTTAGGGTTACGGTTATTGCTAGGTTTAGGGTGTGAGTTCCTGTTATGGTTAGGGTTAGGGTTATTGTTAGGGTTAGGGTTAGATTTAGGGTTAGTGTTATGGTTAATATTAGTGTTTTGATTAGGTTTAGTGTTAGGGTTAGTGTTAGGGTAACATTAGGTTTAGTGTTAGGTTAGGGTAAGCGGTAGTTTGAGTGTTAGTGTAAGCGTTAGGGTTACGGTTAGTGTTAGGTTTAGTATTAGCATTTTTGTTAGTTTTAGGGCTAGGGATAGTGTTAGGGTTAGGGTTAATATAAAGATAGGGTTACTGTTGCGGTTAGGGTTAGTGTTAGGGTTAAGGTGAGAGGTCCTATTAGGATTAGGGTCAGGGTTAGTATTAGGATTACAGTTAGCATTAGGGTTAGTGGTAAAGTTAGTGTTTTGGATAGGTTTAGTGTTAGGGTTTAGTGTTAGTTTTAGGGTTAGGGTTAGTGTTAGGTTAAGGAAGGGGTTAGGGTTAGGTTTAGCCTTAGAGTTAGTGTTAGTGTTAGTGTTAGTGTTAGGGTAAGGTTTAGAGCTAGGGTTAGGG
This sequence comes from Marmota flaviventris, assembly GCF_047511675.1. Classification (NCBI taxonomy): domain Eukaryota; kingdom Metazoa; phylum Chordata; class Mammalia; order Rodentia; family Sciuridae; genus Marmota; species Marmota flaviventris. The sequence continues at coordinate 9,807,199 of NC_092514.1, forward strand.
TTATGAAAAGATTTATTGTTAGTGTTGGTGTTAGGGTTAGGGTGAGGTTTAGGGTTAGGTTTAGGGTTAGTGTTAGGGTTGTGTTTGGGTTTGTGTTAGGGTTAAGGTTAGGGGTAAGATTAGGGTTATGGTTATAATTAGGATTCACTTATGATTAGTGCTAGGGTTAGTTTTAGGGTTTGTGTTAGCATTAGGTTTATGGTTACGGTTAGGATTAGGGTAAGGTTTTTTTTGTTGTGGTTAGGGTTAGTGTTAGTTTTAGGGTTAGGATTAGGGTTAGTGATAGGGTTAGGTTTAGGTTAGGGTTAGTGTTAGGATTAACATTAGGTTTAGGGTTAGGGTTAGTGTTAGGGTTACGGTTAGGTTTAGTTTAAGTGTTAGGGTTAGGAATAGGGTTAGTGATAGATTTAGGGTTATTGTTAGGGTTAGTGTTAGGGTTAGGTTCGTATTAGGGTTAAGGTACGTTGTATTGTTACGGTTAGGGTTAGTGTTAGTGTTCGGGTTATGTTTAGGGTCAGGGTTAGTGTTAGGTTTAGGGTTAGGGTTAGGGTTAGTGTTAGTGTTTTACTTAGGGTTAGATATAGGGTTAATGTTACATTTATGGTTAGAGTTAGGGTTAGGGTTAGTGTTACAGTTAGGGTTAGGGGTTGTGTTATGGTTAGGGTTACGGGTAGTGTTAGGGTTAGGGTTAGGGTTAGTGTTAGTGTTAGGTTTAGAATTATGGATAGGGTATGATGTAGTGTTAGGGTTTGGGATAGGTTTAGGTTTAGTGTTACAGTTAGGGTTAGGGTTAGTGTTAGTGTTACAGTTAGGGTTAGGCTTAGGGTTTGGGTTAGTGTTAGGTTTAGGGTTAGGGTTAAGATTAGTGTCAGTGTTATGGTTTGGGATAGGTTTAGGTTTAGTGTTACAGTTAGGGTTAGGGTTAGTGTTAGTGTTACAGTTAGGGTTAGGCTTAGGGTTTGGGTTAGTGTTAGGTTTAGGGTTAGGGTTAAGATTAGTGTCAGTGTTATGGTTAGGGTTAGGATTAGGGTTACTGTTAGGGTTAGATTAGGGTTAGGATTAGGGTTAGGGTTAGTGTTATGGTTATGGTTATGGTTATGGTTAGGGTTAGGGTTAAGGTTAGTGTTAGGTTTAGTGTTAGGTTTAGGGTTAGTGTTAGGGTATAGGTTAGGGTTAGGGTTAGGGTTGTGGTTTGGGTTAGGGTTTGTGTTAAGTATAGGGTTAGGGTTTGTGTTAGGAGTAGGGTTAGGTAGTGGGTTTTATTTAGGGTTACAGTTAGGGTTTGTGCTAGGGTTAGGGCTAGGTTTATATTTAGGGTTATGTGTAAATTTTCGGTTAGTGTTTGGTTAGTGTTACGGTAAGGGTTAGGGTTTGGGTAAGGATTAGTGTTTCACTGAGGGTTAGAGTTTGGTTTAGGGTTTGTGTTAGAGTTAGGGTTAGGGTTAGGGTGAGGTTTAGGGTTAGGTTTAGGGTTAGGCTTAGGATTAGGGCTAGTGTTAGTGTTAGGATTAAGGATAGGTTTGCGGTTAGGTTTATGCTAAAGTTTAGGGTTAGGGTTTGTGTTAGGGTTAGGGATATGTTTAGGGTTATTGTTAATGTTAGTATTAGGTTTAGGTTTAGTATTAGGATGATAGGTTTAGGGTTAGCGTTAGGGTTATAATTAGGTTTATACTTAGGGTTAGTGTTAGGGTAAGGGTTAAGTTTAGTTTTGGTGTTAGGGTTAGGGTTAAAATTATGGTTAGTGTTACAGATAGGTTTCGTGTTAGGGTTAAGATTAATTTCAGGGTAAATAATAGGGTTAGTGTTAGTGCTAGTGTTATGTTTAGTGTTTGGTTTAGTGTTACACTTAGCGTTAGGTTTAGGGTTAGGGTTAGTGCTAGGGATGGGGTTCGTGTTATGGTTAGGGTTAGGATTAGTTTTAGGGTTAGGTTTAAAACTAGTGTAAGTTTTAGGTTTGGATTTGGGATAGGTTTAGTGTTAGTGTTAATGTTAGGGTTAGGTTTAGTTTAGGGTTAGGGTTACAGTTATTGTTAGGTTTGGGTTGCGGTTAGGATTAGGGTTAGTGTTATGGTTAATGTTAGGGTTCGAGTTATGAATCATGTCAGGTTGAGAGTTACCATTAGGGTTAGGGTTTTGCTTAGGTTTAGGGATAGAATTAGAGATAGTGTTAGGGGTAGGGTTAGGATTAGGCTTAGTGTCAAAGCTAGGTTTAGGGCTCAGATTATGGCTAGTTTTTGTGTTAGCATTAGGGCTAGGGTTAGGGCAATGAATAATGTAAGAATCAGGATTACAATAGAGTTAGATTTAGGGTTAGTGTTTAAGATTAGTGTTTATGGTTAGGTTTAAGGTTAGGATGAATTTAGAGCTAGGGTTATTGTTAGTTAGGAGTCAGGGACAGGGTTAATTTTAGGATTAGGACTCAAATTAGGGCTAGGTTTACTGTTAGGGTTTGGTTTAAGGTAAGAGTGGTATTTTAGAGCTAGGGTGAGTGTTAGGGTATAAGTCAGGGTCAGGGTTAGTTTTAAGATCAGGGTTAGGACTCGAATTAGGGCTAGGATTTGTTCCAGGTGAAATTTAGGGTTTATTTTAAGTTAAGGTTTAGGGTTATGTCTATTGCTCAGTTTTGTTTGAGTTCCAGGGCGAGGGTTAGCACTAGTTTTATGATGAGTATTAGGGTTAGGTCTACTATTAGTGTTAGGCTTAGGATTATGGTTACAGTTATATTTAGAATTAGCCTTAGATCCAGGGTTAGGCTAGGACTAAGGATAGGGCAAGGTTTAGGGCTAAGGTTAGGGCTAGGATTAGAGTTACAGTAAGGTATAGTGTTAGAACTAGGAGTAGGGCTAGTGTGAGATTTAGAGTTTGTCTTAGGGCTAGGATTAGGTTTAGGGTTTGGATAAGGGTTAAGTTAAGGCCAGGATTAGGGCTAGTGTTAGTGCTCAGTTTAGGCCTAGTGATAGGGTTATGGTTAGGTTGATGTTTAGGAAAAGGGATGGCGTTATAGATAGGTTTAGAGGTAGGGTTAGGGGTAGAGTAGGGATAGGGATAGGCGTATAGTTAGAGTTATGATTAAGGCTAGGTTTAGGGCTAGGATGAGGGCTAGGGTTTTTGTTGTTGTTGTTTGTTTGTTTATTACTAGGATTAGGGCTAGGGCTAATATCAGGTCTAGGATTATGTTTAAATATAATTTTAGGGTTAAGTTTAGGTCTATATCTAGTGTAAGTGTTAGGCTTAGGGTAAGGTTCAGGTTTAGAGCTAGGGAAAATTTTAAGGTTAGGGTCAAGGTTAAGGTTTTGTTTAAGTTAGGATTTAGGTTTAGGGCTTGAAGTAGACTTGACACACTGAATTAGTTCTAGGGGCTGACTCTAGTGTTTGTTCCTCTTGAAGTAGCCCTAAGAAGAGACTGAAGAAAAACACTATCATTTGAAAGCGTTTGTCATGCTTCCACAAAACGAGTTTCCTGATATCTCAGCAAATATTTTTTAACACAATCTTGATGATACTTGGCTGTAATGATCAGTACACAAATTCCACTTGGCCCCCCAAATTTCGTTCTTCTGGGTCGAAGCTTTCGTTTGTAGAAACAGTTTGAATTTTTAGGTTTCACTTTATTTTCCCCTTTAGGGAGAGAAGCCGATGGAACTCTAAATCAAACATGTTTTGGGCTACCTGCTTGAAACTTGAAACACTTAATTAGTTCTCAGTGCTATCTCTATGGTTTGTTCCCTCTTGAAGAAGCCCTAAGCAGAGACTGGGGAAAAACACATTCATTTGAAGCGTTTGCAAAGCATCCACAAAACTACGAGTGTCCTGAAATATTAGCAAATAGTTTTTCAAACAACCTTGATGATTCTTGGTGGTAATGATCAGTACACCAATCCCATTGGCCCCCCAAATTTCGTTCTTCTATGTTGAAGCGTTTGTTTCCAGTAACACTTTGAATTATTAGGTTTCACTCTGTTTTATCTCATGGTGTAGTGTGTCAACTTTCAAGCAGCTAGCACAAACCCTGTTTGATTTAGAGTTCCAACTGCATCTATCACTATAGGAGAAAACAGAGTGAAACCTAAAAATTCAAGCAGTCACTGCAAACAAACGCTTCAACCCAGAAGAACGAAATCTGGGGGTCCAAGTGGGATTGGTGTACTGATCATTACTGCTAAGTATCACCAAGGTTGGGTGAAAAAATATTTTCTGGGATTTTAGGAAACTCGGAGTTCTGTGGAATCCTGGCAAACGCTTTAAATGAAAGTGTCTTTCCCCAGTCTCTGCTTAGGGCTAGTTCAAGAGGGAACAAACCATGAGATAGCAATGAGACCTGCTGTAGTGTGTCAAGTTTCAAGCAGCTAGCACAATCCGTGTTTGATTTAGAGTTCCAACTGCATCTATCACTATAGGAGAAAACAGAGTGAAACCTAAAAATTCAAAGTGTCAGTGCAAACGAACGCTTCAACCTAGAAAAACAAAATTTGGTAGCCCAAGTGGAATTAGTGTACTGATTTTTACCGCCAGGAATCAAGATTGGGTGAAAAAATATTTGCTGCCATTTCAGGAAACCCGTAGTTTTGTGGAAGCTTGGCAAACACTTTCAAATGAAAGTGTTTTTCTTCAGTCTCTTCTTAGAGCTACTTCAAGAGGAACAAAGCCTAGAGTCAGCACTCAGAACTAATTCAGTGTGTCAAGTTTAAAGCAGCTAGCACAAACCGTGTTTGGTTTATAGTTCCAAATGCATCGATCTTTATAGCAGGAAACAGAATGAAACCTAAAAATTCAAACTGTTAACTGCAAAAGAACGCTTCAACCTAGAAGAACGAAATTTGGGAGACGAAGTTGGATTGGTGTTCTGATCATTGCCACCAAGAATCATCAAGATTGGGTGAAAAAACATTTGCTGAGATTTCAGGAAACTCGTAGTTTTGTGGAAGCTTGGCAAACGCTTTCAAATGAAAGTGTTTTACCTCAGTCCCTTCTTAGGGAACTTTAAGAGGAACAAAGCATAGACAGAGCACTCAGAAATAATTCAGTGTGTCAAGTTTCAAGCAGCTATTACAAAAAGTGTTTGATTTAGAGTTCCAACTCCATCTATCACTATAGCAGAAAAGAGTAAAACCGAAAAATACTCACTGTTACTGCAAACGAACGCTTCAACCTAGAAGAACGAAATTTGGGGGGCCAAGTGGGATTGGTGTACTGATCATCACCACCAAGTATCATCAAGATTGGGTGAAAAAAATATTTGCTGAGATTTCAGGAAACTCATAGTTTTCTGGAAGCTTGACAAACGCTCTCAATTGAAAGTGTTTTCCTCAGTCTCTGCTTAGGGCTAGTTCAAGAGGGAACAAACCATGAGATAGCAATGAGACCTGCTGTAGTGTGTCAAGTTTCAAGCAGCTAGTACAAACCGTGTTTGATTTAGAGTTCCAACTGCATCTATCACTATAGGAGAAAACAGAGTGAAACCTAAAAATTCAAACTGTTACTGCAAACAAACGTTTCAACCTAGATAAACAAAATTTGGGAGACCAAGTAGGATTGGTGTACTGATCATTACCACCAAGTATCATGAAGATTCGGTGAAAAAATATTTGCTGACATTTCAGGAAACTCATAGTTTTGTGTAAGATAGGCAAATGTTTCAAATAAAGTGTTTTTCCCCAGTCTCTGCTTAGGGCTTCTTCAAGAGGGAACAAATCATACAGAGAGCACTGAGAAATAATTTAGTGTGTCAAGTAGCAAGCAGCTAGCAAAAAACCTGTTTGATGTAGAGTTCCAACTGCATCTATCACTATCGGAGAAAACAGAGTGAAACCTAAAATTTGAAAGTGTTCCTAAAAATGAATGCTTCAACGTAGAAGAACGAAATTGGTGGGCCAAGTGGGATTGGTGTACTGATCATTATCGCCAAGTATCATCAAGTTTGGGTGAAAATATATTTGCTGAGATTTCAGGAAACTCTTTGTTTTGGGGAAGATTGACAAACGCTTCATATGAAAGTGTTTCTCCCAGTCTCTGCTTAGGGCTAGTTCAAGAGGGAACAAACAATGAGATAGCAATGAGACCTGCTGTATTGTGTCAAGTTTCAAGCACCTAGCACAAACCCTGTTTGATTTAGAGTTCCAACTGCATCTATCACTATCGGAGAAAACAGACTGAAACCTAAAATTTGAAAGTGTTCCTAAAGAGTTAGGGTCAGGTTTAGAGCTAGGTGTATTATTAGAGTCATGTTCTGGGTTAGAAATTTGGGATAGGTTAATGTTTAAAGTTAGGGCTCGAATTATCTTTATGGTTCATGTTAGTGTAATTATAGGGTGAGGTTTAGGGTTTAGGTTTGGTTTAGAATAATGCATAGGTTTAGGATTAGGGTTAGGGTTCAGTTTAGGCCTAGGTTTATGGTTAAGGCATGGATAGGATTAGAGATAGGGTTAGGGCTAGGGTTATGATTTTGATTAGGGCTATGTTTACGATTAGGTTTAGGGTTAAAATTCGGGTTAGGGCTTGGTTTGGGGCTAGGTTTGGGGTTCACTTAGTGCTAGGGTTAGGGGTAAGGCTAATGTAAGGACCAGGTTACAATTAGGGTTAAATTTAAGTTTAGGGTAGTGGTAGGTCTAGTGTTAAGTTTAGGGTTAGGGTTAGGGTGATGTTTAGACTAGGGTTAGTATTATAGTCAGGGTCAGGGTCAGTGTTAGTTGTAGTTTTCAGCTTAAAACTAGAATTAGAGCTAAGTTTAGGGTTAGGGTTAAGGTTTGGTTTAGGTTAAGTGTTAGGTTTAGGGCTAGGGCTCGGTTTTGTTTTAGGGCTAATGTTAGATTTAGAGTTAGAGTTAGGCTTAGGATTAGGTTTTCATTTAGAATTAAAATTATATCTAGGTTATGGCTAGAGATAATGATAGGGCTAGGGTTAAGGCTAGAATTAGGGCTAGGATTAGGGTTCCAGTAAGGAATAGAGTTTGACCTAGGAATAGGGCTAGGGTGAGAGTTAGATTTAGTCTTAGGGTTAGGGCTAGGGTTAGTTAGGAATAAGACTAAATTAGTGCTAAGATTATGGCTAGGGTTAATTTTGGGTTTAGGCCTAAATTTAGGTTTAGGTTTAGGATTAAGGCTAGGTTTAGGGCTAGGATAAGGGCTGGGGTTTGTGTTAGGTTTTGGACGAGGATTAGAACTATGGCTAATGTCAGGTCTAAGGTTATGGTTGTGGATAGTTTTAGGATCAGGGTTATGGCTATGAATAATATGAGTTAGGTTTAATGTAAATTCAGCCTTAGACCTAGGAGACTTATTAAGGTCATGGTCATTGTTAGAGTTTGCTTGAGGTTAGGGTTTATGGTTAGGGCTTGAGTTAGCACTAGGGTGTGGGTTAGGTACCGATAGGGTTTTGTTCAGAGTAATTGATAGTGTTAGGGTTAGTGATAGGGTTAAGATTAGGCCTAGGGTTCGCATTAGGGTAAGGGTTATGGTTAGTATAATGGATGGAATTAGAGCTAAGTTTAGGGCTAGGTTTATGGTTTGGAATAGGTCTTGAATAGGGTTAGGATTAGGGTTAAAACTAGGTTTAGGCTTAGGTTTATGTTTAGCAAAAGGATTAGGTTTTGAGCTAGGGTTAGGGTTAGGGTGAGTGTTAGGTTTAGGGTTACTTCTAGGTGTAAGATTATAGTACTCATAGGTTTAGGGTTAGTATTAGGGCTAGTGGCATCATTAGGGATAGGGTTAGAGTTAGGCTAATGTATAGGATTATATGTAGATTTAGGGCTATGTTTAACGTTAGATTGAGGTTTAGGCTTAGAGTTAGGGCTACGGTTATATTTAGGTTTATAGTAAGGGTTAGGGTTTGAGCTAGGGTTAGGTCTATTGCAAGTGTGAAATTTAAGATTAGGTCTAGGGTTACTTTTCCAGTTAGGTTAGGTTTAGCATTAAGACTAGAATTAACAAAAAGTTTAGGTTTAGGTTTAGAGTAATTGGTAGGTTTAGAGCTAGGTTTAAGGCTAGGGTTAAGGTTAGGATTAGGGCTAGTGTTAGGGTTAGATTGAGGAATAGGTGTAAGTTTATGTTTAGAATAATATTTAGGCTTTGAGCTAGGATTAGGACTAAGGAGAGAGTTAGGTTAAGGTTAGGGCTAGGGTTAGGGTTATGCTTAAGGCTTGATTTAGGCTTAAGTTTAGCTGTATGTTTTGTGTTAAGTTTAGGGCTAGGGTTGGAGCTATGGGTAATGTAAGAACTAGGGTTATGGGGTTATGGCTAGTTTTTTGTGTTAGGGTTTTACATATGTCTAGTGTTAAGTTTAAGTTTTTGGTTAGGATAAGGTTTAGAGCTAGGGTTTGTGTTAGCGTTAGCATCATTTTTCGGGCTAGCATTGGGTTTTGTTTAGAGTCAGAATTAGAACTATGTTTAAGTCTAGGGCTATGGTTAGTCTTTGCTTTGGGTTAATAGTTATTTTAGGGCTAGGGCTAGGTTTTTGTTTAGGACTAGGGCTAGAGTTATGGCTATATTTAGGATTAAGTTTAGATCTAGTGCTAGTGTTATGGTTAGTTTTAGGTATAGGTTTACTGGTAGGGCTAATGTTAGGGTTTGATTTAGTCTTAAGGTCAGGCTTTGACCTATTGTTAGTGTTAGGGTCAGAATAAGGGAAGGGTTAGGCTTAGGCTTCGTGTTAGGTTTAGACACAAAATTAGGGCTAGGGTTATGACTAGTAATTGATTTAGAGTTTGGGGTAAGCTAAGGGTTAGGGTTAGAACTTTTGTAGCTTTAGGGTGAGAGTTTGCCTTAGGGTAAGGAATATTTTTAGAGCTAGTGTTTGGGTTAGTGTTAGGGTTAGGGTTAGGGTTAGTGTTAAAGCTAGAGTTGAGGATCAGATTAGCGCTACTTTTTGTGTTAGGGTTAGGGCTCTGGCTAATGTAAGAACTAGCTTTACAGTTAGAGAGAGTTTTAGGGTTAGGAATAGGGCTAGGTCTAGTGTTAGGGTTAGGTTTAGGGTTAGGGAGATGTTTAGAGTTAGGGTTAGTTTTAGGGTCAGAGTCAGGGTCAGTATTAGTTTTAGGGATAGTGTTAGGACTAGGTGTAAAATTAGGATTTGGTTTAGGTTAAGGGTTAGGATTAGGGCTATAGCTCAGTTTTGTTTGTGGGCTATGGCTAGGGTTAAGGCTAGTTTTCTAATTAGAATTAGGTTTAGGGCTAGTGTTAAGGTAAGTGTTAGTTCTAGGTTTAGGACTATGGCTAGGTTTAGGGATAAGGTTAGGGCTAGTGTTAGGGTTAGGTAATAGATAAGGTTGGTACTAGAAATAGGTGTTGGGCTACAGTTAGTGTTAGTCTAAGGGCTAAGGTTAGATTTAGGGTTACAGTTAGCAATAAATTAGGGCTAGGATTAGAGCTATGGTTAGTGTTAGTTTTAGGCCTAGAGTTAGGGCTAAGTTTAGTGTTAGTGATAGTGTTAGGGTTAGGGATAGGGGAAAGGATGTGGTTATACCTAGATTCAGAACTAGAGCGAGGGTTGAAATTAGGGGTTGGGCTAGGGTTAGTGTTTGGGTTCTGGTTAAGGCTAGGTTTAGGGCTAGGATGAGGGCTCTGCTTTGTGTTAGGTTTAAGGCAAGAAAAATTAGGTAGAGTGCTAATATCAGGTCTAGGGATACGGTAATGCATACTGTTAGTGTTAGTTTTATGGCTAGGTCTACTTTAAGGGTTCTGTTTAGAGTGGATCAGTTTTAGAGCTAGGTGTGTTATTAGAGTCAGTGTCTTGTTCAGAGTTTGGGTTAAGTTTTGGTTTAGTTTTAGGGCTCGAATTAGCAATAGGGTTATGGTTAGGGTTAGAGTAACTGATAGGATTAGGTTTTAGTGTTCAGGTTAGGTTTAGGTAAGAATAAGGTTAGTGTCAGTGATAGGTTTAGGGTTAAGCCTAAATGGATAGGGTTAGATTTAGGTTTAGGACTAGGGCTCGTGTTAGTTTTAGCATAACTGTTAGGATTTGAACTAGGATTAGGAGTATGGCAAGGGTTAGGTTTATTGTTGTGTCTAGGGTTAGGTTTACAGTTAGGGTTAGTGTAAGTTTAGAGATAGGACAAGGGTTAAGTTTACATTTAGGGTTAGAATAGTTCTAGGGTTAGGGCTAGTGTTATCATGACATTTATAGTTAGGGTTAGGGTAATGGGTTGGTTTAGAACTATATTTAGAGCTATGTTTGGGTTAGGCTTAGGTTTTGGGTAATGGATAGTTTAGGGCTAGGGCTATAGTTAGGATTAGGGCTAGGGTTAGGGTTAGGGTTAGGTCTAGGGTTAGTGTTAGAGTTAGGTTTAGGGTAAATGTTATTTTTTTTGAGCTATGGCTAGGGCTAGAGTGAAGATTAGGTTTAGTGTCAGGTCTAGGTTTAGGATTAGGGTTAAGTTCAGGGCTAGGGTTAGCATTAGGATTAGGGTTATGTTAGGGTAATGGCTAGGATTAGAGCTAGTGTTAGGGCTAGGTTTATGGTTAGGATTAAGTGTAGGGTTAGGTTTAGGGTTAGGGCCATTTTTAGGGTTAGGATTATGTTTAGGGTAATGATTAGGGTTAGGGTTAGGGTTACAACGAGGTGTAGGTCTCAGTTTAGGGCTAGGTTTTGGGTTAGGTTAGGGCTAGGATTAGGGCTAAGGCTAATGTAAGAATTATGATTAGGGCTACTTTTAGGGTTACTGTTAGGGCTAGTTCTACTTTTAGGGTTAGGTATACTCTTAGGGTGATGTTAGAACTAGGGTTAGAATAAGGTCAGAGTCAGGCTCAAGGTTAGTTTTAGGGTTAGGTTAGAACTAGAATTAGGGTTGATGTTAGGGCTAGGTGTAGAGTTAGGTTTTGGTTTAGGTGAAGGGTTAGGGATAGGGCTATTGCTCGATTTTTTTTAGGTCTTGAACTAGATTAGGGCTAGTTCTAGGATTAGTGTTAGTGTTAGGGCTAGTGTTAGTGTGAGGTTTAGGCTTAGGGTTAAGGAAAAACTTAGAGTTATGGTTAGTTCTAGGTTTAGGACTAGGGCTAGTGTTGGGGCTAAGGTTACGGCAAGTGTTACAGTTATGTTAAGGAATAGGTTTATATCTAGTAATATGGCTAGGGTGAGAGTTAGAATTAGTCTTAGTGCTAGTGGTAGGGTTAGGGCTAAATTAGGGCTAGGATCAGGTCTAGGATTAATGTAAGGGTTAAGTCTAGAGTTAGAGTTAGGGTTAGATTTGGGGGAAGGGATGGGGTTATGGCAAGGTTCAGAAACAGGGCGAGGGATAGAATTAGGGATAGGGCTACAATAGGGTTTTGGTTAGGATCAAGGCTCGTTATAGGGCTAGGATGAGGGCTAGCATTTGTGTTAGGGTTATTTCAAGAATTAGGGCTAGGGCTAATATCAGGTCTAGGGTTATGGTTAGGAATATTTTTTCAGTAAGATTTATGGCTAGGTTTAGTGTCAGAATTAGGTTTAGGGTGAGGTTCAAGTTGAGAGCTAGGGGTATTATAATAGTCAGAGTCAGGTTTTGGGTTTGGGTTAGGTTGAAGTTTAGGGTTATGGCTCAAATTAGCATTAGTTATGAGTTAGAGTTAGGATAATGGATAAGGTTAGGTTTAGGGCTCAGATTAGGTTTAGGGTAATGGATAGGATTAGGGTTAGGCCTAGGGTTAGCATTAGGTTTATGGTTATCATTAGGGTAATGGATAGGGTTAGAGCTAGGGTTAGGGCTAGGGTTATGTTTCTTAAGGCTAGATTTAAGGTTACAGTTAAAGTTAATGCCAGGGTTAGTTTTAGGTTATGGGTTAGGGTTTGAGCTAGGGTTAGTGCTAAGGATAGGGTTAGGTTTAGGATTAGGTCTAGGATTAGGATTAGTGTTACCATTAGGGTTAAGGTTATGGACAGGTTTAGATGTTGGGTTAGGAGGGTTAGGGTTAGGTTTAGACTTAGGACTAGGGTTAGTGTTAAGTTTAGCATAATTGTTAGGGTTTGAGCTAGGGTTTGGACTAAGTCAAGGTTTAGGTTTATGGTTAGGTCTAGGGTTAGGTTTACAGTTAGGGTTAGAATAGGTTTAGGGTAAGGGATATTGTTATTGTGGCGTTTATGGTTAGGGTCAGGGTAATTGATGGGGTTAGAGCTAAGGTTAAGTCTAGTTTTAAGTTTAAGATTACGGCTAGGGCTAGGGTTAGGTTTAGGGTTAGGCTTATCATTTTCTTATGGTTAGGTTAAGGGTAAGTGTCAGGGATTGAGTAAGTGTTAGGGCTAGGTTGAGGCTTCAGGTTAGAATCAGGGCTAGGGATAGAGTAAGGGTTAGGGTTATGGTTAGGGCTAGATTTAGCATTAGGTTTAGTGTTATGATTAGGGTAATGGCTAGAGTTAGACCTAGAATTTGGGCTACGGTTACAGTTAGGATTAGCACTATGATTGGGGTTAGGGTTTGGTCTATGGTTAGTTTAAGGTAATGGCTAGGGTTTGAGCTAGTGTTTGTGCTAGGGCTAGATCAAGGATTAGGTTCAGCCATAGGTCTAGGGACAGGATTATGGTAGGTGTAGAGTTAGAGTTAAGTTTAGGGCTAGGGTTAACATTAGGGTTAGGATCAGGGTTAGGGTAATGGATATGGTTAGATGTAGGTTTATGTTTATGTTTAGGGTTAGATTTAGTTTTAAAATTAATGTTAAGGCTATGGTTATGTTTAGGTTTATGGTATGGGTTAGGTTTTGAGCTGGGTTTAGGGCTATTTTGAGTGTTAATTTTAGGGTTAGTTCTATTGTTAGATTTCTGGTTAGGGTTAGGGTTACATTTAGGGTTAAGGCTAGGTTTATCAATACATTTAGGTGTAGGGTTAGGTGAGATGTAGGTTTAGAGCTAAGTTTAGTGCTAGGATTAAGTTTAGGGTTAAGGCTAGGGTTAGGGTTTAGAGTAAGTTATAGGTGTAAGTTTATATTTATGGTAGGGTTAGGCTTTGAGTAAAGTTTGAGACTAAGGCTAGGGTTAGGTTTAGGGTTAGGGTTAGGGCTAGGGTTAGTGTTGGGTTTTTTCTTAGGGCTAGATTTAGGCCTAGAATTCACTCTAGGTTTTGTGTTATTTTAAGGCATAGAGTTAGAGCTATGGGTCATGTAAGAGCTAGGATTATGATTAGGGCTAGTTGTAGGGTTAGGGTTATGGCTATGTCTAGTGTTAGGTTTAGATTTTTGGTTAGGGTAAGGTTTAGAGATAGTTTTAGTGTTAAAGGCAGGGTCAGTGTTCAGTTTAGAGTTAGAGTTAAGGTTAAAGCCAGCATTGGGAGTAGGTTTATGTCTAGGGGAAGGTTAGTCATTGCTTTAAGTTCAGGGTTATTGTTAGGTCTAAGGCTAGTTTTTTGTTAAAGTCTAGAGCTAGAGTTAAGGCTAGATGTAGGATTAGGTTTAGGCCTAGAGCTAGTGATAGGGTGTGGTTTAGGTATAAGTTTACTGGTAGGGCTAGCATTATGGTTTGGTCTAGTGTTAGAGTCAGGTTGAGACCTAGGTTACTGTTATGGTCAAAATAAGGGTCAGGGTTATGGTTAAGGTTTGGGATAAGGTTTGAGCTAGAATGAGGTCTAGGGTTAGGACTACTAATATGGCGAGAATTTTCATTATCCTGAGGATTAGGGATAGGTCTAGGGTTACCATTAATGTTAGGGTTTTTCTTAGGTTTAGGGATAGGAGTAAACCTAGTGTTATGGGTAGGGGTAAGGTTAGTTTTAAAGTTGAAGCTCGGTTTAGGGCTCCAATTAGGGCTAGTTTTTGTGTTAGTGTTAGGGCTAGGGTTAGGGCAACAAGTAAAGTAAGAAGCAGGGTTACAATTAGGGTTAGCTTTAGAGTTAGGGTTAGGGGTAGTTCTAGTGTTAGTGTTAGATTTATGGTTAGGGTGATATTTAGAGCTAGATTTGTTTTAAGGTTATGATTAGGACTCAATTAGGGCTAGGATTAGTTTTTATAGTAGTTTCAGTTTTGGTTTAAGTTAAGGTTTAGGGTTAGGTCTATTGCTCAGTTTTGTTTTAGTCTTGGGTTAGGTTTAGGGCTAGTTTTACAATTAGTATTAGGGTTAGGGTTAGTGTTACTTTTAGGCTTAGACTTAGGGTTAGGGTTATTTATATAGTGCGGTTTAGATCTAGGATTAGGCTAGAATTAATGATAGGGCAAGTGTTAGGTCCAGGGTTAGAGTTATGGTAAGGGATAGGGTTAGAACTAGGGATAGGGCTAGTGTGAGAGTTAGAGTTAGTGATAGGGCTAAAATTAGAGTTAGGGTTTTGCATAGGGGTAATTAGGGCTAGGATTAGGTCTATGGTTAGTATTCAGCTTAGTCCTAGCGATAAGGATAGTGGTAGGTTTAAGTTTAGGATAAAGAATGGCATTATAGCTAGGTTTAGATGTAGGGTGAGGGTTAGAGTTAGGGTTAGGACTCGGGTTGGGGTTAGGGTTATGATTAAGGCAAGGTTTAGGGCTAGGATGAGGGTAGTGTTTGTTTCATTATCAGGGCTAGGATTAGTGCTAGGGCTAATATCAGGTCTAGGGTACTGGTAAAATATAGTTTTCGGGTTAGGCTTATAGTTATATCTATGGTAAGGGTTAGGTGTAGGGTAAGGGTCAGGTTTAGAGCTCGGGGAAATATTAGGATAAGGATTTGGCTTAGGTAAGGATTTAGGTTTTCGGCTCAAATTAGCATTAGGGTTAATTTTAGGGTATATTTAGGGTTTGGTTTAAGGTTCAGGTTTGTTTTAGGGTAATTGATACGGTTAGCATTAATGATAGGGTTAGTTTAGGCTTAGGGTTAGCATTAGGGTAAGGGTTATGGTTAGGGTAATTGATACGGGTAGAGATTGGATTAGAAATAGAGTTAGGGTTAGGAATATGCCTTGAGTTAGGGTTAGAGTTAGTGTTAAAATTAGGTTTAGGGTTAGGTTTAGAGTTATGTTTAGCATAAAGGTTAGGTTTTGAGCTAGGTTAAGAGCTAGGTTTAGGTTTAGGTCTAGGGATAGTATTATGGTAGGTTTAAGATTAGGGTTAGAGTTAGGTCTAGGGTTATCATTAACGTTATCTTAGGGTTAAGGTAATGAATAGTGGTAGTTTAGTTTTAGATTTGGTTTAGACTTAGAATTACTGATAGTTTTAATATTAGAGCTATGGTTATGTTTAGGTTTATGGTTTGATCTAGATTTAGGGCTATGCTGAATGTAAATTTTAGGATTATGTCTCTGGTTAGTTTTCCAGTTAGAGTTAGGGGTAACATAAGTGTTCTTTCCAGGATTGTCAATCATTTTAGGTTTGGGGTTAGGGTAATGGGTAGGTTTAGAGCTAGGTTTATGGCTACGTTTAGTTTAGGATTTGGGCTAGGTTTAGGGTGAGTGTTAGGGATAGGTCTAGGTTTATGTTTATGGTAAAGGTTAGACTTTGACTATCCTAGGACTAAGGCGATGGCTAGGGTTAAGTATAGGGCTAGTGTTAGGGTTAGGGTTATGCTGAAGGCTAGGTTTAGGCCTAAAATTAGCTCTATGTTTAGTGTTAGGTTTAGGCCTAGGGTTAGGGCTATGGGTAATGTAAGATCCAGGGTTATGATTAGGGCTAGTTTTAGGGTAGGGTTATGGCTGGGTCTAGAATTAGGTTTAGGTTTTGGTTAATTTCAGGTTTAGAGGTAGGTGTAGTGTTAAAGGCAGGGTCAATGTTTGGGTTAGAGTTAAAGGTAGGGTTACAGCCAGAATTAGGACTAGATTTAAGTCTAGGGTTTGAGTTAGTGTTTGGGTGAGGTCAAGATTTTTATTAGGGCTAGGGCTAGGATTTAGTTTAGGTCTAGAGCTAGAGTTCAGGCTAGATTTAGGATTAGATTTATGTCTAGAGCTAGTGGTAGGGTTAGGTTTTGGCACAAGTTTACAAGTAGGGCTAGGGTTAGGGTTTGGTTTAGGGTTAGGGTCAGGTTTACCTGTAGGATATATGTTATGGTCAGAATAAGGGTCAGGGTTAGTGTTAGGGTTTGGGATAGCATTAGAGATAGAATAAGATCTAGGTTTAGGACTATTAATAGGGTTAGGATTTGGTTAGCATAAGGATTAGGAATAGGTCTAGGTTTATCATTAGGTTTAAGGTTTTGCTTAGCGTAAGGCATAGTGTTAGGGCTAGGGTTAGGTTTATGGTTAGGGTTAAAGCTAGGTTAAAGGGCTCAGATTAGGACTAGTTTTTGTGTGAGGTTTAAGGCTAGGGTTAGGGCAATGGCTAATATATTAACTAGGGTTACAATTAGGGTTAGAGGTAGGGATAGGTCAAGTGTTAGGGTTAGGTTTAAGAGTCGGGTGATATTTATAGCTAGGGTTAGTGTTAGGATATCAGGCAGGTCAGGGTTCATTTTAGAGTTAGGGTTAGGACTCGAATTAGGACTAGGGTTACTGTTAGGGTTCAGTTTAAATTTAGGGTGGTGTTTAGAGCTAGGATGAGTGTTAGAATATAATTCAGGTTCAGGGTTACATTTAAGGTTATGATTAGGACTAGAATTAGGGCTAGGGTTAGATCTAGTTGTAGGGCTAGGGTTTGTTTTAAGTTAAGGTTAGTGTTAGGCCTGTTGCTCGATTTTGTTTGAGTGCTATGGTTAGGGTTAGAGCTAGTTTTATGATTACCTTTAGGGTTAGGCCTAGGGTTATGGTTAGCTTTAGGATTAAGCCTAGATTCAAAGATTAGGGCTAGGTTTTGTTTTAGATATAGGTCAAGAATTTGGGGTAGGAATAATATCAGGTCAAGGTTTATATTAAGTGATATTTTTAGGGTTAGATTAATGGCTAGGTCATATTAAAGTGTTAAGTTTAGGGAAAGGGTCAGAATAAGAGCTGGGGTATTATTAGGGTCAGAGAGAGGCTTCATGTTTGGGTTAGATTAAAATTTAGTGTTAAGGCTCAAATTAGCATTAAGGTTAGAATTAGGGTTAAGGTAATGGATAGTGTTAGGTTTAGGGTTCTGGTTAGCTTTAAGATAGTGATAGTTTTAGGGTTAGGCTTAGGGTTAGCATTAGGGTTATGGTTATCATTAGGGTAATTTATAGGGTTAGACCTAGGGTTAGGGCTAGGGTTATGATTAAAATGAGGGCTAGAATTAGGGTTATGGTCAGTGTTAGGGCGAGGTTTACAGTTAGGATTAGGTTTAGGGTACGGATTAGTGTTTGAGCTAGGATTTTTGCTATGGCTAAGATTTATTTAGAGTTTGGTCTAGGTTTATGGTCATGGTTAGTGTTACAGTTAGGGCGAGTGTTATCATTAGGGTGAGGGTAATAGTTTAGATGTCAGGTTAAAGATAGTGTTAGGTTTAGGTTAGCCTTAGGTTTAGGTTTAGAATTAGTGTTAGGATTTGAGCTAACTTAGATTTAGGGTTAGGGTTAGTTTCATTGTTAGTTCTAGGATTAGGTTTCGGTGTAGTGTTAGGGTACATTTACCTTTAGGTCTAGTGTTATCATTATGGTTAAGTTTAGGGTTAGGGCAATGGGTAGAGTTCGAGCTATGGTTTGGGCTAGGGTTAAGGTTAGGAAAATAGATGGGGTTAGGTCTATGTTTAGGCCTTGGGTTAATTTTAGGGTTAGGTTAAGTGTAATGGTTAGAGATTGATCTAGGATTAGGGCTAAGTTGAGGGTTAGGGTTATAGTCAGGGCTAGGGTAGGGTTGGGGTTAAGTTTAGGGCTAGGGTTACCATTAGTTTTAGGGTTATGATTAGTGTAATGGATAGAGTTAGAGCTAGGCTTTGGGCTATGTTTACAGTAAGGATTTGGGCTAGAGTTAGTGAGGTTTAGTATGTTGGCTAGGGTTATGTTTAGGGTAAGGATTAGGGTTTGAGCTACAGTTAGGGCTAGAACAAGGGTTAGTGTTAGGTTTAGGGTTAGGGTTATGCTTAGGGTTACGTTTAGGGCTGTAATTATGGCTAGGTTTTGGGTGAGGTTTAGGGCTTGTGTTAGGTATACGGGTAATGTAAGAGCTAGAGTTATGGTTATGGCTATATTTAGAGTTCTTCTAGTGTTAGGGTTATTTTTGGGGTTAGGATAATGTTTAGAGTTAGGTTTTTTGTTAGGGTAAGTGTCAGGTTTCAGGTTAGGATTAGGTTTAGCATTAGGTCCAGAATGAGGACTAGTGTTAGATCTGGGGTTAGAGAGAGTGTTTGGTTTGGTTAAGGGATATTGTTAGGGCTAAGTCTAGGATTATGGCTATATTTAGGATTAGGTTTAGGTCTATTGCTACTGTTAGTGTTAGTTTATTTTTAGGGTTACTGGTAGGGCTAGTGTTTGGTTTCGGATAGAATTTAGGGTCAGGTTTAAACCTAGGTTTAGTGTTAGGGTCAGAATAAGGGTTAGGGTTAGGGTTAGGGTTTGGGTTAAGTTTAGAGCTAGAATGAGGGCTAAGGTTAGTACTAGGAATGGAGTTAAGGTTTGGCATAGGCACAGAATTAGGGTTAGGACTAGGGTAGCAATAGGGAAAGGGTTTGACTAAGTGTAAGAAATAGGGCTAGAGCTAGGATTAGGACTAGGGATAAGGCTAGGGTTAGGGCGAGTTTTAGGGTTAGGGTTAAAGTTAGGGTGAAGCTTGAATTAGGGCTAGGTATTGTCTTAGGTTTACAGCTATGGCTAATTTAAGAACTGGCATCAGATTGGGACTAGTTTTTGGCTTAGGTCTAGGGCAAGGTCTAGTGTTAGGATTAGGTTTAGGGATAGGGTGATGTGTAGAGCTAGGGTTAGTGTTAAGGTCAGAGTCAGTTTTAGTATTAGTCTAGAGTTAGGTTTAGGACTCTAGAACTAATTAATTAGGTTTTGTTTAGGTTAAGGTTTAGAATCAGTGATATGGCTCGTTTTTGCTTGAGGGCTAGGGCTAGGATTAGGGCAAATTTTCAAATTAGCATTAGGGTTAGAGCTAGTGTTAGGGTGTGGTTAGGCTTAGACTTAGGGTTATATTTATTTTTTTATTTTTTTTCCAATTTAAATAAAAGATTTATTAAATCTAAAAGTTCATAGGATTTATAGAAAAAAGAGGCATAAATCTGTACATATCTTGATGAATACTTTGAATTTTTGATATGTAAGAATAAAAAGACTATTGAAAGGGCTTCCAGGAAAAACCCACCAGTGTAACATAGCTATGACTATCATACTTATATTGGCTTTCTTAACTATAATTTTTAAATTATATACTTTGCATCCTTATGCTACCATCTTATAAACAGAATACTATTACATTTTGTTTTATCATCTACCTGCTTGCTTCTATATATATATATATATATATTTAAATTTTTTATTGTTGGCTGTTCAAAACACTACATAGTTCTTGATATATCATATTTCACAATTTGATTTAAGTGGGTTATGAGCTCCCATTTTTACCCCATATACAGATTGCAGAATCACATCAGTTACACATCCATTGATTTACATATTGCCATACCAGTGTCTGTTGTATTGTGCTGCCTTTCCTATCCTCTACTATCCCCTCTCCCCTCCCGTCCCCTCCCCTCTTCTCTCTCTGCCCCCTCTACTGACATTCGTTTGTCCCCCTTGTATTATTTTTCCCCTTCCCCTCACTTCCTCTTGTATGTACTTTTGTATGACTCTGAGGGTCTCCTTCCATTTCCATGCATTTTCCCTTCTCTCTCCCTTTCCCTCCCACCTCTCATCCCTGTTTAATGTTAATGTTCTTCTCATGCTCTTCGACCCTACTCTGTTCTTAGTTACTCTCCTTATATCAAAGAAGACATTTGGCATTTGTTTTTTAGGGATTGGCTAGCTTCACTTAGCATAATCTGCTCTAATGCCATCCATTTCCCTGTAAATTCTATGATTTTGTAATTTTTTAATGCAGAGTAATACTCCATTGTGTATAAATGCCACATTTTTTTTATCCATTCATCCATTTAAGGGCATCTAGGTTGGTTCCACAGTCTAGCTATTGTGAATTGTGCTTCTATGAACATCGATGTAGCAGTGTCCCTGTAGCATGCTCTTTTTAGGTCTTTAGGGAATAGACCTAGAAGGGGAATAGCTGGGTCAAATGGTGGCTCCATTCCCAGCTTTCCAAGAAATCTCCATACTGCTTTCCAAATTGGCTGCACCAATTTGCAGTCCCACCAGCAATGTACAAGTGTACCCTTTTCCCCACATCCTCGCCAGCACTTGTTGTTGTTTGACTTCATAATGGCTGCCAATCTAACTGGAGTGAGATGGTATCTTAGGGTGGTTTTGATTTGCATTTCTCTGACTGCTAGAGATAGTGAGCATTTTTTCAAGTACTTGTTGATTGATTGTATGTCCTCCTCTGAGAAGTGTCTGTTCAGGTCCTTGGCCCATTTGTTGATTGGGTTGTTTGTTCTCTTATTGTCTAATTTTTTGAGTTCTTTGTATACTCTGGATATTAGGGCTCTATCTGAAGTGTGAGGAGTAAAGATTTGTTCCCAGGATGTAGGCTCTCTATTTACCTCTCTTATTGTATCTTTTGCTGAGAAAAAACTTTTTAGTTTGAGTAAGTCCCATTTGTTGATTCTAGTTATTAACTTTTGTGCTATGGGTGTCCTATTGAGGAATTTGGAGCCCGACCCCACAGTATGTAGATCGTAGCCAACTTTTTCTTCTATCAGACGGCATGTCTCTGATTTGATATCAAGCTCCTTGATCCATTTTGAATTCACTTTTGTGCATGGTGAGAGAAAGGGATTCAGTTTCATTTTGTTGCATATGGATTTCCAGTTTTCCCAGCACCATTTGTTGAAGATGCTATCCTTCCTCCATTGCATGCTTTTAGACCCTTTATCAAATATAAGATAGTTGTAGTTTTGTGAATTGGTTTCTGTGTCCTCTATTCTGTACCATTGGTCCACCCGCCTGTTTTGGTACCAGTACCATGCTGTTTTTGTTACTATTGCTCTGTAGTATAGTTTGAAGTCTGGTATCGCTATACCGCCTGATTCACACTTCCTGCTTAGCATTGTTTTTGCTATTCTGGGTCTTTTATTTTTCCATATGAATTTCATGATTGCTTTCTCTATTTCTACAAGAAATGCCGTTGGGATTTTGATTGGCATTGCATTAAACCTATAGAGAACTTTTGGTAATATCGCCATTTTGATGATGTTAGTTCTGCCTATCCATGAACAGGGTATATTTTTCCATCTTCTAAGATCTTCTTCTATTTCTCTCTTTAGGGTTCTGTAGTTTTCATTGTATAAGTCTTTCACCTCTTTTGTTAGGTTGATTCCCAAGTATTTTATTTTTTTTGAAGATATTGTGAATGGAGTGGTTGTCCTCATTTCCATTTCAGAGGATTTGTCGCTGATATTCAGGAATGCCTTTGATTTATGCGTGTTAATTTTATATCCTGCCACTTTGCTGAATTCATTTATTAGCTCTAATAGTTTCTTTGTAGACCCTTTTGGGTCTGCTAGATATAGAATCATGCCATCTGCAAATAGTGATAATTTAAGTTCTTCTTTTCCTATTTTGATGCCTTTAATTTCTTTCGTCTGTCTAATTGCTCTGGCCAGTGTTTCGAGAACTATGTTGAACAGAAGTGGTGAGAGAGGGCATCCCTGTCTTGTTCCAGATTTTAGAGGGAATGCCTTCAATTTTTCTCCATTCAGAATGATGCTAGCCTGAGGCTTAGCATAGATTGCTTTTACAATATTGAGGTATGTTCCTGTTATCCCTAGTTTTTCTAGAGTTTTGAACATAAAGGGATGCTGTACTTTGTCGAATGCTTTTTCCGCATCTATCGAGATGATCATATGGTTCTTATTTTTAAGTCTATTGATGTGGTGAATAACATTTATTGATTTCCGTATATTGAACCAGCCTTGCATCCCAGGGATGAATCCTACTTGATCATGGTGCACAATTTTTTTGATATGTTTTTGTATCCGAGTGGCCAGAATTTTATTGAGGATTTTTGCATCTAGGTTCATTAGAGATATTGGTCTGTAGTTTTCTTTCTTTGAAGTGTCTTTGTCTGGTTTAGGTATCAGGGTGATGTTGGCCTCGTAGAATGAATTTGGAAGTTCTCCCTCTTTTTCTATTTCCCGAAGTAGCTTGAAAAGTATTGGTATTAGTTCCTCTTTAAAGGTTTTGTAAAACTCTGCTGTATACCCATCCGGTCCTGGGCTTTTCTTAGTTGGTAGTCTTTTGATGGTTTCTTCTATTTCCTCAATTGATATTGGTCTGTTTAGGTTGTCTATATCCTCCTGACTCAATCTGGGCAGATCATATGACTTAAGAAATTTATCTATGCCTTCACTATCTTCTAATTTATTGGAGTATAAGGATTCAAAATAATTTTTGATTATCTTCTGTGTTTCTGAAGTGTCTGTTGTGATATTGCCTCTTTCATCCCGTATGTTAGTGATTTGAGTTCTCTCTCTTCTTCTCTTCGCTAGCATGGCTAAGGGTCTGTCAATTTTGTTTATTTTTTCAAAGAACCAACTTTTAGTTTTGTCAATTTTTTCAATTGTTTCTTTTGTTTCGATTTCATTAATTTTAGCTCTGATTTTAATTATTTCTTGCCTTCTACTTCTTTGGCTGTTGTTTTGCTCTTCTTTTTCTAGGATTTTGAGATGAAGTATGAGATCATTTATTTGTTGGTTTTTTCTTTTTTTAAGGAATGAACTCCAAGCAATGAATTTTCCTCTTAGAACTGCTTTCAATGTGTCCCATAGATTCCGATATGTTGTGTCTGTGTTTTCATTAATCTGTAAGAATTTTTTAATTTCCTCCTTGATGTCTTCTATAACCCATTGATCATTCAGTAACCTATTGTTCATTCTCCAAGTGATGTATTCTTTTTCCTTCCTTCTTTTATCGTTGATATTCAGTTCCATTCCATTATGATCAGATAGGATGCATGGTATTATCTCTACTCCTTTATATTGTCTAAGAGTTTCCCTGTTACATAATATATGATCTATTTTTGAGAAGGATCATGTGCTGCTGAGAAAAAAGTGTAACTGCTTGATGTTGGGTGGTATATTCTATATATGTCAATTAAGTCTAGGTTATTAATTGTGTTATTGAGTTCTATAGTTTCCTTATTCAACTTTTGTTTGGAAGATCTGTCCAGTGGTGATAGAGGTGTGTTGAAGTCTCCCATGATTATTGTATGGTGGTCTATTAGACTCTTGAACTTGAGAAGAGTTTGTTTGATGAACATAGCTGCACCATTGTTTGGGGCATATATATTTATGATTGTTATGTCTTGTTGGTGTATGGTTCCCTTGAGCAGTATGTAGTGTCCCTCTTTATCCCTTTTGATTAACTTGGGCTTGAAATCTATTTTATTTGATATGAGTATGGATACTCCTGCTTGTTTCCGAAGTCCATATGAGTGATATGATTTTTCCCAACCTTTCACCTTCAGCCTATGTATGTCTTTTCCTATCAAATGCGTCTCCTGTAGGCAGCATATTGTTGGGTCTTGTTTTGTGATCCATTCTACTAGCCTGTGTCTCTTGATTGGTGAGTTTAAGCCATTAACATTTAGGGTTATTATTGAGATATGGGTTGTTCTTCCAGCCATATTTGTTTATTTATGTTACTAAACATGGTTTGTTTTCCACTTTGATTATTTTCCCCACTTTAGTGTCCTACCTCCCACTGTTGGTTTTCATTTTTATGTTCCATTTCCTCTTCCTGTAATGTTTTGCCAAGGATGTTTTGAAGAGATGGTTTTCTAGCTGCAAATTCTTTTAACTTTTGTTTATCGTGGAAGGTTTTAATTTCATCTTCCATCCTGAAGCTTAATTTCGTTGGAAACACAATTCTTGGTTGGAACCCATTTTCTTTCAGTGTTTGAAATATGTTATTCCAGGATATTCTAGCTTTCAGAGTCTGTGTTGAAAGATCAGCTGTTATCCTGATTGGCTTACCCCTAAATGTGATCTGCTTCCTTTCTCTTGTAGCTTTTAAAATTCTCTCCTTATTCTGTATGTTGGGCATCTTCATTATAATGTGTCTAGGTGTGGTTCTCTTATGATTTTGCACATTTGGCATCCTGTAGGCTTCTAGGATTTGGGGTTCTGTCTCATTCTTCAAGTCTGGGAAGTTTTCTCCTATTATTTCATTGAATAAATTGCTCATTCCTTTGGTTTGAAACTCTGTCCCTTCCTGTATCCCAATGACTCTTAAATTTGGTCTCTTGATGTTATCCCATATTTCTTGGATGTTCTGCTCATGGTTTCTTAACAGTCTTGCTGAGCTGTCTATGTTCTTTTCAATTTGAAATACTTTATCTTCATTGTCTGATGTTCTGTCTTCTAAGTGTTCTACTCTGCTGGTAGTATTCTCAATTGAGTTTTTAAGTTGGCTTATTTCTTCCTGCATTTCTAGGATTTCTGTTTGTTTGTTTTTTATAACCTCTATTTCCCTGTAGAGTTGATCTTTTGCTTCTTGGATTTGTTTATGTAATTCATTGTTGAAGTGATCTTTCATTGTCTGATTTTGCTGTCTGATGTCTTCCTTGAGACTCCAGATCATCTGAAGCATGTATATCCTGAATTCTTTATCTGACATTCCATCTGCTGCAGCTATTACCTCTTCTAACGTTGAGTTGACCTGCAATGCTTGTGGTCCTTTCTTTCCTTGTCTCTTCATACTGTTCGCGTTCCTTTCTACTTGGTGAAACTGTTGTGCTATTGAATTTTCCCCCTATATATTTATATTGGTCTTGTATAGTTGCAAAGTCTCCCTCGCAGGCATGGGTGGCGACTCTGCCCCTCCTCCAATTGGGGCAATGTGCCTACCACGCCGGCAGGCCACTGGGCCTGTTCTGCCGGTCGGTAGCAGGTCCGCCGACCTTGCAGGCACGGGCGGCGGCTCTGTCCCTCTGCGGGCCGCTAGGCTTGTTCTGTCGGTGGTCACAGTTCTGCCTACTTTGCAGGCGCAGGCAGCGGCACTGCCCCTCTGTAGGCCTCTGGGGCTGTACTGCCAGTGGGTCGCAGGTCCGCCTACCTTGCAGGCATGGGGGGGGGGCGGCTCTACCCTTCCTCAGGCCACTGGGCCTGTTCTGTCTCTCGGTTGCAGGTCTGACCTGTTCTGATGGTGGTCACAGTTCCGTCTACCTTGCAGGCGCGGGGGGGCGGGGGCGGCTCTGCCTCTCAGCAGGCCGCTGCTCCTCTTCTGCCGGTGGGTCGCAGGCCCGCCTACCTTGCAGGAGTGATTGGAAGCTCTGCCCCTCCGCGGGCCACTGGGCCTTTTCTGTCGGTGGTCACCGTTCCACCTACCTGGCAGGCGTGGTGGGTGGGGGGCGGCTATGCCCCTCAGCAGGCCACTGGGCCTGCTCTGTGCGTGGTCACAGTTCCCTCTACCTTGCCGGTGCAGGGGGAGGGGGCGGCTCTGCCTCTCAGCAGGCCGCTGCTCCTCTTCTGCCGGTGGGTCGCAGGCCCGCCTACCTTGCAGGAGTGATTGGAAGCTCTGTCCCGCCGCGGGCCACTGGGCCTTTTTTTCTAGGGTTATATTTAGAGTTAGGGTTAGATCTAGGTTTAGGGCTACAGTAAAGGCTAGGGCTAGGGTTAGGTCTGGCATTTGAATTATCATAAGGGATAGGGTAAGAACTAGGGATAGTGCTAGGGCGAGAGTTAGTCTTAGTGTTAGGTTGAGATATAGCGTTAGAATTATGGCTTAATTAGGGCTAGGATTAGTATTAAGGCTGAGCATATCTTTATGGCTAGGGTTATCGTTATGTTTATGGTTTGGTATGATGTTATAGCTAGCTTTAGAACTAGGGCGAGGGTTAAAATTAGGTTTAGGTTTATGTTTAGTTAGGGTTAGGTTTAGGATTAAGGCTAAGATTAGGGCTAGGAATCGGGCTAGAGTTTGTTCTAGTGTTAGGGCTTTATTAGGGCTAGGGCTAATGTCAGGTCTAGGGTTATGGTTAGAGATAGTTTTAGGGTTAAGTTTATTAGTGTTAGGATTATGTTTATGGATATGGTTAGGTTTAGGGTTCAGGTTAGGTTTATGGTAATGTATAGGTTTAGAGTTAGGAAAAGGTTTAGGGTTATCCTAGGGTTAGCATTAGTGTTAGGATTAGGATTAGGGTAATGGATAGGGTTACAGCTGGGGTTCGGGCTAGGTTTATGGTTAGGATTAAAGGTGGCGTTAGGGTTAGATTTTGGGTAATGGCAAGGGTTAGGTTTAGGGTTAGGTTTAGGGTAAGTGTTAGGGCTAGAATTAGGATTTTGGTTAGGGTTAAAGTTAGTGTTATTGCTCCAATTAGGGATAGGTTTTGGGTTAGGTTAGGGCTAGGTTTAGGGCTTCAGCTAATGTAAGAACTAAGGTTATGATTAGAACTCATTTTTGGCTTAGTGGTAGGGCTAGGTATAGGGTTAGGATTAGGCTGAGGTTTTGAGTGATGTTTAGAGCTAGCATTAGTGTTAGGTCAGAGTCAGGGTCAGGTTTTGTTTTAGGGTTATGGATAGGACTCAAATTAGACCTAGGATTAGGCCTAGGTTTAGGCTTAGAGTTTGGTTTATGTTAAAGGTTAGGGTTAGGGCT
The DNA here is from genome assembly GCF_047511675.1 of Marmota flaviventris. NCBI lineage: Eukaryota > Metazoa > Chordata > Mammalia > Rodentia > Sciuridae > Marmota > Marmota flaviventris. Next base: position 9,833,644 of record NC_092514.1, read on the forward strand.
ATGTCTTGGTTGTTTGGTAGGGCTAGGGCTAAGTTAAGGCTAGTTTTAGGATTAGCATTAGTATTTCAGCTTGTGTTATTTAAAGGTTTAGCTTAGGGTTAGGGTTTGATTTAGAGATAGGCTTAGATATAGGATTAGGGCTAGAGCTAGGGATAGGGCTAATGTAAAGGCAAGTGATAGGAATATGGTAAGGGATAGGATTAGCACTAGAAATACGACTAGGGCGAGAGTTAGAGTTAGTCTTAGGGCTCGGGTTAGGTTGGGTTTAGGGGTAAATTATGTCTAGGATTACATGTAGCATTTGTGTTAGGGTTAGGCCTTGTTTTAAACTTAGGTTTATGTTTGGGGATTGGGTTAGGTGTAGAGTAATCGATGGGTTTAGAGCTAGTTTTAGAGCTAGGTCAAAGGTTAGAATTTCGGTTAGGGCTAGATTTATGGTTTGGTTTAATAATAAGGCTAGGTTTAGGGCTAGGATTAGGGCTAGGGTTTGTTTTAGGGTTATGGCAAGCATAAGGGCTAGGGCTAGTTTCAGGTCTAGGCTTACATTAGGGATAGATTGAGGGTTAGATTTATGTCTAGGTCTATTGTAAGGGTTAGGTTTAAGGTAAGGGTCAGGTTTAGAACTAGGGGTATTATTACAGTTAGAATTAGGTTTCAGGTTTGGTTTAGGTTTAGCGCTTGAATTAGCATTAGGGTTTGGTTAGGGTCATGATAGGTTTAGGTTAAGGGTTCATGTTAGGTGTAGGGTAATTGATAGGGTTAGGTTAGCAAAAGGGTTAGGTTTAGTCCTAGGGTTATTTTTGTGTTATGATTAAAGCTAGATTTGGTGTTTGGATGAGGGCTAGGTTTTGTGTTAGGTTTAGGGCAAGTTTTAGAGATAGTGATGATGTCAGGTTTAGGGTTACAGCTACGGGTAATTATATGGTTAGGTTCATGGCTAGGTCTAATATTAGGTTTAGGGTAAGGGCCAGGTTAAGGGTAACGTGTATTTTTAGGATCAGGGTCAGGATTCGGTTTTGTGTTAGGTTAATTTTTAGGATTACGGCTCAAATTAGCATTAGGGTAAAAATTAAGGTTATTTTAATGGATAGGTTTAGGTTTAGGATTTAGGTTAAGATTAGGGTAATTGGTAGGGTTAGGGTTACTAATAGGTGTAGGGTTAGGCCTAGGGTCAGCATTTGGGTTAGGGTTATAGTTAGGGTAATGTATAGCAGTAGAGGTAGGGTTAGGCCTAGTGTTTTGGAAGAATTAGGGTTAGAGTTAGGGTTAGGTTTAGGGCTAGGTCTAGGGTTAGGGTTTGGGTTAGGTTTAGGATACAGGATATGTTTTGAGGTAGAGTTAGAGCTAGGGTGAATGTTAGGTTTAGGTTTATGTCTAGGGTTAGATTTATGGTTAAGGTTAGGGATAGTGTTAGGGTTAGGGCTAAGGGTTTGGGTTATCATTAGAGTAATTGTTAGGTTAGAGCTAGGGTTTGGGCTAGGATTATGCTAAGGATTACGTCTAGGCTGAGGCATAGGCTTAGGGTTAGGGCTATGATTAGGATTAGGATTAGGATTAGATTTAGAGTTAAAACTAGGGTAGACCTTGGATTAGGGCTAGGTTTTGCAATAGGTTAGGGCTACAGCTAATGTAAGAACTTGTTATGGTTCAGGCTAGTTTTAGGGTTAATATTAGGGCTAGGTATATTTTTAGGGTTAGGTTTAAGGTTGGGGTTGTGTTAGGAGCTAGGGTTACTGTTAGTGTCAGGGTCAGTGTTCTGGTTAGTGTTATGGTTAGAATTAAAGCCAGAATTAGGTCTAGGGGAAGAGTTAGTGTTTGGCTTAGGCTAAGTTTATTGTTAGGGCTATGTCTAGGTTTTTCTTTAGGTCTAGGGTTCGAGTAATGGCTAGATTTATGATTAGGTTTAGGTCTAGGGCTAGTTTTAGGGTTAGGTTTAGGTATAAGGTCATCGGACGGGCTACTGTTAGGGTTCAGTTCAGGGTTAGGTTCAGGTTTAGACCTACGATTAGCTTTAGGGTCAGAATAAGGGTCAGGGTTAGGGTTAGGTTTTGGGTTATGGTTAGAGCTAGAATGAGTGCTAGTGTTAGGACTAGTAATAGGATTAGGGATTTTGTTATGTTAAGGATTAGGGTTAGCATTAGGGTTAGGGTTTGGCTTAGGGTAAGGGATAGGTTTAGAACTAGGGTTAGGTCTTGTAATAGAACAAGGGTTAGGTTAAGTTAGGTTTAGGGCTCAGATTAGGGCTAGTATTGTGTTAGGTTTAGGGATAGGAAACGGCTAATGTAAGAACTAGGGTTACAATTAGGGTGAATTTTGGGGTTATGGTTAGGGGTTAAACCTCTAGTGTAGGATTAGGTTTAAGGTTAGGGTGATATTTAGAGCGAGTGTTAGTTTTAGGTTAATAGTCAGGGTCAGAGTTAGTTTTAGAGTTAGGGTTAGGATTCCCAAAAAGACTAGGGTTACTGTAAGGGTTTGGTTTAAGTTTAGCATGGTGTTTAGAGCAAGGGTGGGTGTTAATATGAGTCAGAGTCAGGGTTAGTATTCAGGTTAAGGTTAGGACTCAAATTAGGCTAGGGTTAGGTCTAGGTGTAGTATTAGGATTTGGTTCAAGTTAAGGTTTAGTGTTAGGGCTATTACTCGGTTTTGTTTTACTGCTAGGGTTAGGGTTAGGGATAGTTTCATGATTAGTGTTAGGGTTAGTGCTAGTATTAATGTTAGGCTTAGGCTTAGGGTTAGTGTTAGAGTTAGAGTTAGATCTTGGGTTACAACTAGAAATAACAATTAGGCAAGTGTTATGGCTAAGTTTATGGCTATGTTTATGGCTAGGTTTAGGGTTAAGTTAAGGGATATGTTTAGAACTACGGATAGGGCTTTTGTGAGAGAGTTACTCTTAGGGCTATGGTTAGTGTTAGAATTTGGGATAGGGTTAAATTAGGGCTAGGATTAGTGCTAGGGTTAGTGTTCACCTTAGGTCTAGTGTTAGGGTTAGGGTTAGGATTAAGTTTAGTGTAAGGGATGATGTTATAACTAAGTTTAGTCAGAGGGTGAGGGTTAGAATTAGGTTAGGGCTATGGTTAATGTTAGGGTTATGATTAGGCCTTGGTTTAATGCTAGGATGAGGGCTAGGGTTTGTTTTAGGTTTAGGACTAGGATTAGGGCCAAGGCTAATATGAGATATTGGGTTATGGTTAAAGATAGTTTTAGTGTTAGGTTTATAGCTACATGTTGTGTAAGGGTTAGTTTTAGGGTTAGGGTCAGGTTTAGAGCTAGAACAATTTTTACAGTCAGGGTCTGGTTTAGGGTTTGGGATAGGTTATGATTCAAAGTTAGGGCTCAAATTAGCATTAGGGTTAGTGTTAGGTTAATGATAGGGTGAGGTTTAGAGTCTAGGTTTGGGTTAGGATAATGAAATGGGTTCGGATTAGGGATAGGGTTAGGTTTAGGACTAGGTTTAGCATTAGAGTTAGTGTTCTGTTTATGGCAATGGATAGGGTTAGAGCTAGGGTTAGGGCTAGGGTTATGTTTATGATTAGGGCTAGGGTTAGGGTTAGGATTAGTGTTAAAACTTGGGTTACAGCTCGGATTAGGGCTAGGTTTTGTGTTAAGTTAGTGCGAGAGTTAGGGTTATGGCTAACATAAGTACCAGAGTTATGTTTAGGGCTAAATTTGGGGTTAGAGTTAGGGCTATGTCTAGTCTTAGATTTAGGTTTAGGATTAGGTACCTGTTCACAGCTAGGGTTAGTGTTATGGTCAGAGTCAGGGTCAGGGTTAGTTTTAGTGTTTGGATTAAAACTCAAATTAGGGCTAGGATTAAGGTAAAGTTTTGTTTTAGGTTAAGGTTTAGGGATAGGGCTATTGTTCAGTTTTGTTTTAGGGCTAGGGCTAGAGTTAGGGCTAGATTTAAGATTAGCATTAGGGCTAGGGCTAGATTTAGGGCTAGTTTTAAGATTAGCATTAGGGTTAGGGCTAGTGTGAGATTTAGAATTAGGGGATAGGGCTAAAATTTGATTTAGGGTTTGGGATAGGGTTTAATTAGGGCTAGGATTAGGGCTATGGTTAGTGTTTAGCTAAGGCCTAGCAATAGGGTTAGGGTTAGGATTAACTTTAGGATAAAGAATGGTGCTATAGCTAGGTTTAGACATAGGGTGAGGGTTAGAGTTAGGGTTAGGGCTAGGGTTGGAGATAGGGTTAAGATTAAGCCTAGGTTTAGGACTAGGTTGAGGGATAGTGTTCATTTTAGATTCACAGCTAGGATTAGTGGTAGGGCTAATATCAGGTTCTGCTTAGGGTTAGGGTTATGTTTAGCATAAAGTTTAGGTTTTGAGCTAGGTTTAGGGCTAGTTTTAGGTTTAAGTCTAGGAATATGATTATGGTAGGTTTAAGGTTAAGGTGGTGTTTTGAACTAGATGAGTGTTAGGATATAATTCAGGTAAAGGGTTAATTTTAAGATTATGATTAGGACTTGAATTAGGGCTAGGGTTAGATCTAGGTGTAGTGCTAAGATTTGGTTTAAGTTAAGTTTTGTGTTAGGCCTGTTGCTCGGTCTTGTTTTAGTGCTATGATTTGGTTTAGGACTAGTTTTATGATTAGCTTTATGGTTAGTGCTAGGGTTATTGTTAGGTTTAGGATTAAGGCTAGATTTAAGGCTAGGATAAGGGCTAGGTTTTGTGTTAGGTTCAGGGTAAAAATTAAGGCGAGGACTAATGTCAGGTCTAGGTTTATAGCTACTGATATTTTTTAGGATTAGGTTTATGGCAAGGTCAAATTAAAGTGTTAGGTTCAGGGTAAGGGTCAGATTAAGATCTAGGGATTATTAGGGTCAGGGTCAGGCTTTGCGTTTGGGTTAGGTTAAGTTTTAGTGTTAAGACTCAAATTAGCATTAAGGTTAGAATTAGGGTTAGGGTAATGGATAGTGTTAGGTTTAGGGTTAGGTTTGATTTAAGGTAATGGATAGGGTTAGGGGTTGCGATAGGTTTAGGGTTAGGCCTAGGGTTAGCATTAGTGTTATAGTTATTGTTAGGGTAATTTATAGGTTTAGAACTAGGGTTAGGGCTAGGATAATGGTTGAAATTAGGGTAGAGTTAGCGTTACGGTCAGGGTTAGGGCGAGGGTTACACTTAGGATTAGGTGTAGGGTACGGTTTAGGGTTTGAGCTAGGAATTTTGCTATGGCTAAAATTAATTCATGGTTTGGTCTAGGGTTATGGTTAGTGTAATGGTTAGGGTTAGTGTTATCTTTAGGGTTAGGGTAATAGGTTTAGAAGTCAGATTAAAGATAGTTCTAGGTTAATGTTAGCGTTAGGTTTAGGTTTAGGAATAGGGTTAGCATTTGAGCTAGCTTAGGTTTAGGTGTATTTTTAGGGTCAGGGTCAGATTCGGTTTTGTGTTGGTTAATTATTAGGATTACGGCTCAAATTAGCATTAGGGTTAAAATTAGGGTTAGGTTAATGGATATGTTTAGGTTTAGGATTTAGGTTAAGATTAGGGTAATTTGTAGGGATAGGGTTAGTTATATTGTTACGGTTAGGCCTAGGGTTACCATTTGGGTTATGGTTATAGTTAGGATAATGAATAGCATTAGAGCTAGTGTTAGGCCTAGGGTTTTGCATAGAATTAGAGCTAGATTTAGGGTTAGGTTTCGGGCTAGGTCTAGGGTTAGTGTTTGGGTTAGGTTTAGTGTACATGATATGTTTTGAGGTAGAGTTAGAGCTAGGGTGAGTGTTAGGTTTAGGATTATATCTAGGGTTAGATTTATGTTTAAGGTTAGGGTTAGTGTTAGGGTTAAGGCTAAGGTTATATTTAGAGTTAGGTTAATGGATAGGCATAGATGTCAGGTTAGGATTAGGCATAGTTTTAGGTTTAGGGTTAGTGTTAGGGTTAGGACTAAGATTATCATTAGAGTTAGGGTAATGGATAGGGTTAGATTTCAGGTTAGGATTAGGGGTAGTTTTAGTTTTAGGGTTAGTGTTATCGTTTGGGCTAGGGTTAGTGTCAGAGTAAGAGTTAGTGTTTTATCTAGGGCTAAGGCTACAATGAGGGTTAGCTTTAGGGTTATGTCTAGTATTACAATTGGGATTAGAGCTAGGTTTGTTACTAAAGTTAAGGTTCGGTTTAGGGTAATAGATAATTTTAGAATAGGATTAGGCTAGTGTTAACATTATGATTAGGGCTAGGATTAGGATTATGTTTAGGGATAGGGATGGGGTTATGTTTAGGGTTCAGTTTTGGGTTTTATCTAGGGTTAGGTCTAAGGCGAGGTTTAAGGTTAGCATGAGGGTTAGGCTTAGGATAAGGGATAAGTTTAGGTTAGGATTAGGGTTACACTTTGGGCTAGATTTAGGCCTGGGATTATGGCTAGCTTTTGTTTAGGGCTAGTGTTAGGGTTAGGTTTAGATATAGGGTTATGGGTAGGGCTAGTGTTAGGGTTTGTTTTAGGTTCAGGGTCAGAATAAGGGTCAGGGATAGGGTTAGGATTTAGGTTATGGGTATTACAAGAAATAGGGCTAGGTTTAGGACTAGTAATAGGGTTAGAGTTTGGGTTAGACTAAGGATTAGTTTTAGGACTAGGGTTAGCATTAGGGTTGGGATTTGGCTAGGGTAAAGATAAGGTTAGAGCTATGATAGAGCTAGGGTTTGGATTAGGGGTAGAGCTAGTGTTAGGGTTAGTGTTAGGGTGAAAGCTAGGGTTAGGTATCAGATTTGGTCTAGGTTTTGTTTAGCAGTAGTTTTAAGATTATGGCTAGTGTACGATCTAGGGTTATGATTTGAACTTGTTTTAGATTTAGGGTTAACACTAAGTCGAGTGTTAGAATAAGTTTTTGGTTTAGGGTGATGTTTAGAGGTAGGGTTAGTGTTAATGTCAGAGAAAGGTTCAGACGTAGTTTTAGGGTTAAGATTAAGACTCGAATTAGTTCTAGGCTTAGGGCTAGAAGTAAGGTTAAGATTTGGTTTAGGTAAAAGTTTAGGGTTAGTATTATGGTTCAGTTTTGTTTAGGTCTAATCCTTTGGTTAGGGCTTGTTTTCGGATTAGCGTTAGGGTTAGGGCTAGTATTAGGGTTAGGTTTAGGTGTAGAATTAGGGTTAGATTTCGTGTTAGGTTTAGATCTAGGGTTAGGCCAAGGTTTAAGGTCAGGGCTAGTGTTATTCTAGACTATGCCTAGGAGTAATGTTACGGTAAGTGATAGGGTTAGAATTAGTGCTAGTGCTAGGGTGGAGTAGTCTTGAAGCTAGGGTAAGGATTAGGTTTAGAATTAGCGGAAGGGTTATGTTAGGGTTACTTCTAGTTTGAAGGTTAGGGCTAGAGTTAGTGTTAGGATTAGAGTTTGGGTTAGGTTTAAGGTAAGCAATGTGGTTATAACTGGGTTTAGGGATAGGGAATGTGTTAGAATTATGTTTAGGGTTATGATTAAGGCTAGGTTTTGGGATAGGATGAGAGCTAGTGTTCGTGTTAGGGTTAGGGCTAGGATTAGGGCTAGGGCTAATGTCAGGTCTAGGGTTACAGTTAGGAATATGTTTTGGGTTATGTTTATGGTTAGGTCTAGTGTAAGTGTTAGATTTAGAGTAAGGGTCAAGTCTAGTGCTCTATGTATTATTAGGGTCAGTGTACAGCTTAAGGTTTGGTTTAGGTTAAGGTTTTGGTTTAGGGCTCGTATTAGCATTAGTGTTAGAGTTAGGGTTAGGGTAATGAATAGGCTTAGGATTAGGGTTCAGGTTAGTTTTAGGGCAATGGTTAGGTTTAGGGATTGTGATAGGCTTAGGGTTAAGCCTAGGCCTAATATTAGGGTTAGGATTATGGTTAGGGTAATGGATAGAATTAGAACTAGTGATAGGGCTAGGGTTATGGTTAGGATTAGGGCTATGGTTAGGTTAGGGTTTTGGATAAGACTTGGGTTATGTTAAGGGTAATGTTTAGGCTTTGAGATAGGGTTAGGTCTAAAGCAAGACTTAGGGTTAATGTTAGGGCTAGGGTTAGATTTAGGTTTATGCTTAGGGCTATGTTCAGGCCTAGGATTAGGGCTAGATTTTGTGTTAATTTTGACCTAGGGTTAGGGCCATGGGCAATGTAAGAGCTAGGGTTATGATTAGGGCTAGTTTTAGGGTTAGGGTTATGGCTAGGTGTAGTGTTAGGTCTAGGTTTTGGGTTAGTGTAAGGTTTAAACTAGGTTCAGGGTTAGAATTAGGGTCAGTTTTGGGGATAGGGTTAGGGTTAGAGGCAGAATTAGCACTAGGTTTACGTCTAGGAGTATGTTAATTATTTGGTTTATGTTAAGAGTTATTGTATGGCTAGTGCTAGGTTTTGTTTAGGTCTAAGGCTAGAGTTATAGTTATATTTAGGATTAGCTTTGGGTCTAGGTCCAGTGTTAGGCTTAGGTATAGGTATAGGGTTACCAGTAGGGCTAGTGTTAGGGTTTGATTTAGGTTTAGGGTCAGGTTTAGACCTAGGGTTAATTTTAGGGTCAGATGGGGGTCAGGGTTAGGTTTAGAGGTAGAATGAGGGCTAGGGTTAAGACTAGTAATATAGTTAGAGTTTAAGTTAGGCTAAGGTTTAGGATTATAACTAGGATTACCCTTTGGGTTAGTGTTTGGCTTAGTGTAAGTAATAGGGTTAGAGTTAGGTTTAGGTCTAATATTAGGGTGAGAGTTAGGGCTAGTATTTGGGTTAAACCTAGGGTTGAAGCTCGGATTAGGCATAGGGTTATGGCTATGCTTAGGACAATAACTAATGTACGAACAAGGGTTTTGACTATGGCTAGTTTTGGGGTTAGGTTAAGGCTAGATGTAGTATTATTAATGTTATTAATGTTATTAATGTTAGGGTGATTTTTAGAGCGAGGATTAGTGTTACAGTCAGTGTCAGAGTCAGGGTTAGTTTTAGACTTAGTTTTCTGGCTAGTTGTAGGGTTAGGGTTTGATTTAGTTTAAGGGTTAGGATTAGGGCTATGGCTTGGTTTTGGTTTATGGCTAGCACTATGGATAGGGCCAGTTTTAGGATTAGCATTATGGTTATGGGTAGTGTTAGGGTTTGTTTTAGGCTTATTGTTACAGTTAAATTTAGAGTTCGGTTTAGATCTAGTGTTAGGATTAAGGCTAAGGATAGAACTAGGACTAGGGCTAGGGCAAGAGTTAGAGTTAGTCTTATGGCTAGGTTTAGGGTTAGGATAGGATTAAATAAAGGCTAGGATTAGCACTAGGCTTTGGGTTAGGCCTTGGTTTAGGGCAAGGGTTAGAGTTAGGTTCTGTGTTAGGGTTAGGGCTAGGGTTATGGCAATGGTTAATGTAAGAACTAGGGTTACCATTAGGGTTAGTTTTAGTGTTAGGGTATGGGTTAGGTTTAGTGTTAGGGTTAGGTATAAGTTTAGAGTGATATTTATAGCTAGGTTTTATGTCAGGATAGGAGTCAGGGTCAGGTGGAGTGTTAGGGTTAGTGTTAGGACTCAAATTAGGGCTAGGCTTAATTTTAGGGTTCAGTTTAAGGTGAGGGCTATGTTTAGAGCTAGGGTGAGTTTTAGGATATGAGTCAAGGTCAGGGTTGGTTTTAAGGTTAGGTTTAGGACTCAAATTAGGGCTAGCATTAGGTCTAGTTGTAGTTTTAGGGTTTGGTTTAAGTTATGGTTTAGGTTTAGGGCTAACACTCAGTTTTGTTTTAGTACAAGGGTTAGGATTAGGGCTAGTGTTAGTGTTAGGCTTAGGCTTAATGCTTGGGTTAGGGTTAAATTTGCTATAGGTTTAGATGTAGGTCTAGGGATAGAACTAATGATAGGGCAAAAGTTATGGCTAAGTTTAGGGTTATGGTAAGGGATAGGGTTAGAACTAGGGATAGGGCTAGGGCGAGAGTTAGTCTTAGGGCTAGGGATAGGGTTAGAGTTAGAGATAGGGCTCAATTAGGGCTAGGATTAGGGCTAGGGTTTACTGTTTAGTTTAAGCCTAGGGTTAGGGTTAGGGTTAGGGTTTAGAGTTAGAATTTATAGTTTAGATTTAGAGTTAGGGCAAAGTTTGGGGTAAGGGCTGGCTTTTTAACTATGTTTAGAGGTAGGGTGAGGGTTATAATTAGGATTAGGAATATGATTAGGGTTAGGGTTATGATAAACTAGGTTTAGGGCTAGGATTAGGGCTAGGATTAGGGCTAGGGTACTTTTTATTTTAGGGTTAGGGCTAGGATTAGTGTTAGGGATAATTTCAGGTCGAGAATTATGGTTAAAGATAGTTTTAGGGTTAGGATTATGGGTACGACTAGTGTAAGGGTTAGGTTTAAGGTTACTGTCAGGTTTAGAACTAGGGGTATTATTAGGGTCAAGTTCTGGGTTAGGGTTTGGGATAGGTTAAGGTTTAAATTTAGGGCTCGAATTAGCATTAGGTTTATGGTTATGGTAATCAATAGAGTTAGAAATCAGTTCAGGGCTAGGGTCATGTTTATGATTAGGGCTAGGTTTTGGGTTAAGTTAGTGCTAGGTTTAGGGTTATGGCTAATGTAAGTACTAGGGTCATGATTATGGCTAATTTTAGTGTTTTAGGACTAGGTTTAGTGTTAGGTTTATGGTTAGGATTAGGGTGATGTTTAGACCTCGGGTTAGTGTTATGGTCAAAGTAAGGATCAGGGTTAGTTTTAGGGTTTGGATTAAAACTCAAATTAAGGCACGGGTTAGGGCTAGGTGTAGGGTTAGGGTTTGGTCTAGGTTAAGGGTTAGGGTTAGAGCTTTGGCTCAGTTTAGTTTTAGGGCTAGGGTTAGGGTTAGGGCAAATTGTGGATTAGTGTTAGGGTTAGGGCTAGTCTTAGAATTAGGCTTAGGCTTCGGTTTAGGGTTAAATTAAGAGTTAGGTTTTTATCTAAGGTTAGTGCTAGAGCTAAGGATAGGGCAAAGGTTAGGACTAGGATTTGGCATAGGGTTAGTTTTATGGGAAGGGAGAGGATTAGAATGAGTGATAGGGCCATTGTGAAAGTTAGAGTTATTTTTAGGGCTAGGTTTAGGGTTAGGGTTAGGGATAGGGCTAAATTATGGCTACGGATAGAGTTAGGGCTAGGGTTAGAGCTAGTTTTAGAATTTGCATCAGGGTTTGGGCTAGTTTTAGGCTTAGGCATCGAGTTAGGGTTCGATTTAAAGTTAGTTTTCAATCTAGTGTTAAAGCTAAGGCTAAGGATAGGGCAATTGTGACAACAAGGGTTAGGGTAAGAATTAGGGTTATGTTTAGGTAAGGGATGTGGTTTGGGCTAGGTTTAGGGCTAGGGCAAGGGTTAGTATTAGGATTATGGCTAGAGTTAGGGTTAGGGTTATGATTAAGGCTAAGTTTATGGCTAGGATAAGGTTTAGGGATGGTGTTAGTGTTAGGGATAGTATTAGGGCTAGGGCTAATGTCAGTTCTAGGGTTATAGTTAGGGCTAGATTTAGTGTTAGGTTTATGGCTTGGTCCAGTGTAAGGATTAGGTTTAGGGTAAGATTCAGGTTTATATCAAGGGTTATATTTAGGGTCAGGGTCAGGTTTAGTGTTTGGGTTATGTTAGGGTTTCAGTTTAAAATAATGACAGGGTTGGTTTTAGGGTTTAGGTTTGGTTTAGTGTAATGGATAGGGTTAGGGTTAGGCCTAGGTTTAGCTTAAGGTTAGGGTTACTGATAGGGTAATGGATAGGTTTAGACCGAAAGTTATGGCTACGGTTATGTATAGGTTTAGGGCTAGTTTTGGGTTAGGCTTAGGTTTAAATTTAGGGTTAAAGCTAGGTTTAGGACTTGTATTAAGGCTAGGTTTTGGGTTAGGTTATGGCTAGGGTTAAGGCTACTGCTAATGTATGAAGTAGGGGTTATGATTAGCACAAGTTATAGGGTTAGGGTTAGGGCTAGTTCTAGTGTTAGGTTGAGGTTTAAGGTGATGATGATGTTTAGAGCCAGCGTTAATGTTAGGGTCAGAGTCAGGGTCAGGGTTAGATTTCAGGTTAGGGTTAGGACTAGAATTAGGGATATAATTAGGGCTAGGTGTAGGGTTAGTGTTTGGTTTAGGTTAAGCATTAAGGCTAGAGCTAGGGTTAGAACTAGTTTTAGGATTAGGTTTAGCATTAGGGCTAGCATTAGGTTTAGGCGTAGGGTTCAGGTTAAATTTAGAGATAGGGTTAGATCTAGGATTATGACCAGGGCTGTGAATAGGGCTAGGGTTTCACCAAGGGTTAGGGCTAGGATTAGGGTTCTAGTAAGGGATAGAGTTAGAACTAGGGTTAGGTTTAGGGAGAGAGTTAGAGTTAGTCTTTGGGCTAGAGTTAGGGTTAGGGTTAGGGATAGGGCTAATTTAGGGCTAAGATTAGGGCTAGAGTTAGTGTTAGGGTTAGGCCTAGGGTGTGGGTTAGTGAAAAAGTTAAGGCTATGTTCAGGGCTAGATAAGGCCTAGGGTTTGTGTTAGGGTTAGGAATAGGATTAAGGCTAGGCTTAATATCAGGTCTAGGGATATGGTTAGGAATAGTATTAGGGTTAGGTTTATGGCTAGGTCTAGTGTAAGTGTTAGGTAGGGTAAGAGTCAGATTTATAGCTAGGGGAATTATTAGGGTCATGGTCAGTTTTAGGGTTTGGTTTAGGTTTGAGGTTAGGTTAGGCCTCGAATTAGCATTAGGGTTAGTGTTACCATAATGATTGGGTTAGGTTTATGGTTCAGGGTAGCTTTAGGGTAATTGATAGGTTTGAGGAAAGTGATAGGGTTAGGGTTAAGCCTAGGGTTAGCGTTATAGTAAGGATTATTTTTAGGGTAATGTATACAGTTAGAGTTAAGGTTAGGGCTAGAGTTATGGTTAGGATTAGCTTTGTGTTAGGGTTAAGGTGAGGGTTAGAACTAGGATTAGATTTAGGGTTATGTTTAGCGTAAGGGTTAGGTTCTGAGGTATGATTATGGCTAGGCTGAGAGTTATGTTCAGAGTTAGGTCTAGGGATAGGATTATGGTAAATTTTGGGTTAGGGTTGGTGTTAGGGTTAGACCTAGGTTTAGTGTTAGGGTCAGAATAAGGCTCAGGGTTAGTGTTAGCATTTGGGATAGTGTTAGGGCTAAAATGAAGGGTAGGGTTAGGACTATTAATAGGGTTAGGGTTTGGGTTAGTCTGAGGACTATGGATAGGTCTAGGGTTACTCTTGGGTTTAGGGTTTTGCTTAGGGTAAGGGATTGATTTAGATCTAGGGTTAGGGCTATGAATAGGGTTAGAATTAGAGCTAAAGCTAGGTTTAGGGCTCGGTTTAGGGCTAGTTTTGTGTTACGTTTAGGGCTAGGATTAGGGCAAGGGCTAATGTAAGAACTAGGGTTACCATTAGAGTTAGTTTTAGGGCTAGGGTTAGGAGTAGTTTGAGTGTTAGGTTTAAGGTTGGGTTGATATTTATAGCTACGGTCCTTGTTAGGATAGGAGTCAGGGTCAGGGTTAGTTTTAGGGTTAGCGTTAAGAGTCAAATTAGGGCTATTGTTAATGTTAGTGTTCGGTTTGAGTTTAGGGCAGTGTTTAGAACTAGGGTGAGTGGGTCAGAATTAGTTTTAAGGTGAGGCTCAGGACTCGAATTAGGGCTAGGTTTAGGTCTAGGTGAAGTGTTAGTGTTTGGTTTAAGTTAAGGTTTAGGGTTAGGGCTATTGCTCGGTTTTGGTTTACTGCTAGGATTTGGTTTAGTGTTAGTTTTATGATTATCATTAGGGTTAGGGCTAGTGTTAGTGTTAGGCTTAGGTTTGGGTTTAAGGTTAGATTTAGAGTTAGGGTTAGGGCTGGGACTAAATTGAGGGCAAGTGTTAGGGCTAGTGTTAGGTTTAAGGTAGCAGATAGGGATAGAACTAGGGATAGGGCTAGGGTTACTTCAAGATTTAGTTAGTCTTAGGGCTAAGGTTAGAATAGGGTTATAGATAGAGCTAAATTAGGGCTAGGATTCAGGCTAGGCTCTGTGTTTAAGCCTAGGGTTAGGGTTAGGGTTAGGTTTAAATTTAGCATAAAGGGTGACGTTATAGGTAGATTTAGAGGTAGGGTGAGGGTTAGAATTAGGGTTAGATGTACAGCTAGAGTTAGGGTTATGATTAAGGATAGTTTTAGGGCTAGGATGAGGGCTAGGTGTGTTTTTACAATTAGGGCTAGGATTAGGGCTAGGGCTAATTTTAGGTCCCGAATTATGGTTAAAGAAAGTTTTAGGATTAGTTTTATGGCTACCTCTAGGCTAAGGGTTAGGTGTTGGGTTACAGTCAAGTTTCGAGCTGGGGGTATTATTAGGGTCAAGGTCTGGGTTAGGGTTTGGGATAGGTTAAGGTTTCAAGTTTGGGCTTGAATGAATTTCAGGATTAGGATTAGGGTAATGGTAGGGTTAGACTTAGGATTCATGTTAGGTTTAGTGTATTGAAATGGTTAGAATTCGGGAGAGGGTTAGATTTTTGCCTAGGGTTATTATTATGGTTAGGGTTATGGTAATATTAATGGATAGAGTTAGAGATCAGTTTAAGGCTAAAGTTATGGTTACAATTAGGGCTAGTGTTAGGGTTAGGTTAGGTTTAAAATTATGGTTAGGGCTAGGTTTTGGGTTATGTTAGGGCGACGGTTAGGGTTACAGCTAATGTAAGTACTAGGTTTACAATTATGGCTACTTTTATTGTTTTAGTGCTAGGTTTAGTGTTAGGGTTAATTTAGGGTTAGGGTGATTTTTAGAGCTAGAAGTGTAGGGTAAGTGTCAGGTTCAGGGTTAGTTTTAGGGTTTGGCTTCCAACTCGAATTAGAGCTAGGGCTGGGTCTATTTGTAAGGTTAGGGTTTGGTTTAGGTTAATGGTTAGGATTAGAGCTCTGGCTTGGTTTTGTTTTAGGGCTAGGTCTAGGGTTAGGGCTCATTTTAGGATTAGTGTTATGGTTTGGGCTAGTGTTAGGGTTAGGCTTAGGCTTCGGTTTAGGGCTAGATTTAGAGTTAGGTTTTGCCTAAGGTTATTGCTAAGGATAAGGATAGGGCAAGGGTTAGCACTAGGGTAAGGGCTAGGATTACGGTTACGGTAAGGGACAAGAATAGAACGAATGATAGGGCTAGTGTAAGTGTTAGATTTATTCTTAGAGCTAGGGTTAGGTTTAGGTTTAGGGTTAGGGCTAAATTATGGCTAGGGTTATGTTAGGGCTAGGGTTAGGGCTAGTTTCAGGAATAGGCTTAGACATCGAGTTAGGGTTAGATTTAGAGTTAGGTTTTGATCTAGGGTTAGTGCTTGGGCTAAGAATAAGGGCTAAGAATAAGGCAAGGGTTATCATTAGGGTTAGGGTTAGAGTTAGGGTTAGGGGTTATGATGAAGGCTATTTTTAGGGCTACGATGAGGACTAGGATTTGTTTTAGGGTTAGAGATAGTATTAGGTGTATTGCTAATGTCAGGTCTAGGGTTACAGTTAGGTATATATTTAGTGTTAGATTTATGGCTTGGTCCAGTGTAAGGGTTAGGTTTTTGGTTAGGGTCAGCTTTAGATCAGGGTCATGATTAGGGTTTGGGTTAGATTTAGGATTTGGGCAATGACAGGATTAGGTTTAGAGATTAGTTATGGTTTAGTGTAATGTATATTGTTAGGCTTAGGCCTAGGGTTATCAGAAGGATTAAGGTTATCGTTAAGGTAATGGATAGGGTTAGCCCTAAGTTTAGGGCAAGGGTTATGAGAGGATTTGGGCTAGTGTTTGGGTTAGTGTTAGGTTTAAGTATAGGGTTAAAGCTAGGTTTAGGACTCAGATAAAGGCTAGGTTTTGGGTTAGTTTAGGGCTAGGGTTAAGGCTACAACTAATGTATGATGTAGGTTTATGATTACAGCTAGTTATAGCATTAGAGTTAGGGTCTAGATCTAATGTTAAGGTTAGATTTACAGTGATGATGATGTTTAGAGCCAGGGTTAGTGTTACGGTCAGAATCAGGGTCAAGGTTAGTTTGGAGTTAGGATTAGACTATAATAAGGGATAGGGTTAGGGCAAGTTGTAGGGTTAGGGTTTTGTTTAGGTTAAGGGTTAAGGTTATGGCTAAGACTCAGTTTTGTTTTAGGGCTAGCGATAGGGTTAGGGCTAGTTTTAAGATTAGTCTTAGGGTTAGGGCTAGTGTAAGTGTGAGATTTGGGCTTAGGTTAAGGATTACGTATAAGAGTAGAGTTATGGTTAGATTTAGTCTTAGGGTTTTGGTTAAATTTAGAGTTAGGTTTTGATCTAGGTTTTGAGATAGAGCTAAATATAGGGCTAGGGTAGTCCTAGTCCTACGTTTAGGGCTAGGTGTATCATGATGTTAAGGAATTGGGTTAGAACTAGGTATATGGCTAGTGTGAGAGTTAGAATTAGTCTTAAAATAGGATTAGGGTTAAGGATGGGGCTAAATTAGGGCTTGGATTAGGGCTAGGGTTAGTGTTAGGGTTAGGGTTATGTTTAGGTTTAGGGTAAGGGATGGGAATATAGCTACTTTTAGGACTAGGGTGAGAATTAGAATTAAGGTTAATGTTAACATTAGGGTTAGGGTTATGATTAAGGCGAGGTTCATGTCTAGGATGTGGGCTATGTTTTGTATTAGGGTTAGGGCTAGGACTAGAGCTAGGTCTAATGCCAGGTCTAGAGTACAGTTTCGGATAGTTTCAACATTAGTTTTATGGCTAGGTCTATTGTAAAGGTTAGGTTTCTTGTTATGGTCAGGTTTAGAGCTATGGGTATTATTAGAGTCAGAGTCAAGGTTAGGGTTTGGGATAGGTTAAGGATTAGGTTTATGGCTCAAATTAGTCTTATGTTTAGTGATTGGGTATAGACACATTTAGATTTAGGGTTCAGGTTAGGTATAGTTTAATGGAGAGGGTTAAGTCTAGTGCTATGATTAGGGTTTGGGCTAGGTTTAGCATAAGGTTTATAGTTATCTTAGGGTAATGAATAGGATTAGAGCTAGAAATAGGGCTAGTTTTATGGTTAAAATTTGGTCTAGGGTTAGGCTTAGGGTTATGGTTAGGGTTAGGGTTATTGTTAGGGTTTCCTTTAGGGTTAAAGCTAAGGTGAGGCTTGGATTATGGCTAGGTTTTGTGATAGGTTAGGGCAATGGATAATGTAAAATCTAGAGTAATGATTAAGACTAGTTTTATGGTTAATGCTAGGGCTAGGTGTAGTATTAGGGTTAGATTTAGTGTTAAATTTAAGTTTATTGCTAGGGTTAGTGTTCATGTCACTGACAGTTCTCGGGTAGGGTAAAGGTTAGGGTTAAACGCAGAATTAGGACCAGGGTTAGTTCTAGAGGTAGGGTTAGAGTTTGGGTTAAGTTAAGGTTTATTGTTAAGGCTAGGTCTAGTTTTTCTTTAAGACTAAACCTATAATTATGTCTAGATTTAGGATTAGGTTTAGGTCTAGGGCAAGTGTTAGGGTTAGGTTTAGATATAAGTTTACCAGTAGGGCTAGTGTTAGGTTTCAGTTTATGGTTAGGTTTAGATTTAGACCTAAGATTAGTGTTAGGGTCAGAATAATGGTTAGGGTAGGGTTAGGGTTTGGGTTATTGTTAGATCTGGAATGAAGGCTAGGGTTAGGACTAGTTATAGTGTTAGGCTCTGGTTAGGCTATGGATTCATGCTAAGAATACGGTGAGCATTAGGGTGAGGTTTGGTTTAGTGTAAGAAATAGAGTTAAAGCTAGTGTTAGGACTAGAGTTAGGATTAGGTTTAGGGTTAAAACTTGTGTTAAGCCTTGAATTAGGGCTAGTTTTGTATTAGGGTTAGGGCTAGTGTTATGGTTACAGCTATTTTAAGAAATAGGGTTATGATTAGAGTTAGTTTTAGGGTTAGGTTTAGGGCTAGGTCTAGTGTTAGGGTTAGGTTTAAGGTTAGGGTGATGCTTAGAGCTAGGTTTAGTGTTTGGATATGAGTCAGGGTTATGGTTATGTTTAGGGTTAGGCTTAGGTGGCAAGTTATGGCTAGGGTTAGGGCAGGTGTAGTGTTAGGGTTTGTTCTAGGGTAAGGGTTAGTGTTAGGGGTATGGCTCAGTTTTGTTTTAGGGCTTGGGCTAGGGTTAGAGCTTTTTTAGAATTAGCATTAGGGTTAGAACTAGTTTCATGGTTAGGCTGAGGCATTTGGTTAGGGTTAGTTTTAGAGATAGGTTTCTATCTAGAGTTAGTACTAGGGCTAAGAATAGTGCAAGAGTTATCACTAGGATTAGAGCTTGGGTTAGGGTTATGGTAAGGGATAGGGTTAGAAGTAGGGATAAGTCTTGTCTGAGAATTATAGTTAGTCTTAATTCTAGGGTTTGGGTTAGGTTTAGGAATAGAGCTAAATCAGGGCTAGTATAAGGGCTAGGTTTAGTGTTAGGGTTAGGGCTAGAGTTAGCCTTATGGTTAAGGATTGGGCTAGTGTTAGGGTTAGGGATTAAGCTATGGTTAGGGATAGCAGAAGTGTTAGGTTTAGTGTTAGGTCTGGGTTAGGGTTATGATTATGGTTATGGTTAGGGTTGGGTTTAGGCTAGGGTCCTCATTAGAGTTAAGGTTAGTTTTAGAGTAATGTATTGGATTAGATAAAAGATTAGGTTTAGGGTTAAGTTTAGGTTATGGTTAAATATAGTTTTAGGGATAGGTTTAGTTTTGATTTATGGTAAGGTTTATAGTTAAGTTTATGGCAAGGTTTAGGTGTAGGGTTAGGTTGAGGGTTAGGTTTATGATTAGGGTTAGGGATAGGGTTAGGTTTAGGGCTAGGGTTATCATTAGGGTTAGGGTTAGGGTAATGTTAGGATTAGAACTAGTGTTAGTACTAGGTTTAAGGTTAGGATTAGGGCTAAGGTTAGGTTTCTGTTTAGGAATAGGGCTAGGGTTATGTTTAGGCTAAGGGTTAGGCTTTGAGTTAGGGTTATGTGTGAGGCGAGGTTTAGGGTGAGGGCTACATTTAGGATCATGGTTATGCTTAGGGTAGGTTTAGGCCTCAGAGTAGGCCTAGGTTTTGTGTTAGGTTTAGGCCCATGGTTAAGGCTATGTGTAATGAAAGATCTAGGGTTCTGGTTACAGTTATGGCTATGTCTAGTGTTAGGTTAAGGTTTTCATTTAGGTTCAGGTTTAGAGCTAGGTTTAGTGTTAGTGTTAGGGTCAGTGTTCAGGTTCAAGTTAGGTTTAAGGTGAAAGCCAGAATTAGGACTAGAGTTAGGTCTAGGGATAGGGTTAGTGTTTGCTTTAGGTTAAGGATTCTGTTAGGGCTAGGGCTCAGGGTTTTTTTAGGTCGAGGTCTAGACTTATGGCTATATTTAGGATTAGGATTAGTTCTCGGGCTAGAGTTAGGGTTAGGTTTAGGTATAAGTTTACTGGTAAGGCTAGTTTTAGGGTTTGGTTTAGGGTGAGGTTCAGATTTAGACTGAGGGTTTCTGTTAGGGTAAGGATTTGATTTAGGGTTATAGCTAGAATGAGGGCTATAGTTATGACTAGTAATAGGATTTGGGTTTGGATTAGGCTATGGATTAGGATTAGGAGTAAGGTTAGCATTATGGATGGGGTTTGGCTTAGGGTAACTGATACAGTTAGAGCTAGATATAGGGCTAGGTTTAGGGTTAGGGTTAGGGCAAAGGCTAGGTTTAGGTTTAGGTTTACTTCTTGGGTTAGGGCTTAGATTAGGGCCAGGTTTTCTGTTAGCTTTAGGGCTAGGGTTAGGGCTATGGCTAATATAAGAACTAAGGTTATGATTAGAGTTAGTATTTGGTCTAGATCTAGTGTTCGCACTATCTTTAGGAATAGTGTGATATTTAGAACTAACGTTAGTGTTAGAATATAAGTCAGGGTCAGGGTTAATTTTAGGACCTGGACATGAATTAGAGCTAGAAGTTTGTGGCTAGTTTTAGGTTAAGGTTTGGTTTAGGTTAACATTTAGGGTTAGGACAATGTCTCGGTTTTGTTTAAGGAATAAGGCTAAGTTTACGGCTGGTTTTAGGATTAGCAATAGTGTTAGGTCTAGTGGTAGGTTGAGGATTAGGCTTAGGTTTAGAGTCAAATATAGAGTTATGTTTAGATCTAGAGTAGGGTTTAGGGCTAGGGTTAGGTCTAAGGTTAGGGCTTGTGTTATGTTTATTGTAATGGATAGGGTTAGAACTAGAAATAGGGCTGGGGGAGAGTTAGAGTTAATCTTAGGCCAAGATTAGGGGTAGAACTATGTTTAGGGCTAAATTAGGGCTAGGTTAGTGCTAGGGTTAGTATTAGGGTTATGCCTATGGTTAGGGCTAGAGATATGTATAGTGTTAGGGTTAGGTTTAGTTATAGGTTTAGGGGCAATGATGGGGTTATACCTAAGTTCGGGTATGGGGTGAGGGTTAAAATTAGAGATAGGGCTAGAGTTAGGGTTTTGGATAGCATTAAGGCTAGTTATAGGCCTAAGATGAGGACTAGTGTTTGTGTTAGGATTAGGACTGTTGCTATTGTCAGGTCTGGATTTATGGTTATGGTTAGTTTTAGGGTTAGGCTATGGCTAGGTCTAGTGTAAGGGTTAAGTTTATTTTAAGGGTCAGGTTTAAAGCTAGGTGTATTATTAGGGTCAGGGTTCAAGTAGGGTTTGGTTTAGGTTAAGATTTAGGGTATAGCCTTGAATTAGCTTTAGGGAGAGGGTTAGGGTCTGGGTTAGGGTAATTGATAGGGTTAGGTTAAGGGTTCTGGTTAGGTTTAGAGTAAGGAATAAGGTTAGTGTTAGCAATGGTGTTAGGCCTAGGGTTAGCATTTGGGTTAGGCTTATCTTTAGGGTAATGGATAGGGTTAGAGGAAAGGTTAGGGCTAGGGTTAAGGTTAGAATTAGTAATAGGGTTAGGTTTAGGCCTAGGGTTAGTGTCAGGGTTAGTTTTGGTGTAAGTGTTAGCGTTTGAGCTAGGATCAGGGCTAGCGTGAGGGTTAGGGTTTGAGTCAGGGCTAGGGTTAGTTTTAGGGTTAGGGTTATGTTTAGACTGAGGGTTAGAGTTTGAGCTAGGGTTAGGGCTAGGGCAAAGGTTAGCATAAGGGTTAGGTCTTAGATTATGGTTAGGGTTATGATTAGGGTTAGGTTTAGAGCTAGGATAAGGGCTAGGTTTTGTGTGATGTTTAGGCCTAACGTTTGGGCTATGGGTAATGTAAGAGCTAGGGATATTGTTATGGCTAGTGTTAGGGTCAGAGTTATGGATAAATCTATTGTTAGGGTTAGGTTTTGGTTTAGGATAAGGTTTAGAGCTAGGGTTTCTATTAGGGTAAGGGTCATTGTTGGGTTAGGTTTAGTTTTATGCTTAGGGCCACAATTAGGACTAGCATTTGGTCTAGTTATAAGTTTAGTCTTTACGTTAGGTTAAGGTTTATTGGTAGGACTAGTGCTAGGGCTTTTTTAGGGCTATTGCTAGATTTATTACTCTCTTTAGGATTAGGTTTGGTCTAGTGCTAGTGTTACTGTTAGGTTTAGGTATAGGTCTACCGGTAGGGGTAGGGGTAGGGTTTGCTTTAGGTTTAGTGTCAGGTTTAGACCTGGGGTTACTGTTAGGTTCAGAATAAGAGACATGGTTAAGATTAGAGTTAAAGCTAGCATGAGGGCTAAGTTTATGACTAGTAATAGAGTTAGGGTTTGGGGTAGGCTAAGGATTAAAGTTAGGACTAGAGTTACACTAGGGAGAAGGTTTGGCTTAGGGTAAGGGATAGGGTTAGAGGTACGGTTAGGGTTAGGTTTAGAGTCAGGGTTCGGTTGAGGCTAGGACTTGTGTTAGCATTCGGGATACAGCTAATGAAAGAACTAGTTTTCTGATTAGGGCTAGTTCTCGGGTTAGCATTAGGGCAATGTTTAGAGCTAGGGGTACTATTAGGGTCTGACTCAGGGTCAGGGTTATTTCTATGGTTAGGGTTATGATGCAAATTAGGGCTAAGTTTAGGGATATGTGTAAGGTTAGTGTTTGGTTTAGGTTAAGGGTTAGGGTTAGGATAATGGCTTGGTTTTGTTTTAGGGTTAGGGTAGGGTTAGAGCTAGTTTTCCAAATAGCATTAGGTTTACGGATAGTGTTAGGGTGAGGTTTGGGTTTAAGATTAGGGTTTACAACCAGGTTTAAGGCTACAGTGATATTTAGAGTTAGGATTGGGGCTAGGGATAGGGCTAGTGTTTGGATTATGGTAAGGGATAGGTTTTAAAATAAGGATAGGTCTACGGCGAGAGTGAGAGTTACTCTTAGGGCTAGGGATAGGATTAGGTTTAGGATTAGGGTTAATTTAGGGCTAGGATTAGCCCTAAGGTTAGTGTTAGTTTTTGGCCTAGAGTTAGAGCTAGGGTTAGGGTTAAGTTAGGGTTAGGGTAAGATATGATGTTACAGCTACATTTTGGGCTAGGGTATGGGATAAAATTAGGGTTAGGGTTCTGGTTAAGGTTAGGATTAGGATTAAGGCTAGACTTAGGGCTAGAATTAGGGGGATGGTTTGTGCTAGGGTTAGGGCTAGGATTAGTTCTGGGGCTAATGTCAGTTCTAGGGTTATGGTGAGGGATAGTTTTAGGGTTAGGTTTATGGCCAGGTCTATTGTAAGTGTTATGTTGAGGGTTAGGTTCAGGTTTACCACTAGGGGTATTATTAGGGTCAGGGTTAGGGTGTGGGTTAGGTTAAGGTTTAGTGTTAGGGCCAAAATTAGCCTTAAGGTTAGGGTAATGGATATGGTTAGTTTTCAGGTTCAGGTTAGGTTTAGTATAATGGACAGGGTTAGGCTAAGGCATAGGGTTAGAGTTAGGCCTAGGGACAGAATTTGGTTAAAATATGGTTCAGTTAATGGATAGGATTAGAGCTACAGTTAGGATCAGGGTTATGGTTAGGTTCGGGCTATGGTTAGAGTTAGGCCTAGGGTTAGAATTTGCTTAGAGTTATGGTTAGGGTAATGGATAAAATTATATCTAAGTTTAGGGCTAGTGTTAAGGTTAGGAATAGGGTTATGGTTCGGTTTAGGTTTTGAGTTAGGACAAGGTTAGGTTTAGGGTTAGGTTTAGGTTAAGTGTTAGGGCTAAATATAGGGCTAGGGCTACAATTAAAACTAGGGTTAGGGCCCAGATTAGGGCTAGGGTTTGTGTTAGTTTAGGGCTGGTGTAGGACTACGGCTAATGTAAGAACTATGGTTATGATTAGGGCTAGTATAAAGGTTAGAATTAGGACTGGGTCTAGTGTTTATATTAGGTTTAGGTTTAGTGGTATGATTAGAGATAGGGTTAGTGTTAGTGTCATAGTCAAGTTCAGTGTTACTTTTAGGATTAGGGATAGGACTCAAATTAGGGCGAGGGTTAAGGCTAGGTGTAGGGTAAGGATTTGTGTTAGAGTTAGGGTAAATATTAGGGATAGTGCTAACGTCAGGTCTACGGTTATGTTTAGGTTAGGATTAGGGTAGAGGCTATGGCTCAGTTTTGTTTTAGAGCTAGGGCTAGGGTTAGGGCTAGTTTTGGGATTAGCAATAGTGTTAGGGCTAGGAGTAAGGTGAGGTTTAATTTTATATTAATTGTTATGGGTAGATCTAGGTTTAGGCCTAGGGCTATTGTGAGGGCTAAAGTTAGGGCTAGTGTTATGGTTATGATAACAGATAGGGTTAGAATTAGAAATAGGGCTAGGGCTAGAGTTAGAGATAGTCTTAGAGCTAGGGTAAGGGGTGGGTTTAAGGTTAGGCCTAAATTAGGGCTAGGATTAGAGCTAGGGTTAGGGCTAGGGTTATGGTTAATGTTAGTGTTAGGGATAGGGTGAGGTTTAGGGAAAGGTATGGGGTTATAGCTAGGTTTAAGGATAGGGCGAGAGTTAGAATTAGGGTTAGGGATAGGTTAGGGTTTGGGTTATGATTAAGGATAAATTTAGGGCTAGGTTTCAGGGTTTTTGTTAGGAATAGGGCTAGGATTAGGGTGAGAGCTAATGGCAGGTCATGGGTTATTGTTAGGGATAGTTTTAAGGTTGGGTTATGGCTAGGTCTAGTGTAAGGTTTACGTTTAGGGTAAGCATCAGATTTAGAGGTAGGTGTATTATAAGGGTCAGAGTCTGGGTAGGGTTTGATTTAGTTTAAGGTTTAGAGTTAAGGATTGAATTAGCAGTAGGGTTAGGTTTAGAGTTAGGGTAATGGATAAGGTTAGGTTTTGGATTCAGGTTAGGTTTAGAGTAATGGATATGGTTATTGTTAGTGATAGGGTTAGTGTTAGGCCTAGGATTAGCATTTCGTTTAGGCTTATCTTTAGGGTAATGGATAGGGTTAGAGCTAAGGTTAGGGCTAGAATTAAGGATCAGGTTATGGCTAGGGTTAGGGTTAGGCCTAGGGTTAGTGTCAGGGTTAGGTTTAGGGTAAGTATTAGGGTTTGAGCTAGGGTTAGGTCTAGGGCAAGGGTTAGGGTTAGAATCAAGTCTAGGGTTAGGGTTAGTGTTAGTGTTATTATTAGGGAAAGAGTTAGAGTTTGAGCTAGGTTCAGGACTAGGGCAAGCCTTAGGGTTAGGATTAGGTCTTGGGTTATGGTTAGGGTTACGATCAGAGCTAGGTTAGGGCTAGGATAAGGGCTAGGTTATATGATGTTTATGGATAGCGTTAGGGCTATGGGTAATGTAAGAGCTCGGGTTATGGTTGTGGCTAGTTTTAGGGTTAGGGTTATGGATAAGTCGAGTTTTAGGATTAGGTTTTATGTTAGGATACGGTTTAGACCTAGGGATTGTGTTAGGGTAAGCGTCAGTGTTTGGGTCAGGATTAGAGCCAGAACTAGGAATTTTGTTGGGTCTAGGGATAGGGTTACTCTTTGTGTTAGGATGAGGGTTATTTTTAGGGCTAGTTCAAGGTTTTTGTTTAAGGCTAGGGCCAGATTTATGAATCTATTTAGGATTAGGTTCGGTTTAGTGCTGTTTTTACTGTTAGGTTTAAGTATAGTTTTACTGGTAGGGATAGATTTAGGGTCTGGTTTAGGGTTAGTGTCAGGTTTAGATCTAGGGTTAGTGTTAGGGTCAGAATAAGGGTTAGGGTTTGGGATAGGGCTAAAGCTAGAATGAGGCCTTGGATTAGGACTAGTATTAGAGTTAGGGTTTCAGATAGGCTAAAGATTAGTTTTAGGACTAGGGTAGCATTAGGGTGAGGGTATGGCTTATGTAATGGATAGGATTAGAGGTAGAGTTAGGATGATGGATAAGATTAGGGATAGGGTTAGGGTTACTGTTAGGATTAAGTTTAGGGTTAGGGTTGTGATTTGAATTAGTTTTAGGGTTAGGGTTAAGGTTAGGGTTAGCATTAGTGTTTAAGATAGGGTTATAGTTAGGTTTCGGTTTAGTGCTAGGTTTAGGTTTATGGTTAGTGTTAGGTTTAGAGTTATCATTAGTTGAGTGTTAGGGTTAGGGTAAAGGTTAGGGTTAGGGTTAGTGTCAGGGTTATGGTTAGGGTTAGAGACAGGGTTAGGTGTAGGGTTAGGCTTAGGGTTAGGATTAGGGTTAGGGTTAGTGGTAGGGTTAGTGTTAGGTTTAGTGTTAGGATTAGTATTAGGGTTAGGGTTTGGTTTAGGCTTAGGGTTACAGTTAAGGTTAGGATTAGTATTAGCGTTAGGGTTAGTGTTAGTGTTAGGGTTAGTGTTTGTGATACGGTTAGGTTTAGGCTTAGGGTTCAGGTTAGGCTTAGGGTTAGTTTTAGAGTTAGTGTTACAGTTGGCTTTAGGGTTAGTGTTAGGTTAGTGTTTTTTATAATTAGGTTTAGGTAGTGGTTAGGGTTAGGTTAGGTTTAGGGTTATGGTTTGGTTAGGGTTTGTGTTAGGATTAGCATAAGGTTAAGGTTTTGTGTAGGGTTAGGGTTAGGGTGTGGGTTCATGTTACAGTTATGGTTAGGATTAGGTTTAGGGTTCATGTTAGGGTTACATTTAAGTTTACGGTTAGGATTAGGGTTACTGTTACAGTTAGGGTTAAGTTTAGGGTTAGGATTATTGTTTGGGTTAGTGTTAGAGTTAGGTTTAGTGTTAGTGTTAGGGTTACATATAGAATAAGTGTTAGGGTTAAGGTTACATTTCTGGTGAGGTGTAATGTTAGTATTAGTGTAAGGCTTAGTGTTAGTGATAGGATTAAGGTTAGGTATAGGATACCATTAGGGTTAGGGTTCAGTTTAGCGTTAGGTTTATTGTTAGGGTTAGGGTTCATGTGAGGTTTAGGCTGTATTGTTGGGTTAGGGTTCAAGTTAGTGTTAGGGTTAGGTTTAGGGTTAGGATAAGTGTTAGGTTTAAGTTTAGCATTAGTGTTAGTGTTAGTGTTAGACTTAGGTTTAGGTTTAAAATAAATATTAGGGTTAGGGTTAGGGTTAGGTTTAGGGATAGTGTTATGTTTAGGGTTAGGTTTCATGTAAGTGTTAGTGTTAGTGTTAGTGTTAAAGGTAGGTTTAGGGTTAGGGTTAGTGTTAGTTTTAGATTAGGGATCAGGTTAGGGATAGTATTAGGATCAGGGTAAATTTTAGGGTTAGTGTTACATTAAGGGATAGGGGTAGGTTTAGTGTTAGGGTTAGGTTTTGAATTAGGTTAGTGTTAGGTTTAGGGTCAGGGTTAGTGTTAGTCTTAGGGTAAGGGTTAGTGTTAGGGTTAGGTTTATGCTTAGTGTTTGGGTTAGGGATAGGGTTAGGGATAGGGTAAGGTTTAGGATTATGGTTTGAGTTAGGTTTAGGATTAGGGTTAGGTTTTCTGTTAGGGTTAGGGTTAGGGTTGGATTAGGTTTAGAGTTAGGGTTCAGGTAATTGTAAGGTTAGTTTTAGGTTTAAGGGTAAAATTAGGGTTAGTGTTAGGGTTACTATTAGGGTTATCGTTAGGGTTAATGTTAGGTTTAGCTTTAGGGTTATGGTTAGGTTTTGTTATAGGGTTAGTGTTGAGGTTACGGTTGGGGTTAGGGTTAGTGTTAAGTTAGTGTTAGGGTTAGGGTTAGGGTTACATAAGGTTTAGCATTAGGGTTTAGGTTTATCATTTGGGTTGTGATTACAGCTAGTTTGATGGCTAGGGAGAGGGTTATAATTAGGGTAAGTGTTAGGTTTATGATTAAGGTGAAGTTTATGTCTAGGATATGGGCTAAGGTTTGTGTTAGTGTTAGGAGTAGGATTAGAGCTAGGGCAAATGTCAGGTCTAGGGTTACAGTTAGGGATAGTTTAGGGTTAGGTTTATAGCTAGGTCTATTTTAAGGGTTAGGGTTAGGGTTAGGATCAAGTTTAGAGCTAGGGTATTATTAGAGTTAGGGTCAGGTTTAGGGTTTTTGTTATGTTAAGGTTTAGGTTTAGGGCTCGAATTAGCATTATTGTTAAGGATAGTATAATGATAGGTTTAGGGTTCAGGTTAAGTGTAGGGTAATTTATAGGGTTAAGTTTAGGTATAGTTTAAGGTTTTGGCCTAGGGTTATCATAAGGGTTAGGGTTATCATTAGAGTAATTGTTAGGTTAGACTAGGGTTTGGGGTAGGATTATGCTAAGCATTAAGTCTAGGCTTAGGGTTAGGGCTATGGTTAGGATTAGGATTAGCTTTAGGGTTAAAGCTAGGGTAGACCTTGGATTTGGGCTAGGTTTTGCAATAGGTTAGGGCTACAGCTAATGAAAGAACTTGTTATGGTTCAGGCTAGTTTTAGGGTTAATGTTAAGGCTAGGTATATTTTTAGGGTTAGGTTTAGGGTTGGGGTTGTGTTAGGAGCTAGGGTTACTGTTAGTGTCAGGGTCAGTGTTCTGGTTAGTGTTCTGGTTAGAATTAAAGCCAGAATTAGGTCTAGGGGAAGAGTTAGTGTTTGGCTTAGGCTAAGGTTATTGTTAGGGCTATGTCTAGGTTTTTCTTTAGGTCAAGGGTTCGAGTAATGGCTAGATTCATGATTAGGTTTAGGTCTAGGGCTAGTTTTAGGGTTAGGTTTAGGTATAAGGTCATCGGACGGGCTACTGTTAGGGTTCAGTTCAGGGTTAGGTTCAGGTTTAGACCTACGATTAGCTTTAGGGTCAGAATAAGGGTCAGGGTTAGGGTTAGGTTTTGGGTTATGGTTAGAGCTAGAATGAGTGCTAGTGTTAGGACTAGTAATAGGATTAGGGATTTTGTTATGTTAAGGATTAGGGTTAGCATTAGGGTTAGGGTTTGGCTTAGGGTAAGGGATAGGTTTAGAACTAGGGTTAGGTCTTGTAATAGAACAAGGGTTAGGTTAAGCTAGGTTTAGGGCTCAGATTAGGGCTAGTATTGTGTTAGGTTTAGGGATAGGCAATGGCTAATGTAAGAACTAGGGTTACAATTAGGGTGAATTTGGGGTTATGGTTAGGGGTTAAACCTCTAGTGTAGGATTAGGTTTAAGGTTAGGGTGATATTTAGAGCGAGTGTTAGTTTTAGGTTAATAGTCAGGGTCAGAGTTAGATTTAGAGTTAGGGTTAGGATTCCTCAAAAGGCTAGGGTTACTGTAAGGATTTGGTTTAAGGTTAGCATGGTGTTTAGAACAAGGGTGGGTGTTAGGATATGAGTCAGAGTCAGTGTTAGTATTCAGGTTAAGGTTAGGACTCGAATTAGGGCTAGGGTTAGTTCTAGGTGTAGTATTAGGATTTGGTTCAAGTTAACGTTTAGTGTTAGGGCTGTTACTCAGTTTTGTTTTACTGCTAGGGTTAGGATTAGGGCTAGTTTCATGATTAGTGTTAGCATTAGTGCTAGTATTAATGTTAGGCTTAGGCTTAGGGTTAGTGTTAGAGTTAGAGTTAGAGTTAGATCTTGGGTTACAAATAGAAATAAGAATTAGGCAAGTGTTATGGCTAGGTTTATGGCTATGTTTAGGGTTTAGTTAAGGGATATGGTTAGAATTAGGGCTAGGATTAAGGCTAGGGTTAGTGTTCAGCTTTGGTCTAGTGCTAGGGTTAGGGTTAGGATTAAGTTTAGGGTAAGGGATGATGTTATAACTAGGTTTAGTCAGAGGGTGAGGGTTAGAATTAGGTTATGGCTATGGTTAAGGTTAGGGTTATGATTAGCCTTGGTTTAGGGCTGGGTTTGTTTTAGGTTTAGGACTAGGATTAGTGCTAGGGCTAATATGAGGTATTGGGTTATGGTTAAAGATAGTTTTAGTGTTAGGTTTAGGGCTACATGTTGTGTAAGGGTTAGTTTTAGGGTTAGGGTCAGGTTTAGAGCTAGAACTATTTTTACAGTCAGGGTCTGGGTTAGGGTTTGGGATAGGTTACGTTTTAAAGTTAGGGCTCAAATTAGCATTAGGGTTAGTGTTAGGTTAATGATAGGGTGAGGTTTAGAGTCTAGGTTTGGGTTAGGGTAATGGAATGGGTTCGGATTAGGGATAGGGTTAGGTTTAGGACTAGCTTTAGCATTAGAGTTAATGTTCTGTTTATGACAATGGATAGGGTTAGAGCTAGGGTTAGAGCTAGAGTTATGTTTATGATTAGGGCTAGGGTTAGGGTTAGGATTAGGGTTAAAATTTGGGTTACAGCTCGGATTAGGGCTAAGTTTTGTGTTAAGTTCGTGTGAGAGTTAGGGTTATGGTTAATGTAAGTACCAGAGTTATGTTTAGGGCTAAATTTGGGGTTGGAGTTAGGGCTTTGTCTAGTCTTAGGTTTAGGTTTAGGATTAGGGTTATGTTCACAGCTAGGGTTAGTGTTATGGTCAGAGTCAGGGTCAGGGTTAGTTTTAGTGTTTGGATTAAAACTCAAATTAGGGCTAGGGTAAAGGTAAAGTTTTGGTTTAGGTTAAGGTTTAGGGTTAGGGCTATCATTCAGTTTTGTTTTGGGTCTAGGGCTAGGGTTACGGCTAGTTTTAAGATTAGCATTAGGGTTAGGGCTAGTGTAAGATTTAGAATTAGTGGATACGGCTAAATTTAGATTTAGCGTTTGGGATAGGGTTTAATTAGGGCTAGGGTTAGTGTTTAGATAAAGCCTAGCAATAGGGTTAGGGTTAGGTTTAAGTTTAGGATAAAAAATGGTGTTATAGCTAGGTTTATACGTAGGGTGAGGGTTAGAGTTAGGGTTAGGGCTAGGGTTGGAGATAGGGTTATGATTAAGGCTAAATTTAGGACTAGGATGAAGGGTAGTGTTCATTTTAGATTCAGGGCTAGGATTAGTGGTAGGGCTAATATTAGGTTCCGCTTAGGGTTAGGGTTATGTTTAGCATAAAGGTTCGGTTTTGAGCTAGGGTTAGGGCTAGTTTTAGGGTTAAGTGTAGGGATATGATTACAGTTGGTTTAGGGTTAAGGTGGTGTTTTGAACTAGATGAGTGTTAGGATATAAGTCAGGTAAAGCGTTAATTTTATGATTATGATTAGGGCTTGAATTAGGGCTAGGGTTAGATCTAGGTGTAATGCTAAGTTTTGGTTTAAGTTAAGGTTTGAGTTAGGCCTGTTGCTTGGTCTTGTTTTAGTGCTATGATTAGGTTTAGGACTAGTTTTATGATTAGCTTTAGGGTTAGTGCTAGGGTTATTGTTAGGTTTAGGATTAAGGCTAGATTTATGGCTAGGATAAGGGCTAAGTTTTGTGTTAGGTTTAGGGTAAAAACTAAGGCTAGGATTCATGTCAGGTCTAGGTTTATAGTTATTAATATTTTTAGGATTCGGTTTATGGCAAGGTCAAATTAAAGTGTTAGGTTTAGGGAAAGGGTCAGATTAAGATCTGGGGATTATTAGGGTCAGGGTCAGACTTTGTGTTTGGGTTAGGTTAAGTTTTAGTGTTAAGGCTCAAATTAGCATTAATGTTAGTGTTAGGTTTAGGCTTAGGTTCGGTTTAAGGTAATGAATATGGTTAGGGGTTGTGATAGGTTTAGAGTTAGGCCTAGGGTTAGCATTAGTGTTATAGTTATCATTAGGGTAATTTATAGGTTGAGACCTATGGTTAGGGCTAGGATAATGGTTAGGATTAGGGCTAGAGTTAGCGTTAGGGTCAGGGTTAGGGCGAGGATTACACTTAGGATTAAGTTTAGGGTAGGGTTTAGGGTTTGAGCTAGGAATTTTGGTATGGCTAAGATTAATTCATGGTTTGGTCTAGGGTTATGAACAAGGTTAGTGTAACGGTTAGGGCTAGGGTTATCATTAGGGTTAGGGTAATAGGTTTAGATGTCATGTTAAAGATATTTCTAGGTTAACGTTAGCGTTATGTTTAGTTTTAGGAATAGGGTTAGCATTTGAGCTAGCTTAGGTTTAGAGTGAGGGTTAGGTTAGGTTCACTGTTATTTCTAGGGTTAGGTTTATGTTTAGGGTTAGGGTAGGTTTAGCTTTAGGTCTAGTGTTATCATTAGGGTTAAGTTTCGGGTTAGAGTAATGGGTAGGGTTCAAGCTAGGGTTAGGGCTTGGGTTAAGGTTAGGATTAGGGCTGGGTTTAGGTTTAGGGTGTGACCTTGGGATAGTGTTAGGGTTAGATTAAGTGTAAGGGTTAGGGATGAGCTAGGTTTAGGGCTAGGTTAAGGGTTAGGTTTACAGTCTGGGCTAGGGTAGGTATATGGTTAGGTTAAGGGCTGGAGTAACATTACTTTTAGGGTTATTGTTAGTATAATGGATAGAATTAGAGCTAAGGTTTGGGCTATGGTTACAGTTAGGATTAGGGTTAGAATTTGGATGAGGTTTAGGGTTTGGTCTAGGGTTACTTTATGGTAAGGTTTAGTGTTTGAGCTAGGGTTAGGGCTAGAACGAGGTTTAGGGTTAAAGTTACTGATAAGTTTAGGTTTATAGTTATGCTTAGGGTTAGGTTTAGGGCTGTAATTAGGGCTGGGTTTTGTGTGAGGTTAAGGGCTACTGTTAGGTATATGTGTAATGTAAGAGCTAGAGTTATGGTTATGGCTATATTTAGAGTTCATCTAGTGTTAGGATTAGTTTTTGGCATAGAATCAGGTTTAGAGCTAGGGTTTTTGTTAGGGTAAATGTCAGGGTTCAGGTTAGGATTAGGTTTAGGCTTAGGTCCAGAATGAGGACTAAGGTTAGGTCTAGGGGTAGAGATAGTGTTTGGTTTAAGTTAAGGGTTATTGTTAGGGCTAAGGCTAGGGTTATGGCTATATTTAGGATTGGGTTTAGATCTAGGCTAGTGTTATTGTTAGGTTTAGTTTTAGGGTTACTGGTAGGGCTAGTGTTAGTTTTCAGATAAGGGTTAGGGTCAGGTTTGAACCTAGGTTTAGTGTTAGGGTCAGAATAAGGCTCAGGGTTAGAGTTAGGTTTTGGGATAAGTTTAGAGCTAGAATGAGGGTTAGGATTAGGACTAGTAATAGAGTTAGGGTTTGGGGTATGCATAGAATTAGGGTTAGGATTAGGGTAGCAATAGGGTGAGGGTTTGACTAAGTGTAAGAAATAGAGTTAGAACTACAATTAGGACTAGTGATAGGGTTAAGGTTAGGGCCAGGGTTAGGATTAGGATTAAACCTAGGGTTAAGCCTTGGATTAGGGCTAGGTTTTGTGTTAGGTTTAGGACTGTGGCTAATTTAAGAACTGGCATTACAATTAGGGATAGTTTTAGTTTTAGGTTTAGGGCGGGGCCAAGTGTTAGGATTAGGTTTAATGATAGGGTGATGTTAGAACTAGGGTAAGTGTTAAGGTCAGAGTCAGTGTTAGTATTATTTCTAGGGTTATGGTTAGGATTCGAATTATGTCTAGAGTTAGGGCTCGCTGTAGTGTTAGGGTTTGCTTTAGGTTAAGGGTTAGTTTCAGTGAAATGGCTCAGTTTTGCTTGAGAGCTAGTGCTTGGGTTGTGGCTACTTTTCAATTTAGCGTTAGGGTTACAGCTAGTGCTAGGGTGTGGTTTAGGCTTAGGGTTAGGGTTAGATTTAGAGTTAGGTTTAGATCTATGTCTAGGGCTACAGCGAAGTGTAGGGCTAGTGTTAGGGCTAGAATTTAAGTTATGATAAGGGATAGGGTTAGAACTAGGGATAGGGCTATGGTGAGAGTTAGAGTTAGTGTAAGGATTAGATTTAGGGTTAGAAATAGGCCTTAATTAGCGCTAGAATTAGAGCTAGTTATTAAGTATTAGAGTATTAAGGCTGAGCCTAGGTTTATGGTTATGGTTATGGATATGGTTAGGTATGATGTTATAGCCAGCTTAGAACTAGGGCGAGGGTTAAAATTAGGTTTACGTCTATGGTTAGTGTTAGTTTTAGGATTAAGGCTAAAATTAGGGCTAGGATTAGGGCTAGAGTATTTTTTTTAGGATTAGGGCTTCATTAGGGCTACGGCTAATGTTAGGTCTATGGTTTTGGTTACAGATAGTTTTATGGTTAACATCATTAGGGTTAGGATAAGGTTAATGGGTATGATTAGTTTTAGGGTTCATGTTAGGTTTAGGACAATGTATAAGTTTACGGTTAGAAATAGGTTTAGGGTTATCCTAGCGTTAGCACTAGGATTAGGATTAGGATTAGGATTGGGGTAATGGATAGGGTTTCAGCTCGGGTTAGGTCTAGGTTTATGGTTAGGATTAAGGCTAGTTTTAGGGTTAGGTTTTGGGTTATATCAGAGGTTACAGTTAGGGTTTGTGTTAGGTTATAATAAGGGTTAGGGCTAGATTTAGGGTTATGGTTAGGTATAAAGGTAGTGTTACTGCTCTGATTACGGATAGGTTTTGGGTTAAGTTAAGTTAAGTTTAGGGCTACAGCCAATGTAAGAACTAGGGTTATGATTAGAACTTGTTTTATTGTTAGGGTTAGGGCTAGGTCTAGGGTTAGGTTTAGGTTTAGGTTTTGAGTGATGTTTAGAGCTAAGGTTAGTGTTAGGGTCAGAGTCAGGGTAAGGGTTTGTTTTAGGGTTAGGGATAGGACTCGAATTAGAGCTAGGTTTAGGGATAGGTGTAGGATTAGGTTTTGGTTTGTGTTAAAGGTTAGGGTTAGGGCTATGGCTAGGTTGTTTTGTAGGGCTAGGGCTAGGTTAGGGCTAGTTTTAAGACTACCATTAGTGTTACAGCTTGTGTTATTGAGAGTTTTAGCTTAGGGTTAGGGTTTGATTTAGAGTTAGGGTTTGAGATAGGATTAGAGCTAGAACTAGGGTTAGGGCTAATGCAAAGGCAAGTGATAGTGATATGAACTCCCATTTTTACCCCAAATACAAAGGGGTATTATATTGTAAAGGATAGGGTTAGAACTAGAAATAGGGCTAGGTCGAGAGTTAGAGTTAATCTTAGGGCTAGGGTTAGGTTAGGTTTAGGGCTAAATTAAGGCTAGGAATAGGTCTAGTGTTTGTATTAGGTTTAGGTCTAGTTTAGGCTTAGGTTTAGGTTTAGGGATAAGGTTAGGATTAGGGGAATGGATGGGGTTAAAGCTAGTTTTAGGGCTAGGTCAAATGTTAGAATTTCGGTTAGGACTAGGGTTATGGATTGATTTAGTAATAAGGCTAGGTTTAGGGCTAGGATGAGGGCTAGGCTTTGTTTTATGGTTATGGCAAGAATTAGGGCTAGGGTTAGTGTTAGGTCTAGGCTTACATTAGGCATAGATTTAGGGTTAGATTTATGGCTAGGTCTAGTGTAAAGGTTTGGGTTAGGATAAGGTTCAGGTATAGAGCGAGGGTTATTATTAGGGTTAAAATTAGGTTTCAGGTTTTGTTTAGGTTCAGGTTTAGGTTTAGACTTGAATTAGCATTAGGGTTTGGTTAGGGTAATGATAGGTTTGGGTTTAGGGTTCATGTTATGTATAGTGTAATTGATAGGGTTAGAGTTAGCAAATGGGATGGGGTTAGGCCTGGGGTTATGGTTGTGCTTAGGGTAAGGGATAGTTTTAGGGCTAGGGTTATGGTTTTTATTAGGGCTAGATTTAGGTTTAGGCATAGGGTTAGGTTTAGGTTTAGGTTTAGGGTATGGTTTAGAGTTTGATCTATGGTTAGCACTAGGGCAAGGGTTAGGTTTAGGTTTAGGTCTAGGTTATAGTTAGGGTTAGGTTCAACTTTAGTGTTAAGATTAGGGCTAGGGTTATCATTAGGTTTAGGGTATTGTATAGGGTTTGATGTCATATTAGGGTTAGGGTTAGGGTTAAGTTTAGGCTTAAGTTTATGGTTAGGGATAGGTATAGTGTTAGGTTTAGTGTAATGGTTAGGGTTTGAGCAATGATTAGTTCTATGGCAAGGGTTAGGTTTATGGATATGCCTAGGGTTAGGGATAGGTTAGATTTAGGGTAAGGGCTAGCATTATCATCAGGGTTAGGGTTAGGGTTAGGGTAATGGGTGTGTTCAGTGCTAGGGTTAGGGCTAGGTTTATCATTATGTTTAAGGTTAGAGTTAGGGTAATATGTAGGCTTAGAGCTAGGGTTCGGGATATGGTTAAGGTTAGTATTAGGGCTAGGGTTTAGGTTAGGTTTAGGTTTAGGCCATGGGTTAGTGTTAGGCCTAGGTTAAGTTTAAGGGTTAGGGACTGAGCTAGGGTTTGAACTAGGATGAGGATTAGGGTTAGAGTCAGTGTGAGGGTTAGGGCTAGGGTTAGCATTAGTGTTATGGTTATGGTTAGGGTAGTGGATAGAGTAAGAGGTAGATTTTGGCCTATGGTGATGGCTAGTCTCAGGGTTAGTGATATGGTTACATCTAGCGTTAGGGTTATGTGTTTTGTTAGGATAAGGTTTAGAGCTAGAGTTTGTGTTAGGGTAAGGGTCAGTGTTCGGTTTAGGTTTAGGTTTATTGTTAAGGCCAGCATTAGGACTAGGGTTTGTTCTAGGGGTATGGTTAGTGTTTGGGTTAGTTTAAGGGTTATTATGAGGGCTAGGATGAAGTTTTTGTTTAGGGCTAGGCCTAGAGTTATCACTCGATAATAGATTAAGTGTAGGTCTAGGTCTAGTGTAGTGTAAGGTTTAGTTATAGGGATACAGGTATGGCCAATGTTAGGGGTCTGCTTAGGGTTAGGGTCAGGTTTAGACCTATGATTAGTGTTAGGGTCAGAATAAGCGTCAGGGTTAGTGTTAGGGTTTGGGATAGTGATAGAGCTAGATTGAGGATTAGGGTTAGGACTAGTAATAAAGTTAGGTTTTGGGTTCAGCTAAGGATTATGTTTAGGAGAAGGGTAGCTTTAGGGTTATAGTTTGTCTTAGGGTAAGGGATAGGATTAGCACTAGTGTTAGGGCTAGAGTTAAGGTTAGGGTTATGGGTAGGGTTAGATTTAGGATTAGGGTTAAAGCTAGGGTTAGAGCTTGGATTAGGTCTAGGCTACATTTTGTGTTAGCTTTAGGGCTACAGCTAATGTAAGAACTAGGTTTACAATTAGGACCAGTTTTGGGGTTAGTGTTACATCTAGGTTTAGTGTTTGGTTAGGGTTAGGGTTATGTTTAGTGTAATGGATAGGTTAGGGTTAGTGAATGTGTTAGGGTTAGGCCAAGGGTAGCATTAGGGTTAGGATTAGGGTTAGGGTTAGGGTAATGGATAAGGTCAGAGTTAGAGTTAGGGCTAGGGTTATGGTTAGTGTTATTGTTGGGGTTAGTGTTAGGTTTAGGGATAGTGCAACGATTAAAGTTAGGGTTAGGTTTAGGATAAGGTTTAGGACTTGTTTTAGGTTTAGAGTTTTGGTTAAAGCTAGGGTTGGGGCTCACATTAGGCCTAAATTTTGGGTAACATTAGTGCTAGTATTAGGGATACAGCTAATGTTTTTTTTTTAATTGGTTGTTCAAAACATTACAAAGCTAATGACATATCAACTTTCATACATTTGATTCAAGTGAGTTATGAACTCCCATTTTTACCCCAAATACAAATTGCAGATTCACATCAGTTACACATTCACAATTTTTACCTAATGCCATATTAGTGACTGTTGTATTCTGCTGCCTTTCCTATCCCCTACTATACCCCCTCCCCTCCCCTCTCATCTTCCCTCTCTACGTCATCTGCTGTTGTTTAGTTCTCTCCCTTGTTCCCCTCCCCTTTTCCTCTCTTAACCTCT
Source organism: Marmota flaviventris (assembly GCF_047511675.1). NCBI lineage: Eukaryota > Metazoa > Chordata > Mammalia > Rodentia > Sciuridae > Marmota > Marmota flaviventris. The sequence continues at coordinate 9,870,318 of NC_092514.1, forward strand.
TATATGTAATTTTGTGTAACATTGAGGGTCACTTACCATTTCCATATGCTTTCCCTTCTCTCTCACTTTCTCTCCCCCCACTCGTCTCTGTTTAATGTTAATCTTTTCCTCATGCTCTTCTTCCCTGTTCTCTTCTTAGTTGCTCTCTTTATATAAAAGAAGACATTTGGCATTTGTTTTTTAAGGATTGGCTAGCTTCGCTTAGCACAATCTGTTCAAATACCATCCATTTCCCTGCAAATTCTATGATTTTGTCATTTTTTAGTGCTGTGTAATACTCCATTGTGTATAGATGCCACATTTTTTTTATCCATTCATCTATTGAAGGGCATCTAGGTTGGTTCCACAGTCTAGCTATTGTGAACTGTGCCGCTATGATAATTGATATGGCAGTATCCCTATAGTACGCTCTTTTAAGATCCTCAGGGAATAGTCCAAGAAGGGCGATAGCTGGGTCAAATGGTGGATCCATTCCCAGCTTTCCCAGGAATCTCCATACTGCTTTCCAAATTGGCCTCACCAATTTGAAGTCCCACCAGCAGTGTACAAGTGTACCCTTTTCCCCACATTCTCGCCAACACTTATTGTTGTTTGACTTCATAATGGCTGCCAATCTTACTGGAGTGAGATGGTATCTTAGGGTGGTTTTGATTTGCATTTCTCTGACTGCTAGAGATGGTGAGCATTTTTTCATGTACTTGTTAATTGATTGTATGTCCTCCTCTGTGAAGTGTCTGTTCAGGTCCTTGGCCCATTTGTTGATTGGGTTATTTGTTATCTTATTGTTTATTTGTTATCTTATTGTTTAATTTTAATAGCTTTTGCTATTCTGGGTCTTTTGTTTTTCCATATGAATTTTATGATTGCTTTATCTATTTCTACAAGAAATGCCGTTGGAATTTTGTTTGGCATCACATTAAACCTGTAGAGAACTTTGGGTAATATTGCCATTTTGATGATGTTATTTCTGCCTATCCATGAACAGGGTACATTTTTCCATCTTCTAAGATCTTCTTCTATCTCTCTCTTTAGGGTTCTGTAGTTTTCATTGTACAAATCTTTCACCTCTTTTGTTAGGTTGATTCCCAAATATCTTATTTTCTTTGAGGCTATTGTGAATGGAGTGGTTTTCCTCATTTCCATTTCAGAAGTTTTGTTGCTGATATACAGGAATGCCTTTGATTTATGCGTGTTGATTTTATATCCTCCCACTTTGCTGAATTCATTTATTAACTCTAGCAGTTTCTTTGTAGACCCTTTTGTGTCTGTTAAATATATTATCATGTCATCCGCAAATAGCGATAATTTAAGTTCTTCTTTTCCTATTTTTATGCCTTTAATTTCTTTTGTCTGTCTAATTGCTCTGGCTAGTATTTCAAGAACTAAATTGAATAGAAATGGTGATAGAGGGCATCCCTGTCTTGTTCCAGATTTTAGAGGGAATGCCTTCAATTTTTCTCCAATTAGGATGATGCTAGCCTGAGGTTTAGCATATATAGCTTTTACCATGTTGAGGTAAGTTCCTGTTATCCCTAGTTTTTCTAGTGTTTTGAACATAAAGTGATGCTGTAGTTTGTTGAATGCTTTTTCTGCATCTATCGAGATGATCATATGGTTCTTGTCTTTAAGTCTATTGATGTGGTGGATTACATTTATTGATTTCCGTATATTGAACCAGCCTAGCATTCCAGGGATGAATCCTACTTGATCATGATGCCCAATTTTTTTGATATGCTTTTGTATTCGATTCACTAGGATTTTATTGAGAATTTTTGCATCCAAGTTCATTAGAGATATTGGTCTGTAATTTTATTTCTTTGAAGTGTCTTTGTCTGGTTTCAGGATCAGGGTGATGTTGGCCTCATAGAATGAATTTGGAAGAATTCCTTCTTTTTCTATTTCTTGAAATAGCTTGAAAAGTATTGGTATTAATTCTTCTTTGAAGGTTTTGTAGAACTCTACTGTATACCCATCCAGTCCACGGCTTTTTTTGGTTGGTAGTCTTTGATGGCTTCTTCTATTTCTTCTTTTGTTATTGGTCTGTTTAAATTGTGTGTGTCTTCCTGACTCAATCTGGGTAGATCGTATGACTTAAGAAATTTATCGATATCTTCATTATCTTCAATTTTATTGGAATATAGGACTTCAAAATACTTTTTAATTATCTTATGTATTTCTGTAGTGTCTGTTTTGATATTGCCTTTTTCATCCCATATGTTAGTAATTTGAGTTCTCTCTCTTCTTCTCTTCGTTAGCATGGCTAAGGGCCTGTCGATCTTATTTATTTTTTCAAAGAACCAACTTTTAGTTTTTTCAATTTTTTCAATGTTTTTTTTTTGTTTGTTTCAATTTCGTTGATTTCTGCTCTAATTTTAATTATTTCTTGTCTTCTACTATATTTGCTGTTGTTTTGCTCTTCCTTTTATAGGTTTTTGAGGTGTAGTGTGAATTCATTTATTTGTTTTTTTTTTTTTTTCTTTTTTTGAGGAAAGAACTCCAAGAAATGAATTTCCCTCTTAAAACTGCTTTCATTGTGTCCCATAGATTCCGGTATGTTGTGTCTGTATTGTCATTTGTCTCTAAGAATTTTTTTATCTCCTTTTCTATGTCTTCTGTAACCCATTGATCATTCAATAAAATATTGTTCATTTTCAATGTGATGTAGGATTTTTCCTTCCTTCTTTTATCATTGATTTCCAGTTTCATTCCATTATGATCAGATATGGTGCATGGTACTATCTCCACACCTTTATATTTACTGAGAGTTGCCCTATGGCATAATATATGGTCTATCTTTGATTAGGATCCATGTGCTGCTGAGAAGAACGTGTATCCACTTGATGATGATTTGTATATTCTATATATGTCGGTTAAGTCTAGGTTATTGATTGCATTATTGAGTTTTATAGTTTCTTTGTTCAGCTTTTGTCTAGATTATCTGTCCAATGGCAAAAGCGGTGTGTTGAAGTCCCCCATAATTATTGTGTTGTTGTCTATTTGACTCTTGAACTTGAGGAGAGTTTGTTTTATGAATGTTGCAGCACCATTGTTTGGTGCATACAAATTGAGAATTGTTATGTCTTGATGGGTGTTGGTTCCTTTTAACAGTATATAGTGTCCTTCTTTATCCCTTTTGATTAACTTAGGTTTGAAGTTGATTTTATTTGATATGAGTATGGCCACTCCTGCTTGCTTCTGAGGGCCATGTAAGAGGTATGATTGTTCCCAACCTTTCACCTTCAGCCTGTGTATGTCTTTTCCTATCATATGAGTCTCCTGAAGGCAGCATATTGTTGGATTTGTTTTTTTTTAATCCAGGTTACTAGCCTATGTCTCTTGATTGGTGAATTTAAGCCATTAACATTTAAGGTTACAATTAAAATGTGGTTTGTACTTCCAGTCATGTTTATTTATTTATTTTACTTTGGCTAGTTTTACCTCTTTGGTTATTTTTCTCCCCCTTTACTGAGATACCTCCCACTGTTAGTTTTGGGCACTATTTTTCCATTCCTCTTCTTGTAGTATTTTGCTCAAAATGCTTTGCAGTGCTGGTTTTCTGGCTGAAAATTCTTTTAGCTTTTGTTTATCATGAAAGATTTTAATTTCATTGTCAAATCTGAAGCTTAATTTTGCTGGATACAGTATTCTTGGTTGGAATCCATTATTTTTCAGCGTTTTAAATACATTGTTCCAGGATCTTCTCACTTTCAAAGTCTGTGATGAAAATCAGTCGTTAACCTAATTGGTTTACCCCTAAATGAAACTGCCTCCTTTCTCTCGTAGCATTTAATATTCTCTCCTTGTTCTCTATGTTAGCTATCTTCATAATAATATGTCTTGGAGTTGGTCTATTATGGTTTTGGATGTTTGGGGTCCTGTAGGCTTCCAGGATTTGGCAATCCATTCCATCTTTTATCTCTGGGAAGTTTTCTAGGATTATTTCATTTAATAACTTCTCCATTCCTTTGGTTTGATCCTCTGTGCTTTCTTTTATCCCAATGACTCTCAAATTTGTTTTTTTTTTTATGAGATCCCATATCTCTTGGATAGATTGCTCATAAGATTTAAGCATCTTTTCTGTGTTGACTATATTCTTTTCAAGTTGATACACTTTGTCTTCATTATCTGATGTTCTGACTTCTACTTGATCTAGTCTATTTGTAATATTCTCATTAGAGTTTTTAATCTGGTTTATGGTTTCTTACATTTCTAGGATTACTGTTTTTTTTTTTTTTTAAATCTCTATCTCTTGGTAAAGCTTCTTCTTTGCAGTTTGAATTTGTTTGTTTAGTTCATTTTCAAAATATCCTTTCAATGCTTGGACTTGCTGTCTCATCTCTTCTCTAATATTCCGTTCCATCTGAGTTAGGTATGCCTTGATTTCTTTCCCTGTCCATGTTTCTGATGCTTCTGGGCCCTCCTGTGGATTTAAGTTGTCCTGCATTGTTTGTAGTCCTATTTTCCCTTGTTTTTTTCATGTTGTTCACATTACTTTCCAGCTCTGTTTGACTGCTTTGTAACTGCTTTCTCCTGTACATTTGTTTTGGCTTTGTATATCTCTGTTGTCTCTCCTTTGTGGTGGGAGATTATGTCTAGAAATGTTGGGCTTTATTGTACTTTAAAGCTGATTCATTCAATTCATAAAAGGCTTCCAGGTTCTGTATGCATATAGTGATTTGTTGTTTGTTCTTAGGACTATATGTCTAGGTTAGGTGCTATGATGGTACGAGGGTTAGTATGTCTTGGCTACTTTAGAAGATTGCTCTACTGAAGGTGGATACTAACAGGCAATTGGATCAGGGTGTTGGTAGTAGCTAGGTATTTAGGAGCCGTATAGTCAGCCTTGAGACATTCACCTATTTGCATTTTGACAATTCCATGTAATGGAAGACATAATGCTTGGGATGAAAGTTGCAGAGTAGGGGAATGAAGGTGCTCTTAAAAAGAAAGAAGGAGAGAGAGATAGATAGATTAGAGGAGAATGAAAAGAACAATAAAACTTGAAACAAGAAATAAAGAGAAAAGGAAAAGGGGAGAAAGGAACAGAGAGAGAAAAAGAAAAAATAAATAAAAATAAAATATTGATGTCTTACAGATCCATTTTCTTCTGTTCCAGTAGGTGGAGCTGTGCCCTCTGAGTGGAGCTTCTGCTCTCTACCTGCCCACAGCAATCCCTGTAAAGCGTCTCCTGGGAGTCTCTCAGACTTGTCAGTCCAGAGCCGTTTCACTTCTCCGGCCCTTACCCCCCTTCCTCCTGTCAGCCAGCCAGCCAGGTCCTGTTCACCACAAGCGGTTCCCCAGAGATCTAGTTACACTTGTAGCCCCACTGTGTGTCCCATTTAAGCCCCAGTGCTGTGGTAAACTGGCAGCTAAGACCTTGGGAGTCACTGCTGATGATATGGGGTTTGGGGGTCAGGGATCCCCTCTGCTTCCCTACAGACATGACCCCTGAGAGGTCCATGAAGTTTCCTGGCTGCTTGTATCTGTATGGGGAGGGAGTCACACACCTGCTAAAGTGGATTCTGCTGGGAAGGAATTCCGTTGGCCAAACTCTGATGACGTCACCTCTCTGCCATGGCGGGCCCCAGGCTCCTTGCTGGAGTATCCGAAGGGAGGGGTGGGACTGGTCTGTCCCCAGTTGGCTTCAGCTCCCAGCTCGCTATTTCATGATGGCTTGGCTAAAGACTTCTTCCTGCCAAGCTGCGTCTCAGAGGCTAGCAGGACCCAGACACGTTTGCTGCTGGCGGACGGGCCTGCAGTCGCGCCGCAGCGCACGGACTGTGGCTGGCGGATCTGGACCTGTGGATACAGCTAATGTTAGAACTAGAGTTATGATTAGGGCCAATTTTAGGGTTATGGTTAGAACTAAGTCTAGTTTTATGGTTAGGTTTAAGTTCACGGTGATGTTTTGAGCTATGGTTAGTGTTAGGTTCAGAGTCAGGGTCAGCGTTAGTTTTAGGTTTGGGGATAGGACTCGAAATAGGGGTAGGCTTAGGGCTAGATGTAGGGTTAATTTTGGTTTAGGTTAAGAGTTAGGGTTAGTGTTATGGCTCATTATATTTTAGGGCTAAGGATAAAGTTAAAGGTAGTTTTACAATTAATCTTAGTGCCATTGCTGGTGATACGGTGAGTTTAGGCTTAGTGGTACATATAGAGTTATGGTTAATTCTAGGGTTAGGGCTATGGCTAGGGTTAGGGCTAAGGTTAGGTCTAGTGTTTGGGTTACGGTAAGTGATAGGGTTAGAACTAGGAATAGAGCTAGGGTGATAGTTAGAGTTAGTCTGAAGTCTAGGGTTAGTGTTAAGTTTAGGGCTATATTAGGGCTAGGAGTATGTCTAGGATTGGTGTTAGGGTTAGGCCTAGTGTTGAGGCTATGTTTAAGATTAGGTTTAGGGTTAGGTTTAGGGGAAGGCTTGGGGTTATAGCTAGTTTTAGGGCTAGGGTGTTGATTAGAATTAGGTTAATGTCTAGGGTTATGTTTGTGTGAGAATTAAGGCTAGATTTGGGGTTAGGATGAGGGGAAAGTATTGCGTTAGAGGTAGGGCAAGTTTTAGGGATAATATCAGGTTTAGGGTTATGGCTAGGGATAGTTATAGGGTTAGGTTCATGTCTAGGTCTAATGTTAGGTTTAGGGTAAGGCCCAGGTTAAGAGTAAGGTGTATTTTTAGGGGCAGGGTCAGGTTTCGGGTTAAATATTAGGGTTAAGGCTCAAATTAGCGTTAGGGTTAGAATTAGGGTTAGGTTTATGGAAAGGTTTGGGTTTAAGATTCAGGGTAAGATTAGAGTATTTGGTGGGATTAGGGTTAGGCCTAGAGTTAGCATTTAGGTTAAGGATATTGTTAGGGTAATGAATAGCATTAGAGCTAGGTTTAGGGCTAGGGTTTAGAATACTATTTGGGCTAGAGTTAGAGTTAGGGCTAGGCCTAGGGTTAGGGTTTGGGTTAGATTTATGGTACAGGTTAGGTTTTGAGCTAGGGTTAGTGCTAGGATGAAGCTTAGGTTTAGGATTATGTCTAGGGTTAGACTTACAGTTAAGGTTAGTGTTAGTGTTAGTGTTAGAGCTAAGGTTATCTTTAGATTTAGGTTAATGGATAGGGTTAGAGGTCGGGGTAGGGTTAGTGGTAGCTTTAGGTTTAGGGTTAGTGTTAAGGTTAGGGCTAAGATTATCATTTGAGTTAGGGAAATGGATAGGGTTAGATGTTAGGTTAGGGTAAGTGGTAGTTTTAGGTTTACGTTTAGTGTTAGGGTTTGGGCTAGGGTTAGTTTTAGAGTAAGTGTTATGGTTTTATCTAGGGTTAAGGCTACGATGAGGGTTAGTTTTAAGGTTAGGTCTAGGATTAGGTTTACAATTAGGATTAGAGGTAGGGTTATCATTAGGGTTAAGGTTCTGTTTAGGGTATTGTATAAATTTAGAGATAGTATTAGGGCTAGTGTTAACATTATGATTAGCCCTAGGCATAGGATTAGGTTTAGGGATAGGACTAGGCTTAAGTTTAGGGTTCACTTTTGGGTTTTATCTAGGTATATGTCTCAGATGAGGGTTAGATTTAGCATGAGTATTAGGCTTAAGGTAAGGAATAAGTTTAGGTTAGGGTTAGGGTTGCACTTTGGGCTAGATTTAGACCTAGGATTAGGGCTAGGTTTTGTGATAGGTTTAGAGCTAGTTATAGTGCTGTGGTAATGTAAGGGTTATGTCTACGGTAATCGCTAGTTCTAGTGTTAGGTTTAGGTTTCATTTAGGGTCAGTTTTATAGCAAGGTTTAGTGTTAGAGTCAGGGTCTGTGTTTGGATTAGGGTTAGGGTTAGCGCTAGAACCAGAATTAGGATTGGTTGGTTCTAGAGGTAAGGATAGTGTTTAGCTTAGGTTAAGGGTTATCCTTAGAGCTAGGGTTAGTTTGTTGTTTAGGTCTTGGTTAAAGATATGGCTAGATTTATGATTAGGTTTAATCTAGGTCTAGTATTAGGGTTACATTTAGATATAGGGTGATGGGTAGGGCTAGTGTTAGGGTTTGTTTTAAATTCAGGGTCAGAATAAGGGTCAAGGTTAGGGTTAGAATGTGGGTTATGGTTATGACAAGAATGAGGGCTAGGTTTAGGACTAGTAATAGGGTTAGAGTTTGGGTTAGACTAAGGACTAGTTATAGGACTAGGGTTAGCATTAGGGATGGGGTTTGGCTAGGGTAAAGAATAAGGTTAGATCTATGGTTAGAGTTAGGGTTCTGGTTAGGGTAGGGCTAGTGTTAGGTGAGGGTTATGGTGAAAGCTAGGGTTAGGTATCAGATTTGGGCTAGGTTTGGTTTAGCATTAGGTTTAAGGTTATGGCTAATGTATGATCTAAGTTTATGATTAGAACTAGTTTTAAAATTAGGGTTAGAACCAGTGCTAGATTTAGGTTAAGTTTTACGTTTAGGGTGATGTTTAGAGCTAGGGTTAGTGTTAATGCCAGAGACAGGTTTAGGGGTAGATTTAGGGTTAAGATTAGGACTCAAATTAGGGCTAGGCTTAGGGCTAGGTATAAGGTTAGTATTTGGTTTAGGTAAAAGTTTAGGGTTATTGTTATGGCTCAGATGTCTATTAGGTCTAAGCCTATGGTTACAGCTCGTTTTAGGATGAGCATTAGGGTTAGGGCTAGTGTTAGGGTTAGTGTTAGTTTTACAATTAGGGTTAGATTTAGAGTTAGGTTTAGATCTACAGTTAGGGCAAAATATAAGGTTAGGGTTAGGGTTAATGTAGGCTATGGCTAGGAATAAGATTATGGTAAGTGATAGAGTTAGAATTAGGGCTAAGTCTAGGGCGAGAGTTATAGTTAGTCTTAAAGCTAGGATTAGGGTTATGTTTAGGATTGGGGCTAGGGTTAGTGTTAGTCTTAGTCCTAGGGTTAAGGTTAGGGCTAAGTTTTATGTTAATGTTAAGGTCTGGGTTAGGTTTAGGGTAAGCAATGGGATTATAACTAGGTTTAGGGCTAGGAAAATAGTTAGAATAAGAGTTAGGTTTATTATTAAGGCTAAGTTTTATTTACAATAAGAGCTAGTGTTTGTGTTTGGCTTAGTGCTAGGATTAGGGCTACGGCTATTGTCAGGTTGAGGGTAACATTAGAGATAGGTTTCGGTTTATGTTTAGGGTTAGGTCTAGTGTAAGTGTTAGACTTAGGGTAAGGGTCAAGTTTAAACCTATGTGTATTATTAGGGTCAGTATTTGGCTTATGGTTTGGTTTAGGTTAATGTTTAGGTTTAGGGCTCGAATTAGCATTAGTGTTAGATTTAGGATTAGGATAAAGAATATGCTTAGGATTAGGGTTCAGGTAAGTTTTAGGGCAATGGATACGTTTAGGGATTGCAATAGGTTTAGGGTTAAGTCTATGATTTTCATTAGGGTTAGGATTGTGTTTAGCATAGTGGATAGAATTAGAGCTAGGTTTAGGGCTAGGCTTATGGTTATGATTAGAATTAGGGTTAGGATAGTTCATATAATTAGAGCTATGATTAGGGCTATGTTAATGTTATTATTAGAGCTAGTGTTAGTTTTGGGTTTGGGATATGGCTAGGTTTATGTTAAGGGTAAAGGTTAGTCTTTGAGCTAGTGTTAGGTCTAAAGTGAGGCTTTAGGTTTAGTGTCAGGGCTAGGGTTGGGTTTATGGTTAAACTTAGGGCTATGTTCAAGCCTAAAATTAAGGCTAGGTTTTGTGCTAGTTTAGGCCTAGTGTTAGGGCCATGGGTAATGTAAGAGCTAGGTTATGATTAGGGGTAGTTTTACGATTAGGGTTATGGGTAGGTCTAGTGTTAGGATTAGGTTTGGTTTAGAGTGAGCTTTGGAGCTAGGATTATGTTAAGGTCAGGGCCCATGTTCAGGTTAGAGTTAGTGTTGGGTTTAGTGCCAGAATTAGGACTAGGTTTAGGTCTAGGGGTAGGGTTAGTGTTTGGGTTAGGATAAGGGTTATTGTTAGGGCAAGGGCTAGGTTGTTTTTGAGGTGTAGGGCTAGAGATATGGCCAGATTTAAGATTAGGTTTAAGTCGAGGGCTAGTGTTAGGTTTAGGTTTAAGTATATTTTCACTGGTAGGGCTAATGTTAGGGTTCGGTTTCGGGTTAGGGTCAGGATTATTCTTGCTGTTAGTATTAGGGTGAGAATAAGTGTCAGGGATAGGGTTTGTGTTTTGGTTATGGTTAGAGCTGGAATGAAGTTTAGGGTTAGGCCTAGTAATAGGGTTAGGGTTTGGGTTAGGCTAGAATTAGGGTTAGGACTAGGGTTAGCATTAGGTTTAGGTTTTAGCTTAAGGTAATGGATAGGGTAAAAGCTCAGGGTTAGATCTAGGGTTAGGTATGGATGAAGGCTAGTTTTAGGGTTAGGGTTAAAACTAGGGTTAGCACTCTGCTTAGGGCCAGGTTTTGGGTTAAGTTGGGGCTAGTGTTAGGTCTACAACTAATGTATAAACCAGGGTTATGATTAGGGCTACTTTCTGGGTAAGTGTTATGCCTAGATCAAGTGTTAGGTTTAGGGTTACCATTTTCGGGATGTTTAGAGCTAGGGTTAGTGTTAGGGTCAGGGTCAGTGTTCAGGTTATAGTTAGGGTTAGGGTTAAACACAGAATTATCACTAGATTTAGGTCTAGGGGTAGGATTAATATTTGTGTTAGGTTAAGGTTTATCATTAGGGCTAGGGCTAGGTGTTTGTTTAGGTCTAGGGCTTAGAGATATGGCTAGAGTCAGGATTAGCTTTAGGTCTAGGGCTAGTGTTAGGGTTAGGATTAGGTATAGGTTTATTGCTAGTGCTAGTGTTAGGGTTCGGTTTACGGTTAGGTTCAGGTTTAGACATACAGTTAATCTTAGGGTCAGAATATGTGTCAGGGTTAGGTTTAGGGTTTGGGTTATAGTTAGAGGTAGAATGAGGTCTAGGGTTAGGAATAGTAATAGGGTGACGGTTTGGGTTAGGCTAAAGATTAGGGTTAGGTTTATGGCTATGTTTAGTGTAAGTCTTAGGTTTCAGGTAGGGGTCAAATTTAGAACTAGGGGTATTATTAGGTTCAGCTTCAGGTTTAGGGTTTTGTTTAGGTTAGGTTTTAGGGTTAGGGCTTGAATTAGCTTTAGGGTTTGGTTTTGGGTAATGATAGGGTTTGGTTTATGGTTCAGGTTTGATTTGGCATAATGGATAAGGTTACAGTTAGGGAGAAGATTAGATTTAGGCCTAGGGTTATCATTAAAATTAGGGTTATGTTTAGGGTAATTGATAAGGTAAGGCTAAATTTAGGGCTAGGGTTATGGATAGGATTAAGTCTAGGGCAAGTGTTAGGGTTATGGGTTTGTTTTTTGTTAAGTTTAGGGCTAGAATTATGTCTAAGGCAAATGTCAGGTCTAGGCTTTTGGCTAGCAATAGTTTTAGGGTTAGGTTTATGGTTAAGTCTAGTATAAGGATTAGGTTTAGTGGTAGGTTCAGGGTTAGAGCTAGGTATATTATCATGGGAAGGGGCAGAGTTAGGGTTTGGGTTGGGTTAAGGTTTAGGTTTAAGGCTTGAATTAGCATTAGGGTTAGCGTTAGAGTAATGATAGGGTTAGGTTTAGGGTTCAGATTAGGTTTAGGTTAATAAAATAGTTTAGGTTTAGGGATAAGTTTAGGGTTAGGCATAGGGTTACCATTAGAGTTATGGTTATGATTAGGGTAATGGATAGGGTTAGAGCTAGTGATAGGGCTAGGGTTATGGTTAGAATTCTGGCTAGGGTTAGAGTAAAGTTTAGGACTATGTTCTGGCTAGGTTTAGGGCTCGGGCAAGGGTTAGTATTATTTTTAGGGCTAGAGTTAGGTTTAGGGTTATGATTAAGGCTTTGTTTATGGCTAGGATGAGGTTTAGGGTTTGTGTTAGGGTTAGAGATAGTATTCTGGCTAGGGCTAATGTCAGGTCTAGGCTTATAGTTTGGGCTAGATTTAGTGTTAGGTTTATGGCTTCATCCAGTGTGAGGATTAGGTTTAGGGTACGATTCAGGTTTATATCTAGGGTTATATTTAGGGTCAGTGTCAGGTTTAGGGTTTGGGTTAGGTTAGGGTTTCGGTTTAGGGTAATGACAGTGTTAGTTTTAGGGTTTAGTTTTGGTTTTGTGTAATGGATAGGGTTAAGTTTAGGCCTAGGTTTAGCTTAAGAGTTAGAGTTATTGTTAGGGTAATGGATAGGTTTAGACCTAAGGATAGCGCTAGGGTTCTGTATAGGATTAAGGCTAGTTTTGGGTTAGGCTTAGGTTTAAGTTTAGGGTTAAAACTAGGTTTACTACTCAGTTTAAAGCTAGGTTTTGTGTTAGGTTAGGGCTAGGGTTAAGGCTATGGCTAATGTAAGAAGTAGGGTTATGATTACTACTAGTTATAGGGTTAGGGTTAGGGCTACGTCTAGTGTTAGGTTGAGTTTTAGGGTGAGGATGTTTATAGCCAGGGTTAGTGTTAGAGTAAGAGTCAGAGTCAGGGTAATTTTCAGGTTAGAATTAGGACTAGAATTAGGATATGGTTAGGGCTAGGTGTAGGGTTAGGGTTTGGTTTAGGATAAGGGTTTGGGATACGGATATGGTTCAGTTTTGTTTTAGGGCTAGAGCTAGTGTTAGGGCTAATTTTAGGATTAGCATTAGCATTATGGCTAGTGTTAGTTTTAGGTTTAGGAGTAGGTTTAGGGTTAGATTTAGAGTTAGAGTTATATCTAGGGTTATGGTCAGGGCCATGAATAGGGCTAGGGTTATACCAAGGGTTAGGGCTAGTATTAGTGTTCTAATAAGGGATATGTTTGGAAATAGGGTTAGGGTGAAAGAGTTAGTCTTTGGGCTAGGATTAGTGTTAAGCTTAGGGATAGGGCTAAATTAGGGCTAAGATTAGGGCTAGGGTTAGTGTTAGGTTTAGGCCTAGTGTTTGGTTTAGAGATAATATTAAGGCTATGTTTAGGGCTAGGATAAGGCTTGGGTTTTTGTTAGGGTTAGGGCTAGGTTTACGACTAGGGTTAATATCACGTCTAGGGTTAAGGATAGGAATAGTTTTAGGGTTAGTTTTATGGCTAGGTCTACTCTAAGTGTTAGGTAGAGTAAGAGTCAGGTTTATAGCTAGGGGAATTATTAGGGTCACGGTTAGTATGAGGGTTTGGTTTATGTTTGAGGTTAGGGTTAGGGCTCGAATTAGCATTCGGGTTAGGGTTTGTGTAATAATTGGATTAGGTTTAGGGTTCAGGGTAGGTTAGGCTAATTGATAGGTTTGGGGAAAGTGATAGGATTAGGGTTAAGTCTAGGGTTAGAATTATTGTAAGGGTTATGTTTAGTGTAATGGATGCAGTTAGAGTTAAGGTTAGGGCTAGGGTTATGGTTAAAATTAGGTCTTGTGTTAGGGTTAAGGTGAGGGTTAGAACTAGGATTAGGTTTAGGGTTTTGTTTAGCATAAGGGTTAGGTTCTGAGCTATGGTTAGGGCTAGGCTGAGAGTTAGGTTTACAATTAGGTCTAGGGATAGGATTATGGTAAATTTTGTGTTAGGGTTGGTGTTAGGGTTAGACTTAGGTTTAGTGTGAGGGTCAGAATAAGGATCAGGGTTAGGGTTAGGGTTTGGGATGGTGTTAGAGCTTAAACAAAGACTAGGGTTATGACTATTAATAGGGTTAGGGTTTTGGTTAGTGTAAAGACAAGAGATAGGGCTAGGGTTACTCTTTGGTTTAGGATTTCACTTAGGGTAAGGGATTGATTTAGATCTAGGGTTAGGGCTAGGGCAAGAGTTATAGTTAGTCTTAGGGCTAGGCTTAGGATAGGGTTAGAGATAGAGCTAAATTAGGGCTAGGATTAGGGCTAGGTTTTGTGTTTAGCTTATGCCTATATTTAGGGTTAGGGTTAGGTTTAAATTTAGGGTAATAGATGCCATTATAGGTAGGTTTAGAGGTAGGGTGAGCGTTAGATTTAGGGTTAGGTATAGGGCTAGAGATAGGGTTATGATTCAGACTAGGTTTATGACAAGAATGAGGGCTAGGTGTGTTTATAGGGTTAGGTATAGGATTCAGGCTAGGGCTAATTTCAGGCCCAGAATTATGGTTAAAGATAGTTTTAGATTTAGGTTTATGGCTAAATCTATGCTAAGAGTTAGGTGCAGGGTTATGATCAAGTTTAGAGCTAGGGGTATTATTAGGGTCAAGGTCTGACTTAGGGTTTGATATAGGTTAAGGTTTCAATTTTGGGCTTGAATTAGTTTTAGGATTAGCATTAGGGTAATGATAGGGTTAGGTTTAGGATTCAGGTTAGGTTTAGGGTAATGGAAGTGTTAGGATTCGGGATAGGGTTAGATTTATGCTTAGAGTTATTATTAAGGTTTGGGTTTTGGTTATGTTAATGTATAGAGTTAGAGATCAGTTTAAGGCTAAAGTTATGGTTATAATTAGCATTAGTGTTAGGGTTAGGTTAGGTTTAAAGCTATGGTTAGGGTTCTGATTAGGGCTAGGTTTTGTGTTATGTTAGGGCTATGATTAGGGTTAGAGCTAATGTAAGTACTAGGTTTAAGTTAAGGGCTAGTTAGGGTTTGAGTGCTAGGTTTAGTGTTAGGGTTAGGTTTACTGATGCAGTGATGTTTAGAGCTAGAAGTGTTAGGGTCAGTGTCAAGTTCAGGGTTAGTTTTAGTGTTCATCTTCCAACACAAATAAGTCTAAGTTTAGGTCTAGGTGTAAGGTTAGGGTTTGGTTTAGGTTAATGTTTAGGGTTAGAACTATGGCTCAGTTTTGTTTTAGGTCTAGGGCTAGCGTTAGGGGTCATTTTAGGATTAGTGTTTTGGTTTGGGCTAGTGTTAGGTTTAGGCTTAGGCTTCTGGTTAAGGCTAGTTTTAGAGTTACGTTTTGCCTAAGTTTAGTGCTAGGGATAAGTGTTGGGAAAGGGTTAGCACTTGGGTTAGGGCTAGGGTTAGGTTTATGGTGAGGGATAGGTTTAGAATGAGTTATAGGGCTACTATGAGAGAGTTAGACTTAGAGCTAAGGTTAGGTTTAGGTTTACAGATAGGGCTAAATTACGGCTAGAGTTATGTTAGGGCTAAGGTTAGGGCTAGTTTTAGGATTAGGATTAGGCATTGAGTTAGGGTTAGATTTAGAGTTAGATTTTGATCTAGGGTTAGTGCTAAGGCTAAGGATAAGGCAAGGGTTGCCACTAGGGATAGGGTTAGAGTTAGGGTTTAATTTAGGGTAAGGGATGTTGTTATAGCTAGGCTTAGGGCAAGGGCGAGTGTTAGTATTAGGGTTAAAACTAGGGTTAGAGTTAGGGTTATGATTAAGGCTATGTTTAGGTCTACGATGAGGACTAGGATTTGTTTTAGGGTTAGGGATAGCATTAGAGCTATGGCTAATGCCAGGTCTTGGGTTACAGTTAGGGATAGATTTAGTGTTAGGTTTATGGCTTGGTCCAGTATAAGGGTTAGGTTTTTGGTTAGGGTCAGGTTTAGATCTAGGGTTATTTTTAGAATCAGGGTCAGGATTATGGTTTGGGTTAAGTTAGTGTTTAGGTGCAGGGCTCGAATTAGTGTTAGATTTAGGGTTAGGGTAATGAGAGGGTTAGGTTTAGGGTTTAGGTTTGGTTTAGTGTAATGTATAGGGTTAGGTTTAGGCTTAGGGTTATCAGAAGGGTTAGGATTATCATTAGGGTAATGGATAGGATTAGCCTTAAGGTTAGGGCTAGGGTTATGTTATCATTAAGTTTTGGGTTATGGTTATGTTAATGGATAGAGTTAGAGATCAGTTTAAGGCTAAATTATGGTTACAATTAGGGCTAGTTTTAGGGTTAGGTTAGGTTTAAAGCTAGGGTTAGGGCTCTGATTAGGGCTCGGTTTGGGGTTATGTTAGAGCTAGGGTTAGGGTTACAGCTAATGTAAGTACTAGGTTTAAGTTTAGGGCTAGTTTTAGGGTTTGAGTGCTAGGTTTGTTGTTAGGGTTAGGTTTACTGATAAGGTGATGTTTAGAGCTAGAAGTGTTAGGTTCAGTATCATGTTCAGGTTTAGTTTTAAGGTCCGGCTTCCAACTCAAGTAAGAATAGGTTTAGGTCTAGGTGTAAGGTTAGGATTTGTTTTAAGTAATGTTTAGGGTTAGAACTATGGCTCAGTTTTGTTTTAGGTCTAGGGCTAGGGTTAGTGCTCATTTTAGGATTAGTGTTATGGTTTGGGCTAGTGTTAGGTTTAGGATTAGGCTTTGGTTTAAGGCTAGTTTTAGTTACGTTTTGCCTAAGGTTAGTGCTAGGGATATGTATTGGGAAATGGTTAGCACTAGAGTTAGGGCTAGGGTTAGGTTGATGGTAAGGGATAGGGTTAGAATGAGTGATAGGGCTAGTATGAGAGAGGTAGTCTTAGAGGTAAGTTTAGGGTTAGGTTTATGGATAGGGCTAAATTACGGTTAGGGTTATGTTAGGGCATGGGTTAGGGCTAGTTTTAGGATTAGGCTTAGGCATTTTGTTAGGGTTAGACTTAGAGTTAGATTATGATTTAGGGTTAGTGGTAAGGCTAAGGATAAGGCAAGGGTTGCCACTAGTGTTAGGGTTAGAGTTAGGGTTTAATTCAGGGTAAGGGATGTGCTTATAGCTAGGCTTAGGGTAAGGGTGAGGTTTAGCATTAGGGTTAAAACTAGGGTTAGAGTTAAGGTTATGATTAAGGCTATGTTTAGGGCTATGATGAGGACTAGGATTTGTTTTAAGGTTAGGGATAGTATTAAGGCTATGGCTAATGTCAGGTCTTGGGTTACAGTTAGGGATAGATTTAGTGTTAGGTTTATGGCTTGTTCCAGTATAAGGGTTAGGTTTTTGGTTAGGGTCAGTTTAGATCTAGGTTTTTTTTTTTTTTAGAATCAGGGTCAGGATTATGGTTTGGGTTAAGTTAGTGTATAGGTGCAGGGCTCGAATTGGTGTTAGATTTAGGGTTAGGGTAATGATAGGGTAAGGTTTACGGTTTAGGTTTGGTTTAGTGTAATGTATAGGGTTAGGGTAAGGCCTAGGGTTATCAGAAGGGTAATCGTTAGGGTAATGGATAAGGTTAGCCCTAAGGTTAGGGCTAGGGTTATGTGTAAGATTAGGGCTAGTGTTTGGGTTAGGGTTAGGTTTAAGTTCAGGGTTAAATTTAGATTTAGGACTAAGATTAAGGCTAGGTTTTGGGTTAGGTTAGGGCTAGGTTTAAGGCTACCTCTAATGTATGAAGTAAGTTTATGATTACAGCTAGTTATAGGTTTAGAGTTAGGTCTAGGTCTAGTGTTAAGGTTAGGTTTATGGTGAGGATGATGTTTAGAGTCAGGGTCAGGGTTAGTTTTCGACTTAGGATTAGACTATATTTAGGGATAGGGTTAGCGCTAGGTGTAGGGTTAGGATTTGTTTTAGGTTAAGGATTAAGATTAGGGCTATGACTTGGTTTTGTTTTAGGGCTAGGGGTAGGGTTAGGGCTAGTTTTATGTTTAGTCTTAGGGTTAGGGCTAGTGTAAGTGCGAGATTTAGTCTTAGGTTAAGGATTAGGGATAAGAGTAGAGTTGTGGATAGGTTTAGACTTAGGGTTAGGGTTAAATGTAGAGTTAGGTTTAGATCTCTGTTTTGTGATAGGGCTAACTATAGTTCTAGGGTAGGGCTACGTTTAGCGCTTGGGTATATGGTGATGGTAAGGGATAAGGTTACAACTAGGTATAGGGTTAGTGTGAGAGTTAGAGTTAGTCTTAGGGATAGGGTTAGGGTTAGGGATGGGGCTAAATTAGGTCTTGGATTTGTGCTAGGGTTAGTGTTAGGGTTAGGCCTAGGGTTAGGGCTAGGTTTAGTGTTAGGTTTAGGGTTAGGTTAGGTTTAGGGTAAGGGATGGCAATATAGCTAGTTTAAGGATTAGGGTGAAAATTAGGGTTAAGGTTAGGGTGAGGGTTGTGATTAAGATGAGGTTCTTTGCTAGGATGTGGGCTGTTTTGCATTAGGGTTAGGGCTAGATTAGTGCTAGGGTTAATGTCAGATCTAGGGTACGGTTAGGGATAGTTTTAGGGTTAGGTTTATGGCTAGGTCTACTGTAAAGTTTAGGTATCTTGTTAGGGTTAGCTTTAGAGCTATGGGTATTATTAGTGTCAGGGTCTAGTTTAGGGTTGGGGTTAGGTAAAGGTTTACGTTTAGGGGTCAAATTAGTCTTATATTTAGGGATTGGGTAATGACACATTTAGAGTTAGGGTTCAGATTAGGTTTAGGTTAATAGATAGGATGAAGGCTAGTGCTAGGATTAGGTTTCCGCCTAGGGTTAGCCTAAGGATTATAGTTATCTTAGGGTAATGAATAGGGTTAAAGCTAGGGTTAGGGCTAGGGTTTTGGTTAGGATTAGGTCTAGGCTTAGGCTTAGGTTTATTGTTAGGGCTAGGGTTATTGTTAAGGTTATATTTAGGTTTAATGCTAAGGTAGGGCTTGGATTAGGGCTAGGTTTTTTGATAGGTTAGAGGTATGGCTAATGTAAGAACTAGTGTAATGATTAAGACTAGTTTTATGGTTAATGTTAGGTCTAGATGTAGTTTCAGGGTTAGGGTGAAGTTTAGAGTTAGGGTTAGTGTTAGTGGCAAGGACAGTGTTCAGGTGTGTTAATGGGTAGGGTTAAAGGCAGAATTAGGACCAGGGTTAGGTCTAGAGGTAGGGTTAGAGATTGCATTAGGTTAAGTGTTAATGTTAAGGCTTGGTCTAGTGTGTCTTTAGGTCTGGAGCTATAGTTATGGCTAGATTTAGAATTAGGTTTAGGTCTAGGGATAGTGTTAGGTTTAGGTTTAGGTGTAAGGTTACCAGTAGGGCTAGTGTTAGGGTTTGATTTAGGGGTAGGTTTAGATTTAGAGGTAAGATTATTGTTAGGGTCAGAATAATGATCAGGGATAGGGTTAGGGTTTGGGTTACGGTTAGATGTAGAATGAAGGCTAGGGTTAGGACTAGTTATAGATTTAGGTTTTGGTTAGGCTAAGGATTAGTGCTAAGAATACGGTTAGCATTAGGGTGAGGGTTTGGCTTAGGGTAAGTGATAGAGTTAGAGCTAAAATTAGGACTAGGGTTAGAGTTAGTTTTATGGTTAAAGCTCATGTTAGGACTTGATTTGGGCTAATTTTGTATTAGGTATAGGGCTAGTGTTATGGTTATGGCTATTGTAAATATAGGGTTATGATTAAGGTTAGTTTTAGGGTTAAGTTTAGGGCTAGGCCTAGTGTTAGGGTTATGTTTAAGGTTAGGGTGATGTTTAGAGCTAGGTTTAGTGTTTGGATATGAGTCAGGGTCAGGGTTAGGTTTAGGGTTAGGGTTAGGTTTCAAATTAGGGCTAGGTTTAGGTCTGGTGTAGGGTTAGGGTTTAGCCTAGGGTAAGAATTAGTGTTAGGGGTATGGCTCAGTTTTGTTTTAGGGCTAGGGCTAGGTTTAGGGCTAATTTTAGGAATAGCATTAAGGTTAGAGCTAATTTCAGGGTTAGGGTGAGGTCTCAGGTTAGGGTGAGTTTAAGAGATAGGTTAGTGCTAGGGCTAAGGATTATGACTAGGGTTAGGGCTTCGGTTAGGGTTATGGTAAGGGATAGGGTTAGTTTTAGAGATAGGTTTTGATCTAGAATTAGTGCTAGTGCAAAGGTTATGACTAGGGTTAAGGCTTGGATTAGGCTTACGGTAAGTTATAGGGTTAGAAGATGGATAGGTCTTGTGTGAGAATTACAGTTAATCTTAAATCTAGGGTAAGAGTTAGGGTTAGGAATAGGGCTATATTAGGGCTAGGATTAGGGCTAGGTTTAATATTAGGGTTAAGGCTAGAGTTAGGGTTATGATTAGGGCTAGGGCTAGGGTTAGGTTTAATGTAATGGTTAGGGCTTAAGCTATGGTTAGGGCTAGGGGGAGTGTTAGGTTGAGTGTTAGTTCTAGGTTAGGGTTATGATTATGATTAGGGTTAGGGTTGGGGATATGGCTAGGGTTTTCATTAAGGTTATGGTTAGTTTTAGAGTAATGTATTGGATTAGATGTAAGGTTAGGTTTAGGGTTAAGTTTAGGTTATGGTTAAATTTAGGTTCAGGGATATGTTTAGTTTTTATTTATGGTATGGTTTAGGGTTAAGTTTATGGCAAGTGTTAGGTTTAGGGTTAAGTCGAGGGTTAGGTTTAAGATGAGGGTTATGGAGAGGGTTAGGTTTAGGCTACGGTTATTATTAAGGTTAGGGTTAGGGTTAGGGTAATGTTAGGTTTAGGGCTAGGGTTAGTACTAGGGTTAAGTTTAGGATTAGGGCTAGGGTTAGGTTTATGTTTACGAATAGGCCTAAGGTTTTTTATAGGCTAAGGGTTAGGCTTTGATCTAGGGTTATGTCTAAGGCAAGGGTCAGGGTTATGGCTACATTTAAGATTATGGTTATTTTTAGGGTAGGATTAGGCCTCAGAATAGTGCTAGGTTTTGTGTTAGGTTTAGGCCCAGGGTTAAGGCTATGTGTAATGTAAGATCTAGGGTTCTGATAAGAGCTAGTTTTAGGGTTAGGGTTATGGCCATGTCTAGTGTTAGTTTTAGGTTTTGGGTTAGGTTCAGGTTTAGAGCTAGGTTTTGTGTTAGTGTTAAGGTCAGTGTTCAGGTTAGAGTTAGGTTTAGGGTGAAAGCCAGAATTAGGACTAGGTTTAGGTCTAGGGATAGGGTTAGTGTTCACTTTAGGTTAAGAATAACGTTAGGGCTAGGGCTCAGGATTTTTTAGGTCTAGGTCTAGAATTATGGCTATATATAGGATTAGGATTAGGTCTAGGGCTAATGTTAGGCTTAGGTTTAGGTATAAGTTTACTCTTAGAACTATTTTTAGGATCTGGTTTAAGTTTAGGATCAGATTTAGACTGAGGGTTTGTATTAGGGTAATGATTTGAGTTATGGTTAGAGCTAGAATGAGGGCTAGTGTTAGGATGAGTAATAGGGTTAGGGTTTGGATTAGGCTATGGATTAGGATGTGGACTAAGGTTAGCATATGGATAGGGTTTGGCTTAGGTTAAGTGATAGAGTTAGAGCTAGAGTTAGGGCTAGGATTAGGGTTAGGGTTAGGGCTAGGGCTAGGTTTAGTTTAGGTTTACATCTAGGGTTAGGACTCAGATTAGGGCTAGATTTTCTGCTAGGTTTAGGGAGTATCAAAGAAATCTGACCAAATAATTTTGGGAGATAGTTCACTACATGTATATTTCCCTGTTATCTCCAACAGTACTTTCGAATAAAGATGTTTTTGCATGCTTCAGCTTTGGGAAATTTCACAAGGAAGAAACCAGTGTGCCCTCAAAGAAATGATGAAGTGTGTGCAGTTTTAAGCAGCGAGCACCAACCCAGGTTGATTTCAAGTTCCATTTCCATTACCCCTATAGGTCAAAATGAAGGAAACCTTAAAATACAAACTATTCCTGACAGCAAAACATTGAAGGGATAAGGCCCAAACCTGGTGAAAATAGTAAGGGTAGTTTAAAAACAAATTATGCCAAGTATTAAATGAATTTGAGAAAAACTCACTCTAACACTAAATGTAACCCAACCCTAAATTAATTCTAACCTGTTTAGAGTACCTCTCATCATAAAAGTCCCAAACTTGGGGAGCCTAGTGGAACAACTTAACAGATGAATCTTGTGCAGTTTCAAAGAAATTTGATGAAATTTTGGAGAGGTATTTTAGTATATTCATATTTCCTGTTTTTTTTTCCTTAAAGTGCTCATGGATAAATTGTTTTTCATGCTTCAGCTTAAGGTACTTTCACAAAGAAAAAACAAAGAGTGCCCACAGAGGTCTGATTGAGTGTGTGAAGTTTCATGAAGTTAGCAACCACCCTGTTTGATTTACAGCTCCACTGCATTCACACCTATAGGCCCTAATTATGTGAAACGTAAAAATTCAAACTGTTCCTGACACTAAACCATTGAACCTTGAAGACCCAAACGTGGGGAGCCTACTAAGGCTAGGTCAAGGATGCAACCTGTACAGTATCACAGTATCAAATTCATCCAACCAAAAAAATTTGAAGCTCTTTCATTACATGTGTATTCTGCTTGCTCCTAATGCACCCAGAGATAAAGCTGTTGCTTTTTACTTCATCTTAGGGCTAATTCCATGGGAAACACCAGATTATGCTCACTGAATATTGATGGAGTGTGTGAAGATTCAAGCAGCTAGCTCAAACCCTGTTTGATTTCCAGCTTTATTTTTTTTACCCCTACATGCATAAAAAAAGAGAAACATGAAAATTGAAACTGTTCCTGAAAGAAAACCCTTTATGTAGGAGGCCCAAACATTTGGAGTATAGTGAAAATTAAAAAAACAAGATGAATCCTGCACAGTATCATAGAATTTTTTTTTTGTGATTGACATCTTTTTTTATTTGGTTGTTCAAAACATTACAAAACTCTTGACATATCATATTTCATACATTAGATTCAAGTGAGTTATGAACTCCCATTTTTACCCCAAATACAGACTGCAGAGTATCATAGAAATTTGAAAAAAAAAGTAACTCTTATCTTAACACTAGGTCTAATCCTAGTCCTAACACTAACCCTAACACTAACTTTAACCTGTTTAGAGTCCCTTTGATCCTAGAAGTCCCACACATGGGGAGCCAAGTTGGGTAAGTGAACAGATGAATCTTTCACAATATCAAAGAATTCTGACCAACTAATTGAGGAGCTAGTTCATTACATGCATATTTCCCTGTATTCTCCTAAAGTGCTCTCACATAAAGTTGATTTGCATGCCTCAGCTTAGGGCTACATTTACAAGAAATAAACCAGAGGATGCCCCCAGAAAACTGATTGAGTGTGTGAGGTTTGAAGTAGTTAGCACCAACGCTGTTGGATTTCCAGCTCCATTTCCGTTTACACGCATAGGTCAAAATACAACAGACACTAGTATAGCAATATGTAAATCTGTTGATGTGTAACTGATGTGATTCTGCAATCTGTATACAGGGTAAAAATGGGAGTTCATAACCCACTTGAATCAAAGTGTGAAAGGTGATATATCAAGAACTCTGTAATGTTTTGAACAACCAAAAATAAAAATTAAAAAATATAAAACATTTTGAATTAACTTTTGTGCATGGTGAGAGGAAACGGATTCAGTTTCATTTTGTTGCATATGGATTTCCAGTTTTCCCAGCACCATTTGTTGAAGATGCTATCCTTCCTCCATTGCATGCTTTTAGCCCCTTTATCAAATATAAGATAGTTGTAGTTTTGTGGATTGGTTTCTGTGTCCTCTATTCTGTACCATTGGTCCACCCGCCTGTTTTGGTACCAGTACCATACTGTTTTTGTTACTATTGCTCTGTAGTATAGTTTGAAGTCTGGTATCGCTATACCGCCTGATTCACACTTCCTGCTTAGCATTGTTTTTGTTATTCTGGGTCGTTTATTTTTCCATATGAATTTCATGATTGCTTTCTCTATTTCTACAAGTAATGCTGTTGGGTTTTGATTGGCATTGCATTAAACCTATAGAGAACTTTTGGTAATATCGCCATTTTGATGATGTTAGTTCTGCCTACCCATGAACAGGGTATATTTTTCCATCTTCTAAGATCTTCTTCTATTTCTCTCTTTAGGGTTCTGTAGTTCTGTAAGGAGCTAGATATCAATCAGAGACACGCCGTCTGATAGAAGAAAAAGTTGGCTACGATCTACATACTGTGGGGTTGGGCTCCAAATTCCTCATTAGGACACCCATAGCACAAAAGTTAATAACTAGAATCATAAAATGGGACTTACTCAAACTAAAAAGTGTTTTCTCAGCAAAAGAAACAATAAGAGAGGTAAATAGAGAGCCTACATCCTCGGAACAAATCTTTACTCCTCACACTTCAGAAAGAGCCCTAATATCCAGAGTATACAAAGAACTCAAAAAATTAGACAATAAGAGAACAAACAACCCAATCAACAAATGGGCCAAGGACCTGAACAGACACTTCTCAGAGGAGGACATACAATCAATCAACAAGTACATGAAAAAATGCTCACCATCTCTAGCAGTCAGAGAAATGCAAATCAAAACCACCCTAAGATACCATCTCACTCCAGTTAGATTGGCAGCCATTATGAAGTCAAACAACAACAAGTGCTGGCGAGGATGTGGGGAAAAGGGTACACTTGTACATTGCTGGTGGGACTGCAAATTGGTGCAGCCAATTTGGAAAGCAGTATGGAGATTTCTTGGAAAGCTGGGAATGGAGCCACCATTTGACCCAGCTATTCCCCTTCTCGGTCTATTCCCTAAAGACCTAAAAAGAGCATGCTACAGGGACACTGCTACATCGATGTTCATAGCAGCACAATTCACAATAGCTACACTGTGGAACCAACCTAGATGCCCTTCAATAGATGAATGGATAAAAAAAAATGTGGCATTTATACACAATGGAGTATTACTCTGCATTAAAAAATGACAAAATCATAGAATTTACAGGGAAATGGATGGCATTAGAGCAGATTATGCTAAGTGAAGCTAGCCAATCCCTAAAAAACAAATGCCAAATGTCTTCTTTGATATAAGGAGAGTAACTAAGAACAGAGTAGGGTCGAAGAGCATGAGAAGAAGATTAACATTAAACAGGGATGAGAGGTGGGAGGGAAAGGGAGAGAGAAGGGAAATTGCATGGAAATGGAAGGAGACCCTCAGAGTTATACAAAAGTACACACAAGAGGAAGTGAGGGGAAAGGGAAAAATAACACAAGGGGGACAAATGAATGTCAGTAGAGGGGGCAGAGAGAGAAGAGGGGAGGGGAGGGGAGGGGAGGGGAGGGGAGGGGGGATAGTAGAGGATAGGAAAGGCAGCAGAACACAACAGACACTAGTATGGCATTATGTAAATCAATGGATGTGTAACTGATGTGAGTCTGCAATCTGTACATGGGGTAAAAATGGGAGCTCATAACCCACTTTAATCAAAGTGTGAAATATGATATATCAAGAACTATGTAATGTTTTGAACAACCAACAATAAAAAAAAGAAAAAAAAAGAAAAAAGTTGCACTGAAATTTTCTACTGTGATTTACCTAAATTTCTGCACACATTTTACTAATACAATTTTAAATATTTCTTTGTAGTAACTATTTAGCAAAGGATTGCAGATAACATTAAATATTATTGAAATGCCATTATTAATAAATCTAAAATATATTGCTTATGAAATAATAAGTCACTAAAAAGAAATTTAGATACATAAATTTGACAATGTGAAATTTATCTGGTGTGTATTAATAATTCCATGCATAATAAATTCTTCAAAACTAAAAAAAAAAAAAAAAAAAAAAAAAAAAAAAAAAAAAAAACATAAAACAAAATACAAACTGTTCAGGAGAGCAAACCCTTGACCTAAGAGGTACAAACCTAAAGAATATAGTAAGGCTAGGTAAAAGTTGAATCCTGCCCTGTATCAAAAGAAATATGAACAAAACTAAATCTAACAAAATATTAGCTGTAAATCTAGCCCTAAACTAATACAAAATCGAACCTAACGTGTTAAGAAAACCATTGATCAGCGTAGTCCCCAAATAAAGGAGCCTGGTGGGGCAAGCTAACAGATGAATCCTGTGCAGTATCAAAGATATCTGACCGAACAATTGGGGGACGTATTTCAGTACGCGCATATTTCCCTGTTTTCTCCTAATGTGCGCTTGGATAAATTATTTTTTTTCATGTGTCAGTTTAAGGTACTCGCACAGGGAACAACCAGAGAGTTCCCACAGAGAGCTGATTGAGTGTGTGAAGTTTCAAGCAGCTAATATTAGCTCTGTTTGATGTCCAGCTCCATTTTCATTCACGTCCATAGGCCATAATAAAGTGAAATCTAAAAATTCAAACTGTTCATGACAGTGAACTGGCAAACCTTGAAAACTCAAACTTGGCCATCCTGCTAAGACTAGGAAAAAATTGAATCCTGTACAATATCAAATAATCCATGCAAAAAAAAAAAAAATTAAAGCTTGCTCCTAAAGTGCTCACAGATAAAGCTGTTTCTTTCTAATTAAGCTTTGGGCTACTTCCACAAGAAAAAAAAAGAAGAGAATGTGTCCTGAGAACTGGTTGAGTGTGTGAAGTTTCAAGCAGCTAGCACAAACTCTGAGTCCAGCTCCATTTCCATTCACCCATATAGGGCAAAATTAGGTGAAAGATGAAAATTAAAACTAGTCCTGAGAGCAAACCATTTCACTATGATTCCCAAATATGGGGAGCATACTAAGAAGAGAAAGAAGATAAATCCTTCCGAGTATTCATAAAGTTATAAAAAACTAACAATAACCCTAACACTAGTTCTAACCCTAACTCTAACCATAACCCTAAGCCTAACCTGTTAAGAGAACCTTTGATCATAAAACTTTTAAAGTTGGTGAGACTAGTATGACAAGCTTACATATGAATCCTGCACAGTATCAAATAAATCTGACCAAATAATTGGGGGATGTATTTCAGTACATGCATATTGCCTTGTTTTCTCCTAAAGTGCTCTTGGATAAACTCGTTTTGCATGCTTCAGCTTATCGCTACATTTACAAGGAAGAAACCAGAGAGTGCCCACAGACAACTGATTGAGAATGTGAATTTTCAACCAGCTAGAACCAACCCTCTGATTTCCAGCTCCATTCTTATTTACCTATATAGATCAGAATGAAGTGAGACATTAAAAACAAACTACTTCCAACAGCGAACCATTGAACCAAGAAGGCCACAAACTGGGGCACATAGTGAGGCTAGGTAAAAGAAAAATCTTCTCAGTATCAAAGAAATTTGAACAAAATAAACTCTAACCCTAACACTATCTCTAAAGCTAGCCCTCACCCTAATCATCACACTAACCCTTACCTGTTTAGAGAACCATTGATCCTAGAAGTTCCAACCTTGGGGAGCCTAGTGGAGCAAGCTAAAAGATGAATACTGTGTAGTATCAAAGAAATCTGATCAAATTGTTGGGAGACTTATTTCAGTACATACATGTTTCTCTGTTTTCTCCTTAAGGGCTCTCAGATACAGTTTCTTTTGCATGCTTCATCTTTGGCCCACCTTCAAAAGAAAGACACTAGAGAGTGCTCACTGAGAACTAATTGTGTAAAGTTTCAAGCACCTCTGGCGAACCCTGTTTGATTTCCAACTCAATTTTCATTCACATGAAAAAGCCATAATGAAGGGAAACCAAAAATACAAACTTTTCCTGACAATGAACCATTGAACTGACAAGGCCCAAACCTGTGGAGCATAGTAAGGCTAAGTAAAAGATGAATCCTTCCCAGTATCATAGAAATTTGAAGAAATCTATGGCCACATGGGTGCTCTTGGCCCAGATGTAAGGCTGGGCTGTGCAGTTTCTCTGGATGCTGACAACAGTCTCAGCCACACAGGTGCTCTCTGCACACGTGCAAGGCAGCACAGAACACAGAGGCTTTGCTTGCAGGTCACCAGTCCGAGCTCTGGACATAGCACAAGGTCACTCCAGAACCACCGACCTCACCAAACACCATACATGTGTGAGAGATTGAATCCATCTTGGAAAAACTTACTCGCCATCTATCACTGGGCATGGATACCAGCTGGGTTCTGCAGCTTATCAGGCATCTGGTTTCCAACTCCCCTACCTCCAGCTGTGATAACTCAAGATTTTTCACACAAGCTTTTGGGGGGTGTAGCTATCAATGAGGAACAGCAACTGTACAGGCACCTGGTTTCCAATTCAGAGGCTAAGAGTAGGTAGGCTCCAGGTAGAAGCTAAAGCCCTCTCACCATGGCTACCTCCACCACCTTAAGCAAAGAGACTCAAGCTAGGAATAGAAAACTCCACCTAATATAAGAAAATAAAACAGAGTTCTGAGAGCCTTTTTTATTTCTTACTTTTCCTTTTTTTCTCTTCTCATCCATTCTTCTCTACCTTTCCCCCTCTGGTCCTTACAACCTCAACATATGTGAAACCAAGAACTCTCCGTGAAATTGGACTTGAAGAACTGAATCACTAGAATTGTATAATTTAGAGGAATTGCAGAGGCCCCACCTCAGCACCACTTTATTTGCTCTTATTTTCTTTATCCCTCTCTTTCTTTCTTTCCTTGTCATTTTTCTTCTTTTTTATTTCTCCCTCTCTCCCACTTTCAGCCTCCTAACTTTTATGATTTATACATTGGGTAATTTTATGAATACAGATAAGCAGTTTGAATTTATATCTTATTCCATAAATTCCCCCTATCTAGTCATTAGAGTTCTCCTCCAAAGTTGCTATGTTAGATTAATCACATACCCTCATTCCTTTCCCCTTAACATAGAGCACTACCCCTGAGCATCAGTTCTCTATACACCAACAGAAATGGTATGCCTTTTTATGAAACTAATGACTATATTCTAAATAATAATTGAAGCCAACATCCGTAGACACAGAGTCTAAATATAAATGTATTTATAATGGTTAATTTTAGGCTTTGGGTTAGGATTAGATTTAGAGTTAGTTTTTGATCTATGGTTAGGGCTAGAGCTAAGAGTAGAACAAGGGTTAGGACTAGCTTTTGGGTTAGTTTTAGGATTATGGTAAGGGATAGGGTTAGAACTAGTGAAAGGACTAGTGTGAGAGTTAGAGTTAGTCTTAGAGCTTATGGTTAGGGTTAGGGTTAGAGATAGGGCTAAATTAGGGCTCGTGTTAGTGTTAGGTTTAAGCCATCAGTTAGGGTTGGAGTTAGGATTATATTTAGGGTAAGGTATTGGGTTATAGGTAGTTTGAGGGCTAGGGCAAGGGTTAGTATTAGGGTTAGGGCTAGGGTTATGTTTTGGGTTATGATTAAAGCTAGGATAGGGCCAGGATGAAGGCTAATGTTTGTGTTAGGGTTAGGGCTAGTATTAGGGCTAGGGCTAATGTCAGGAATAGGGTTACCATTAGGAATAGATTTAGTGTTAGGTTAGGTGTATCCTAAGGGTCAGATTTAGAACTAGGGTTATTATTAGGGTCAGGATCAAGGTGTGGGTTTGGGTTAGGTTAGGGTTTATGTTTAGGGCTTGAATTAACATTTGGGTTTCGGGTTAAGGTAATGAAAGTTTTAGGTTTAGGGTTTACGTGTGGTTTAGTGTAATGGATAGGTTTATGGTTAGACCTAGGATTAGCATAAGTTTTATCATTAGGGTAATGGATAGGGTTAGACCTAAGATTAGGGGTAGGGTTATGTATAGGTTTAGGGCTATTGTTTGTGTTAGGTTAGCGTTTAGGTGTGGTTTAGTGTAATGGATAGTGTTAGTGTTAGGCCTAGGTTTAGCATAATGAGTTATCATTAGGGTAATGGATAGGGTTAGACCTAAGATTAGGGTAGGGTTATGTATAGGATTAGGGCTTTTCGTGGGTTAGGGTTAGATTTACTTTTAGGGTTAAAGCTAAGTTTAGTGGTTGATGATTTGGCTCAAAAAGTAGCATGCTCACCTGGCATGTGCAGGGCGCTGGGTTCGATCCTAAGCACCACATACCAATATAATAACGATGTTGTGTCCACCGAAAACTAAAAAAAATACATATTAAAAAGAAAAAAAAACTAGGTTTAGGAGTTGGATTGAGGCTAGGTTTTGGGTTAGGTTAGGGCTAGGGTTAAGGCTACGGCTAATATACAAAGTAGCTTTATGATTAGAGCTAATGATAGTGTCAGGGATAGGGCTATGTCTAGTGTTAGGGTTAAATTTACAGTGATGATGATGTTTAGAGCTAGGTTTAATGTTAGGGTCAGAGTCAGAGTCCAGATTAGTTTTCAGGTTAGGTTTAGGACTAGAATTAGAGATAGGATTAGGGCTAGGTGAAGGGTTATGGTTATGATTCGGCTTTGATTTAGTGCTAGGGTTATAGTTAGGGCTAGTTTTAGAATTATTGCTAGTGTTAGTGTGAGGTTTAGTCTTAGGTTTAGGGTTAGTTTAGAGTTAGGTTTAGATCTAGGCTTTGAGCTAGGGGTAAGGATAGGGCTAGGATTAGGGCTATGTTTAGGGCTAGATATAGGGTGATGGTAAGGGATAGGGTTAGAACTAGGCATAAGCCCAGGGCAAGAGTTTGAGTTAGTCTTAGGGCTAGGGTTAGGGTTGGGTTAGGGATAGGGCTAAATTGCGGCTGGGATTAAGAATTGGGTTAGTGTTAGGGTTAGGCCTAGGTTGAGGGCTAGGGTTAGTGTTTGGGTTAGGCCTAGGTTGAGGGCTAGGGTTAGTGTTAGTGTTAGGGTTATGGTTAGGTTTAGGTTAAGGGATGGTATTATAGCTACTTTTAGCACTAGGGTGAGGATTGGAATTAGGATTTGGTTATGGTTACGTTTATGTTTAAGATGAGGTTGATCGCTAGAATGTGGGCTAAGGTTTTTATTAGGATTAGGACCAGGATTAGAGCGAGGGCTAATGTCAGGTCTTGGGTTACAGTTAGGGAGAGTTTTAGGGTTAGGTTTATATCTAGGTCTATTGTAAGGGTCAGGTTTCTTGTTAGGGTCAGCTTTTGAGCTATGGGTATTATTGGGGTAAATGTCATAATAGGGTTTTTATTAGACTAAGGTTTAGGGTTAAGGCTCAAGTTATCATTATTCTTAGGGATAGGTTAATGATATGTTTAGGTTTAGAGTTGAGCTTAGGTGTAGGGTAATGGATAGGGTTAGGGTTAAATATAGAATTAGGGTTCAGTCTAGGGTTAGCATAAGGGTTATATTTATCATTAGTGTAATGTGGTAGGGTTAGTGTTATTCTTAGGATTAGGTCTAGGGTTAGGCCTAGGTTTAGGTTTAGGACTAAGGTTAGGGTTATGGTTAGCTTTAGTGTTAAAGCTAGGGTAGGGCTTGGGTTAGGGCTAGGTATTGCAATAAGTTAGGGCTATGGAAAATGTAAGAACTTTGATATGATTAAGGCTAGTTTTATGGTTAAAGTTAGAGCTAAGTATTATTTTAGGGTTAGATTGAGTTTTAGAGTGATGTTTAGAGATAGGGTTAGTGTTAGTGTCAGGGTCAGTGTTCAGTTTAGGGTTATGGTTAATGGGAAAGCCAGAATTAGGACTAGGGTTAAGACTAGTGGAAGGGTTAGTTTTGGCTTTAGGCTAAGGGTTATTATTAGGGCTAGAGCTAAGTTTTTCTTTAGGTCTAGGGCTAGAGTTATTGATAGATAGGGTTAGGTTTAGGTCTAGTGTTACTGTTAGGGTTAGGTTTAGGTATAAGGTTACCGATAGGGCTAATGTTAGGTTTTGGTTTAGGTTTAGGTTCAGGTTTAGACCTATGACTAGTGTTAGGGTCAGAATAAGGGTCAGGGTTAGGGTTCGTGTTTGGGTTATGGTTAGAGCTAGAATGAGGGCTAGGTTTAGGAAAACTAATAGGGTTAACATTTCAGTTAGGTTGAGGAATAGAATTAGGATTAGGATTATTATTAGCATTAGGTTTAGGGTTTGGCATAGGGTAAGGGATAGGGTTAGAGCTAGGGTTAGGGCTAGGGTTAGGGTTAAAACTAGGTTTAGGGCTCAGATTAGGGATAGTTTTGTGTTAGGGTTATGGCTAGGGTTAGAGCAATGGCTAATGTAAGAACTATGGTTTTTAGGGTTAGTTTTAAGGTTACGGTTAGGGGTTAAACTTCTAGTGTTAAGATTAGGTTTAAGGTTAGGTTGAAATATAGAGCTAGTGTTAGTGTTAGGTTAATAGTCAGTGTCAGGTTTAGTTTTATTGTTAGGGTTAGGGCTCAAATTACAGCTAGGGTTACTGTAAGTGTTCAGTTTAAGGTGAGGGTGGTGTTTAGAGCTAGGGTGAGTGTTAGGATATGAGTCAGAGTTAGGGATATTATTAAGGTTAAGATTAGGACTCGAATTAGGGCTAGGGTAAGGTCGAGGTGTAGTGTTAAGGTTTGGTTTAAGTTAAAGTTTAGTGTTAGGGCTCTTGCTAGGTTTTGTTTTCCTGCAAGGGTTAGTTTTAGGGCTAGTTTTATGATTAGTGTTAGTTATAGGGCTAGTGTTAATGTTAGGCTTAGGCTTAGGTTTAGGGTTAGATTTATAGTTAAGTTTAGATCTACGCTAGGACTAGGAATAAGGATTTGGCAATTGTTATGGCTAGGTTTAGGGCGAGGTTTAGGATTATGGTAATGGATCGGGTTAGAAGAAGGGATAGGGCTACTGTGAGAGTTAGAGTTAGTCTTACGGCTAGGGTTAGGGTTAGAGTTAAATTAAGGCTAGAATTAGAGCTAAAATTAGTGTTCACCTTAGGCATAGCGTTAGGGTTAAGTTTAGGTTTAAGTTTAGGGTAAGGAATGGCATTAGAGCTAGGTTTAGAGATAAGGTAAAGTTTAGAATTAGGGTTAGGGCTATATGGTTAGGGTTAGGGTAATGATTAAGGCCAGATTTGGGGCTACGATGAGGGTTATGCTTTATTTTAGTGTTAGGGCTAGAATTATTGCTAGGGCTAATATAAGATATAGGGTTATGGTAAAGATAGTTTTAGGGTTAGTTTTATGCCTACACATAATGTAAGTGTTAGGTTTAGGGTTAGGGTCAGGTTTAGAGGTAGTGTCAAGGTCTGGGTTAGAAGATTGAGATATGTTAATGTTTAAAGTTAGGGCTCAAATTAGCATTATGGTTAATGTTAGTGTAATTATAATATGAGGTTTAGGGTTTAGGTTTGGTTTAGAATAATACATAAGTTTAGGATTAGTGATAGGTTTAGGTTTAGACCTAGAGTTATGGTTATTGCAATGGATAGATTTAGAGATATGTTTAGGGCTAGGGTTATGGTTTTAATTAGGGTTAGGGTTAGGATTAGGTTTAGGGATAAAGCTCGGGTTAGGGCTTGGATTAGGGCTAGGTTTTAGGGTAAGATTGTGCTAGGGTTAGGGGTAAGGCGAATGTAAGTATCAGGATTACAATTAGGGTTAAATTTAGGGTTAGGGTTAGTGGTAGGTCTAGTGTTAGATTTAGGGTTAGGGTTATGGTGATCTTTAGACTAGGGTTATTATTATGGTCAGAGTCAGGGTCAGTGTTAGTTCTAGCTTTCAGCTTAAAACTAGAATTAGAGCTAAGTTTAGGGTTAGGGTTAAGTTTGGTTTAGGTTAAGGGTTAGATTTAGGGATATGGCTCGATTTTGATTTAGGGCTAGTGTTAAAGTTAGATTTAGAGTTAGGGTTAGGGTTAGGCTTAGGGTTAGGGTTGGATTTAGAGTAAAAATTATATCAAGGTTAGGGCTACAGCTAATGATATGGCTAGGGTTAGGAATGGGGTTAGGGCTAGAATTAGGGTTCCAGTAAGGGATAGGATTAGAACTCTGGATGGGGCTACGGTGAGAGTCATAGGGCTAGGGTTTGTGCTAGGGTTATGAATAGGACTAAATTAGTGCTAAGACTATGGCTAGGGTTAGTTCCTGGTTAGGCCTAAAGTTAGTTTTAGGGTTATTATTAAGGGTAGTTTTAGGGCTGGGGTTTGTGTTAGGTTTATGGCTAGGATTAGGGCTATGGCTAATGTCAGGTCTAAGCTTATGGTTGGGGACAGTTTTAGGATTAGTGTTATGGCTAGGTCTAGTGTAAGCGTTAAGTTTAGTGTAAATGTCCTCCTTAGAGCTAGGAGATTTATTAGGTTCAGGGTGAGTGTTAGAGTTTGTTTGAGGTTAGGTTTTAGGGTTAGGGCTTGAATTAGCACTAGAGTGTGTGTTAGGGTAATTATAGGGCTTTGTTTAGAATTAACAATAGGTTTAGGGTATTTGATAGGGTTAGAGTTAGCAATAGGGTTAAGGTGAGGCCTAGGGTTCACATTAGGGTAAGGGTTATGGTTAGTATAATGGATAGGATTAGAGCTACGTTTAGGGCTAGGTTTATGGTTTAAAATAGGTGTCGGATTAGGGTTACGGTTAGGGTTAAAACTAGGGTTAGGCTTAGGTTTATGTTTAGCCTAAGGGTTTGGTTTTGAGCTACAGTTAGGGCTAGGGTGAGGGTTAGGTTTAGGGTTACTTCTAGGGATAAGATTGTAATACTCATAGTCTTAGAGTTAGGATTAGGGCAAGGGACATCATTAGGGATAGGGTTAGGGTTAGGGTAATGTATACGATTAGATGTAGATTTAGGGCTATGTTTAAAGTTAGATTGAGGTTTATGCTTAGAGTTAAGGCTATGGTTATGTTGAGATTTATAGTAACTGTTAAGGTTTGAGCTATGGTTAAGTCTATGGCAAGTGTGAGGTTTATTGTTAGGTCTTGGGTTAGTTTTCCACTTAGGATTAGGTTTAGCATTAAGCCTAGGATTATCAATAAGTTTAGGTTTAGGTTTCGAGTAATGGGTAGGTTTAGAGCTAGGTTTAAGATTAAGGTTAGAATTAGGGCTAGGGTTAGGGTTAGATTGAGGGATAGGTGTAGGTTTATGTTTAGAGAAATATTTAGGCTTTGAGCTAAATAGGACTAAGGTGAGGGTTAGGTTAGGGTTAGGGCTAGGGTTAGGGTTAGGATTAGGGTTATGCTTAAGGCTTGATTTAGGCCTAGGACTAGCTCTAGCTTTTGTGTTAGGTTTAGGACTAGGGTTAGGGCTATGGATAATGTAAGAGCTAGGGTCATGTTGAGGGCTAGCTGTAGGGTTAGGGTTATGGCTAGGTCTAGTGTTAGGTTTAGATAAGCACTAGGGTTACTCTTAGTGTTTGGTTTAAAGTGAGGGCTGTGTTTAGAGCTAGGGTGACTTTTAGGATATCAGTCAGGTCAGGGTTTGCTTGAAGGTTAGGGTAATGACTTGAATTAGGGCTAGGGTTACTGTTAGGGTTTGATTTAAGTTTAGTGTGGTCTTGAGAGCTAGGGTCAGTGTTAGGATATGAGTTAGGGTCAGGGTAAGTTTTAAGGTTCAGGTTAGGACTCGAATTAGGTCTAGGATTATGTCTAGGTGTAGTGTTAGTGTTTGGTTTAAGTTAAGGTTTAGGGTTAGGGCTCTTGCTCAGTTTAGTTTTAGTCCTAGTTTTAGGGTTTGGGCTAGTTATAAGAGTAGCAATAGGGTTAGGGCTAGTGTTAGTGTTAGGCTTACACTTTGGGTTAGGGTTAGATTTGGATTTAGCATTAGATCTAGGATTAGGGCTAAGTCTAACTATAGGGCAAGGGTCAGGGCTAGGGTTATGGTTACAGTAAAATATAGGGTTAGAGCTAGGTCTAGGACTAGGGTGAGAGTTAGAGTTAATCTTAGACCTAGGGTTTGGTTATTTTTAGGGATAGGGCTAAGTTAGGGCTAGAATTAGGGCTGGGGCCAGTGTTCAGCTTAGGCCTAGTGTTATGGCCAGGGTTATAGTTAATTTTAGGGTTTAGTTTGTTGTTATAGCTAGGTTTAGAGGTAGGGTGAGGGTTAGAATTTGGGTTAGGACTAGGGTTAGGGTTAGGTTTATGATTAAGGCTAAATTTAGGGCTAGGATGAGGCCTAGGATGAGTTGTAGGGTTCGGTCTAGAATTAGGGCTAGGGCTTATGTCAGGTCTAGTGTTACAGTTTTGAGGTAGATTTAGGGTTAGGTTTGTGTCTAGGTCTAGTGTAAGTTATAGGCTTAGGGGAAGGGTTAGGTTTAGAGCTAGGTGTATTTTTAGAGTCAGGATGAGGGTTAGGGTTTGTTTTAGGTTAAGGTTTAGGGATAGGGCTCAAATGAGCATTAAGTTTAGTTTTAGGGTTATGGTAATTGATTGGGTTAGGTTAAGGTTTCAGGGCAGGTTTAGGGCTTGGAAAGCTTTAGGGTTAGCAAAACGGTAAGGGTTATGCCTAGGGTTAGCTTTAGGATTAGGGTTATCATAAGGATAATATATAGGGTTAGATCTATGTTTAGGGCTGGGGTTAAGTTAGGATTAGTGCTAGAGTTAGGTTAGGTTTGGGGTAGGGCTATTAAACCTAGCTTAGGGTCAGTGTTAGGGTTATATTTAGGGGAAAGTTTAGGTTTTGAGCTAGGGTTGGGTCTAGGACGAGGGTTAGGCTTAGTGTTATGGTCAGTGTTAGGTTTAGGGTTAGGGCTAGGTTTTGCATTAGGGTTAGGATTAGGTTTAGGCTAATAGATTGGATTAGATGTAAGGTTAGCTTTATGGTTAAGGTTAGGTTTAGGTTTAAGTTTAGTTTTAAGGCTAGGTTTACTGTTGGTTTTAGGTTAAGAGTTAGGGTTTGAGTTAGGGTTAAGACTATGGCAAGGTTTAGGTTTATTGTTAGGTCTAGGGTTAGGTTTATGTTTAGGGTTAGGTATATTATCATGGGAAGGGGCAGAGTTAGGGTTTGGGTTGGGTTAAGGTTTAGGGTTAAGGCTTGAATTAGCGTTAGGGTTAGAGTTAGGGTAATGATAGGGTTAGGTTTTGCATTCAGTTTAGGTTTAGGTTAATGAAATAGGTTAGGGTTAGGGATAAGTTTAGGCTTAGGCCTAGGGTTACCATTAGAGTTATGGTTATGATTAGGGTAATGGATAGGGTTAGAGGTAGTGAAAGGGCTAGGTTTATGGTTAGAATTCTGGCTAGGTTTAGGGTAAAGTTTAGTACTATGTTATGGGTTAGGGTTAGGTTTAAAGTTAGGGATTAGGCTGGGATTAGGGTTTGATTTTAGGTTTGGTTAGGGCTAGGATTAGGGTTATGGTAATGTATGAACTAGTGTTGCAATTAGTGCTAGTTTTAGGGTTGTGGTTATGGCTTGGTCTAGTGTTATGGTTAGGTTTAGGGTTAGGGTGTTGTTTAGAGCAAGGGTTATTGTTAGGGTTCGTGTCAGATTCAGGGTTAGTTTTCGGGTTAGGGTTAGAATTCGCATTATGGCTAAAGTCAGTAGTAGTTGTATGGTTAGGGTTTGGTTTAAGGTAAGGTTTAGGGATATACATTGGTTTTATTTTAGGGCTAGGGCTACGGTTATGGCTAGATTGTGGATTAGCATCAGGGTTAGGGCTAGTGTTAGGTTGAGGTTTAGGCTTAGGGTGAGGGTTACATTTAGTGTCAGTGTTAGATCTAGGGTTAGGGTAGGGCTAGGGCTAGGGTTAGGGTGAGGGTTAGTGTTATGGTAATGAATATTGTTAGAACTAGGGATTGAGCTAGGGTTAGAATTGGAGTTAGTCATAGTAGTAGTCTTAGGGTTAGGTTTAGGTTTAGGGTAAATTAGGGCTAGGATTAGAGCTAGGGTTAGTGTTGGGTTAGGGCTAATTTGGGGCTAGTTTTAGGACTATGGTTAGTTTTAGAGTTAGGGCTAGGATTACTGCTAGAGTTAGGGTTAGGGTTAGAGCTAGGGTTAGTGTTGGTGTCAGGCTACATTATTGCTAGTATTAAGGCAAGGGTTAGTGTTAGGGTTAGACTAAGGGGTTGGGCTAGAATTAGGATTAGCATTGGTGTTAAGGTAAAGCTTAGGGAAATGGGTGGGTATAGTGTGAGCTATAGAATTAGGATTAGGACTAGGGTTACATTTCAGTTTAGGATTAAGTCTACGTTTAGGTCTAGGTTAAGGTCTAGGGTTTCTGTTAGGGTTATGGCCAGGACCAGGTCTAGGGCTAATATCAGGTCTAGAGTTAATGTTAAAAATAGTTTTAGGGTTAGGTTAGGATTAGGTCTAGTGTAAGAGTTTGGTTTAGGTTAAAGGTCATATTTAGGACTAGTTTTATTATAAGGGTCAGGAACAGGGTCAGAGTTAGCATTTGGTTTAGCTAAAGGTTTAGGGTTAATGCTCGAATTAGCATTTGGGTAGGTTTAGGATTAGAGTAATGGATCAGGCTTAGTTTAGGTTGCAGATAAGGTTTAGTGTAATGCATGAGTTAGGTTTAGCAATTGGGTTATGGTTACCATTATGGTTAAAGTTATGTTTAGTGTAATGGAGAGGTGTAGAGCTAGGGTTAGGGCTAGGTTATGGTTTGGATTAACTCTAGGATTACGGCTAGGTTGAGGGATAGGGTTAGGGTGTGATTTAGAGTAAGTTTTAAGGTTAGGGTAAGTGTTAAGTTTATGGCTAGGGTTATAGCTAAGTTAGGGTAAGGGTTAGTGTTTGAGCTAGGGTTAGGGCTAGGGTGAGGGTTAGGTTTAGGTTTAGGTCAAGGTTTACATTTATGGTTAGAATTAGGTTTAGTGTTAGGGATGGTGTTTTAATTAGGTTAGGGTTAGCGTAATGGATATGTTTAGAGCTAAAGTTCAGACTAGGTTTAATGTTAGGATTAGGGCTAGGGTTAGGGATAGGATTTAGGATAGAGCTAGGGTTATGTTTAGTGTAAAGGTTAGGCTTTGATTTAGGGTTAGTTCTAAGGGAGGCTTTCATTAGGGCTAGGTTTAGGGCTAGGGTTAGGTTAGAGCTATGTTTAGTCCTAGGTTTTATGTTATGTTTAGGGCTAAGGTTAGGACTATGGTTAATGTAAGAGCTAGGGTTATGTTTAGGGCTAGTATTAGGGTTAGGGTTATGGCCAGTTCTAGTGTTAGGTCTAGTTTGTGATTTAGTGTCATGTTTAAAGCTAGGTTCAGTGTTAGAATTAGGGTCAGTTTTGGGGATAGGTTTAGGGTTAGAAGCAAAATTAGGACTAGATTAGGTCTAGGGGTAGGGTAATTGTTCGGTTTATGTTAAGGGTTATTGTTAGTGCTCGTGCTAGTTTTTGTTTAGATCTAGGTCTAGAGTTATAGCTATATTAAGGATTAACTTTGGGTCTAAGTCTGTGTTAGGCTTACATATATGTATAGGGTTACCAGTAGGGCTAGTGTTAGGATTTGGTTTAGGATTAGGGTCAGGTTTAGACCTAGAGTTAATGTTAGGGTCAGATGATGGTCAGGGATAGGTTTAGAGGTAGAAGGAGGGCTAGGGTTAAGACTAGTATTATGGTTTGAGTTTAAGTTAGGCTAAGTACTAGAATTAGGATTAGGGTTTGCATTTGGGTTAGGTTTTGGCTTAGTGTAAGGAATAGGGTTAGAGTTAGGGTTACGGCTTGTGTTAGGGTTAGGGTTAGGCCTAGTGTTATGGTTAGAGCTAAGGTTAGGGCTCGGATTAGGTGTAGAATTTGTGTTAGGGTTAGGGCTATGTTTAGGACAATGAATAATGTATGAACTAGAATTATGATTAAGGCTAGTTTTAGGGTTAGGTTAAGGCTAGATATAGTGTTAATGTTAATTTTAGGTTAGGGTGGTGTTTAGAGCTAGGATTAGTGTTAGGGTCAGTGTCAGGGTCAGGGTTAGTCTTAGAGTTAGTTTTAGGATTACTTGTAGGGTCATGGTTTAATTTAGGTTAAGGTATAAGATTAGGGCTATGGCTTGGTTTTGGTTTATGGCTAGGGCTAGGGATAGGGCACATTTTATGATTAGCATTATGGTTAGGGGTAATGGTAGGGTTTGGTTTAGGCTTAATTTATAGTTAACTTGAGAGTTAGGTTTAGATTTAGACTTAGGCTTAGATCTAGGTTTAGTATTAAGGCTAAGAATAGAACTAGGACTAGAGCTAGGGCAAGAGTTAGATTTAGTCTTATGGCTAGGTTTAGTGTTAGGTTAGGATTAAATACAGGCTAGGATTAGCATGAGGCTTTGTGTTAGGCCTAGGTTTAGGGTGAGGGTTATGTTTAGGTTTAGGGTTATGGTTAGTTTTGGGTTATAGGATGAGGTTATATGTAGGTTGAAGGCTAGGATGAGGAATAGAACTAGAGTTAGGGCTCGGGTTATGGTTCAGAATAGGATTAAGCATAGGTTTAGTGCTAGGATTATGGCTAGATCTAATTTCAGGTCTAGTGTTATGGTTAAAAATAGTTTTAGGTTTAGGTTTACGGCTACATCTAGTATAAGGGTTAGGTTTAGGGTTAGGTTCAGGTTTAGAGCTAAGGGTATTCTAAGGGTCAGGGTCATGATTGGTATTTTGGATAGGTTAAGGTGTAATGTTAGGGCTCGAATTAGCATTAGAGTTAGGATTAGGGTAAAGATAGTGTTAGGTTTAGGTTTCAGGTTACGTTTAGTGTAGTGGATAGTGTTAGGATTAGTGATAAGGTTAGGTTTAGGCCCAGGTTTAGCATTAGGAATAGGGTTATGGTTAGGGTAATGGATAGGGTTAGAGATAGGGGTACAGCTAGGGTTATTGTTACGATTATTGATAGGGTTAGGCTTAGGATTAGGGTTAGGGTTAAATCTAGGGTTATAATTACTTTTAGTGATAGGGTTAGGGTTAGGGGTAAATCTAGGGATAGTGCTCGGAATAAGGCTAGGTTTTGGGTTAAGTTAAGGCTAGGTTTAGGGTAACGGCTAATGTAAATACCTGGGTTGCGATTAGTGCTAATTTTACAGTTAGCATTAGGGCTATGTCTATTGTTATGTTTAGGTATAGGGTTAGGGTGATGTTTAGAGCTAGGGTTAGTGTTAAGGTCAGAGTCAGGGTCAGGGTTAGTTTTAGGGTTTGGCTTAGAACTCGAATTATGGATAGAGTTATGGATAATTGTAGGGTTAGGGCTTTGTTTTGTTTAAGGGTTAGCTTTAGGTCTATGGCTTGGTTTTGTTTTAGGGCTAGGGTTAGATTTAGTTTTAGGATTAGCCTTAGGCTTAGGGCTAGTGTTAGGTTTAGGTTTAGGCTAAGGTTTATTGTTAGATTTAGAGTTAGGGTTAGATCTAAAGTTACTGCTAGGGCTATGAATAGGGCTAGTGTTAGACCTATGGTTTGGGCTAGGATTAGGTTTCCAGTAAAGTATAGGTTTAAAACTAGGTTAGGACTAAGGTGATAGTTGAAGTTAGTCTTTGGGCTAGGGTTAGGGTTAAGGTTAGGGATGGGCCTAAATTAGATCAAATTTTAGGGCTAGGGGTAGTGTTAGAGTTAGGCCTAGGTTTATGGTTAGGGTTATAATTAAGACTATGTTTAGGGCTAGGATAAGGGCTAGGGTTTGTGTTAGGGTTAGGGCTAGTATCATGGCAAGGGCTAATATCAGGTCTAGGTTTATGCTTATGGATAGTTTTGGGGTTAGTTTTATGGCTAGGTCTAGTGTAAGGGTTAGGTATAGCGTAAAAGTGAAGTTTAGAGCAAGCGGAATTATTAGGGTCAGTTTCAGGGTTAGGTTTAGGATTCAGTTTAGGTTTAGGGCTTGAATTATCATTAGAGGTAGGATTAGGATAATGATTGTATTAGATCTAGGGATCAGGGTTGGTTTAGGGTAATTGATAAGTTTGGAGATAAACATACGTTTAGGGTTAGGCCTAGGGTTAACATTATGGTAAGGGTTATGTTTAGGTTAATGATACAGTTAGACTTCAGTTTAGGGCAAGGTTTATGGTTAGAATTAGGTCTTGATTTAGGGTTAGGGTGAGGATTAGAACTAGGGTTAGTTTAAGGTTATGTTTAGTGTAAGGGTTAGGTTCTGAGCTATGGTTAGGGCTAGGCTCAGTGTTAGGTTCCAGATTAGGTCTAGAGATAGGATTACAGTAGATTTTGGTTTAGGGTTATGGTTAGGATTAGACCTAAGATTAATGGTCAGGTCAGTAGAAGGGTCAGGGTTAGTGTTAGGGTTTTGAATAGGTTAGATCTGGAATGAATACTAGGATAAGGGCTATTAATAAGGTTAGTGTTTTGGTTAGCCCTAGGATTAGGGATAGGTCTAGGGTTACCCTTAGGTTTAAGGTTTTGCTTAAGCAAGGGATTGGTTTAGAACTTGGTTATGGTTAGAGTTCGGGTTAAAGCTAGGTTTAGGACTCGGATTAGGCCTAGGTTTTGTGTTAGGGTTAGGGCAATGGCTAATGTAAGAACCAGGGTTACCATTAAGGTTAGTTTTAGTGTTAGGGTATGGGTTAGGTTTAGTGTTAGGGTTAGGTTTAAGGTTATGGTGATATTTTTAGCTAGGGTTCATGTTAGAATAGGAGTCAGGGTCAGGCTTAGTTTTAGGGTTAAAGTTAGAACTCGAATTAGGGCTAGAGTTACTGTTAGGGTTCAGTTTAAGGTGAGGGCGGTGTGTACAGCTAGGGTAAGTGTTAGGATATGAGTCAGCATCAGGGTTGGTTTTAAGGTTTGTGTTGGGACTCGAACTAGGGCTAGGGTTAGGTCTAGTAGTAGTGTTAGTGTTTGGTTTAAGTTAAGGTTTAGAGTTAGGGATAACGCTCGGTTTTGTTTTAGTCCTATGATTAGGGTTAGGGCTAATGTTTGTGTTAGGCTTAGGCTTAGCGTTAGGGTTAAATTTGGAATTAGGGTTAGACTTAGGGTGAGGGCTAGAACTAAGGATAGGGAAAGTGTTGTGGCTAGGTTTAGGGTTCTGGTAAGGGATAGGGTTAAACTTGGGATAGAGCTAGGGCGAGATTTAGTCTTAGGGCTAGGGTTAGGGTTAAGGTTAGGGTTAGAGATAGATTAACTCTAACTCTCGACCTAGCCCTATATCTAGTTCTAAACCTATCCCTTACAATACACCTATCACTAGCCTTTGCATTAGCCCTATTCCTAGTTCTAGCTCTAATCCTATATCAAACCCTAACTCTAAATCTAACCCTAACCCTAAGCTAAACCTCTCACTAACACAAGCCATAACACTAATGCTAGTCTTAAAACTAGTCCTAACCTAGCCCTAGCCCTACAAAACAACCTAGCCATAGCCCTAACCCTACCCTTTAACACAAACCAAACCCTAAGCCTACACCTAGCCCTAAACCTAGCTCTAATTCGAGTCCTATCCCTAACCCTAAAACAAACCCTGGCCCTGACTCTGACCCTAACACTAATCTTAGCTGTAAACATCACTCAAACCTAAACCTAAACCTAACCCTAGACCTAGACCTAACCCTAACCCTAAAGCAAGTTCTAATCATAACCCTAGTGCTTACATTGGCTGTAGCCTTAAACCTTACCCTAACCTAACCCAAAACCTATCCGTAATTAGAGCGGTAACACTACATTTAACCCTAAATATAACCCTAATTCTAGCCCTAATGCTTATTATAACCTATCACAAACCCTAACCGTAACCTCTGATATAAACCAAAACCTAACCCTAAACCTAGCCTTAATCCTAACCATAAACCTAGACCTAACCTGAGCTGTAACCCTATCCATTACCCCAATCCTAATCCTAATCCTAGTGCTAACCCTAGGATAACCCTAAACCTATTTCTAACCCCAAACTTATACATTGTCCTAAACCTAACCTGAACCCTAAACCTAACCATACCCATTAACCTAATCCTAACCCTAATGATCTTAACCCTAAAATTATCTCTAACCATAACCCTAGACCTAACATTAGCCATAGCCCTAATGAAGCACTAATCCTAAAACAAACTCTAGCCCTAATCCTACCCTAATATTAGTGTTAATCGTAAACCTAACACTAACCATAGATCTAAACCTAATTTTAACCCTCGCCATAGTTCTAAGCTGGCTATAGCATCATACCTAACCATATCCATAACCATAACCAAAAACCTAGGCTCAGCCTTAATACTCACCGTAGCTCTAATTCTAGCACTAATTAAGCCCTATTTCTAACCCTAAATCTAATCCTTACACTAACTCTAACTCTCGCCCTAGCCCTATCCCTAGTTCTAACCATATCCCTTATCATAACTCAAATCCTAGCCCTAACACTAGCCCTACCCTTCACTGTAGCCCTAAACTTAGATCTAACCCTAACTCTAAATCTAACCCTAACCCTAAGTCTAAACCACAACCTAACACCAGCTGTAACCCTAACGCTAATTTGAAAAGTAGCCAGAACCCAAGCCCTAGCTCTCAAGCAAAACTGAGCCATTTCACTGACACTAACCCTTAACCTAAAGCAAACACTAACACTACAGCTAGCCCTAACTCTAGACATAATTCGAGTCCTAACCATAACCCCAGAACTAATACTAACACTGACTCTGACCTTAAAACTTACCCTAGCTCTAACATCACCCTATCCCTAAACCTAATCCGCACACTTGGCCTTGCCCTAAACCTAAAACTAAAACTAGCCCTAATTGTAATGCCAGTTCTTAAATTAGCCACAGTCCTAAACCTAACACAAAACCTAGCCCTAATCCAAGGCCTAACCCTAGGTTT
This sequence comes from Marmota flaviventris, assembly GCF_047511675.1. NCBI lineage: Eukaryota > Metazoa > Chordata > Mammalia > Rodentia > Sciuridae > Marmota > Marmota flaviventris. Next base: position 9,914,147 of record NC_092514.1, read on the forward strand.
AACCCTAATCCTAACCCTGGCCCTAACCTTAACCCTATCACTAGTCCTAATTGAAGTTCTAACTGTATTTCTTACACTTAGTCAAACCCTCACCCGATTGCTACCCTAATCCTTACCCTAATTCTATGCCTACCCCAAACCCTAAATCTATTACTAGTCCTAATCCTAACACTCATTCTAGCTCTAAACTTAACCCAAAACCTAACTCTAACCCTGAGCCTTATTCTGACCCTAACACTAAACCTAGGTTCAAACCTGACCCTAACCCTTATCCAAAAACTAACACTAGCCCTACCAATAACCCTAAAACTTAACCCAACAATAACACTAGCCTAGACCTAAACCCAGTCCTAAATATAGCCATAACCCTAGCCTTAGCCCTAACAATAACCCTTAACTTAAACCAAACACTATCTCTACCCCTAGACCTAACCTTATTCCTCATTCTTGACCTAAGCCTAAACCTAATCCTAACCTGAACCCTGACATTTACCCTAACAAAAACCCTAACTCTAAACCTGATTCTATGCCAAAAACTAACCCTAACACTAGATGAACTCTAAATATAGCCATAACCATAACTCTAGCTCTTACATTACACATATACCTAGCAGTAGCCCTTAACCTCACACAAAACCCAGCCCTAATTACAGCCCTAAACCTAACCCTAAGCATAACTATAAACCTAAACTTAGCCCTAACTTTAACCCTAACCCTCGTTCTAGACCTAACCCTAGCTCAAACACTAAACCTTACCATAAAGTAACCATAGCGCAAACCCTAAACCTCACCCTAATTCTAACACTAATCCTAACTGTAACCATAGCCCAAACCCTAGCTCTAATTCTATCCATTATACTAACAATAACCCTAAAAGTAATGCTACCCTACCTAGCCCTTAACCTAAGGGTAAACCTACCTTAGCTCAGACTCTAAACCTAACCCTTAACCTAGCCCTAAACCTAGCTCATCCCTAAAACTTACAATTAATCTAACCCTAACACTAAACCAAGGTCAAACCCTAAACCTAAACCCAGCACTAATCCTAACCTTAACCCAAGCCCTAACCCTAGCTTGAACCCTACCCATTACTCTAACCCGAAATTTAACCCTAATGATAACACTAGAACTAAAGCTAAACCTACCCTAACCCTAAACATAAACCTAACCCTAGAAATAACAGTGAACCTAACCTAACCCTAACTCTAAACCTAAGCTAGCTCAAATGCTAACCCTCTTCCTAAACCTAAACCTAACGCTAAAGTTAACCTAGAAATATCTTTAACCTGACATCTAAACCTATTACCCTAACCCTTATGATAACCCAAGCCCTAACTGTTACACTAACCATGATTATTACCCTTGACCAAACCAAGATTAGGGCTAGTTTTAGTGTAAGTGTTACAGTTTGAGTAAGGGTTAGGGGTAGGGTGAGGGTTATGGTTAGAATCAGGGCTACAGTTAGGATTAGGGTTAGGGTTAGGGCTAGGTTTAGCATTAGGTTTAAGATTATGTTTAAGGTAATGGATAAAATTAGAGCTAGGATTTGTGCTATGGTTTCAGTTAGGATGAGGGATAGGGTTAGAGTTAGGGTTAGAGCTAGGGTTATGTTTAGAGTAAGGGATAGAGTTTGATCTAGGGTTTCATCTAGGGCAAGCATTAGGTTTAGGTTTTGTGCTAGGTTTAGGGTTAAGATTATGCTTAGGTCTACGTTTAGGGCTTGTATTAGGGCTAGGTTTTGTGTGAGGTTCATGGATAGTGTTATGGCTATGGATAATGTAAGAGCTAGGGTTATGGTTATGGCTAGATTTTTTTGTGTTAGGGTTATACATATGTCTAGTGTTAGCATTAAGTTTTCGTTTAGGATGAGGTTTAGAAGTAGGGTTTGTGTTAGTGTAAGCATCATTGTTCGGGCTAGGATTGGGTTTTGGTTAGGGTCAGAATTAGAACTAGGTTTAAGCCTAGGGCTAGGGTTAGGCTTTGCTTTAGGTTAATGGTTATTTTAGGGCTAGGGCTAGGTTTTTGTTTAGGGCTAGGGCTAGAGTTATGGCTATATTTAGGATTAAGTTTAGGTCTAGTGCTAGGGTTATAGTTAGATTTAGGTATAGGTTTACTGGTAAGGCTAGTGTTAGGGTTCGGTTTAGTGTTAAGGTCAGGCTTTGACCTAGGGTTAGTGTTTGGGTCAGTATAAGGGAAGGGTTAGACTTAGGCTTCGGGTTAGGTTTAGAGACAGAATTAGGGCTAAGTTTAGGACTAGTATTTGAGTTAGAGTTTGGGGTAAGCTAAGGGTTAGGGTTAGAACTAGGGTACCAATAGATTGAGAGTTTGGCTTAGGGTAAGGAACATATTTAGAGCTATGGTTTGGGTTAGTGTTACGGTTAGGGTAAGGGTTAGTGTTAAAACTAGAGTTGAGGATCAGATTAGCGCTAGGTTTTGTGTTAGGGTTAGGGTTCTGGCTAATGTAAGAACTAGCTTTAAATTTATAGAGAATTGTAGGTTTAGGATTAGGGCTAGGTCTAGTGTTTGGGTTAGGTTTAGGGTTAGGGAGATGTTTAGAGGTAGGGTAAGTTTTATGGTCAGAGTCAGGGTCAGTATTATTTGTAGGGATAGGGTTAGGACTAGGTGTAGCATTAGGATTTGGTTTAGGTTAAGGGTTAGGATTAGGGGTATAGGTCAGTTTTGTTTGTGGGCTCTGGCTAGGGTTAAGGCTAGTTTTCTAATTAGAATTAGGTTTAGGGCTAGTGTTAGGGTGAGGTTTAGTTTTATAGTTAGGGTAGATTTAGAGTTAGGGTTAGTTCTAGGTTTAGGACTATGGCTAGGTTTAGGGCTAAGGTTAGGGCTAGTGTTAGGGTTAGGTAACAGATAAGGTTGGTACTAGAAATAGGTCTTGGGCTACAGATAGGGTTAGTCTTAGGGTTAGAGTTAGGGTTAGGGTTACAGTTAGCAATAAATTATGGCTAGGATTTGAGCTACGGTTAGTGTTGGGATTAGTTCTAGAGTTAGGGCTAGGTTTAGTGTTAGTGATAGTGTTAGGGTTAGGGATAGGGGAAAGGATGTGGTTATACCTAGGTTCAGAACTGGGGAAAGGGTTGAAATTAGGGTTTGGGCTAGGGTTAGTGTTCGGATTAGGGTTAAGGCTAAGTTTAGTTCTTGGATGAGGGTTCTGCTTTGTGTTAGGTTTACGGCAAAATTAGGTAAAGTGCTAATGTCAGGTCTAGGGATACGGTTAGGGATACAGTTAGTGTTAGTTTTACGGTTAGGTCTAGTTTAAGGGTTGTGTTTCGAGTAAGGATCAGGTTTAGAACTAGGTGTGTTATTAGAGTCAGTGTCTTGTTCAGAGTTTGGGTTAAGTTTTGGTTTAGTTTTAGGGCTCGAATTAGCAATAGGGTTAGGGTTAAGGTTAGAGTAAGTGATAAGGTTAGGTTTAGCATTCAGGTTAGGTTTAGGTAAGAATAAGGTTATGTTAGTGATAGGTTTAGGGTTAAGCCTAAATGGATAGAGTTAGATTTATGTTTAGGACTAAGGTTAGTGTTATGTTTAGCGTAATTGTTAGGATTTGAGCTAGGATTAGAAGTACGGCAGGGGTTAGTTTTATGGTTGGGTCCAGGGTTAGGTTTACATTTAGGGTTAGTGTAGATTTAGAGTTAGGAAAAGGGTTAAGTTTACAGTTTGGTTTAGAATATTTTTGGGGTTAGTGCCAGTGTTATCATGACATATATAGTTAGGGTTTAGGTAATGATTGGGGTTAGAACTATATTTAGAGGTATGTTTGGGTTAGGGTTATGTTTAGGGTAATGGATAGGTTAGAGATAGGGTTATATTTAGGATTAGGGCTAGGGTTACTGTTAGGGTTAGATCTAGGATTAGTGTTAGTGTTAGGTTTATGGTAAGTGTTAGGGTTTGAGCTGTTTAGGGCTACCGTGATGGTTTGGGTTAGTGTCAATCTAGGTTTAGGATTAGGGTTAAACTTAGGGATAGGATTAGCATTAGGATCAGGGTTATGTTTAGGGTAATGGATAGGATTAGAGCTAGATTTAGGGCTAGGATTATGGTTAGGATTAAGTCTAGGTTTAGGTTTAGGGTTGGGCCAGTTTTAGGGTTAGGATTAGGTTTAGGGTAATGATTACGGTTAGGATTAGGGTTAAAACGAGGTGTAGGTCTCAGTTTAGTGCTAGGTTTTGGGTTAGGTTAGTGCTAGGATTAAAAACTAGAGTTATGATTATGGCTACTTTTAGGGTTACAGTTAGGGATTGTTCTAGGTTTAGGGTTACGTATACTTTTAGGGTGATGTTAGAGCTAGGGTTAGAATAAGGTGAGAGTCAGGCTCAAGGTTAGTCTTAGGGTTACATTAGGACTGGAATTAGGGCTAATGTCAGGGCTAGGTGTAGGGTTAGGTTTTGTTTTAGGTTAAGGGTTAGGGTTAGGGCTATGGCTCGATTTTTTTTTAGGGCTTGAACAAGATTAGGGCTAGTTTTAGGATTAGTGTTAGTGTTAGGGCTACTGTTAGTGTGAGGATTAGGCTTAGGGTTAAGGTTGGACTTAGAGTTATGGTTAGTTCTAGGGTTAGGGCTACGGCTAGTATTGGGGCTAAGGTTATGTCAAGTGTTATGGTTATGGTAAGGAATAGGGTTATATCTAGGAATAGGGCTAGGGTGAGAGTTAGAATTAGTCTTAGTGCAAGTGGTAGGGTTAGGGCTAAATTAGGGCTAGGATCAGGTCTAGGATTAGTGTAAGTGTTATGTCTAGATTTAGAGTTAGGGTTATATTTGGGGGAAAGGGTGGGGTTATATCAAGGTTCATAACTAGGGCGAGGGATAGAATAGGGATAGGGCTACAGTTAGGGTTTGGGTTAGGATCAAGGCTCGTTATAGGGCTAGGATGAGGGCTAGTGTTTGTGTTAGGTTGATGGCAAGAATTAGGGCTAGGGCTAATATCAGGTATAGGGTTATGTTAGCAATAGTTTTGGGGTAAGATTTATGGCTAGGTTTAGTGTCAGAGTTATGTTTAGGGTGAGATTCAAGTTGAGAGCTAGGGGTATTATAATAGTGTCAGGTTTTGGGTTTGGGTTAGGTAGAGGTTTAGGGTTATGGCTCAAATTATCATTAAGTTTGAGTTAGAGTTAGGTAATGGATAAGGTTATGTTTAGGCTTCAGGTTAGGTTTAGGGCTCAGATTAGGTTTAGGGTAATGGATAGGGTTAGGGTTAGGCCTAGGGTTAGCTTTAGATTTATGGTCATCATTAGGGAAATAAATAGGTTTAGAGCTAGGGTTAGGGCTAGGGTTATGTTTAGGATTAGGGATAGATTTAGAGTTAGGGTTAGGGTTAAGGCTAGGGTTACTTTTAGGGTATGGGTTACGGTTTGAGCTAGGGTTAGTGCTAAGGATAGGGTTAGGCTTAGGATTAGGTCTAGGATTAGGATTAGGGTTACCATTAGGGTTAAGTGTATGGACAGGTTTAGATGTTGAGTTAGGGGGGTTAGGGGTAGGTTTAGATTTAGTACTAGGTTTAGTGTTAAGTTTAGCATAATTGTTAGGGTTTGAGCTAGGGTTAGGACTATGGCAAGGTTTAGGTTTATGGTTAGGTCTAGGATTATGTTTACAGTTAGGGTTAGAGTAGGTTTAGGTTTAGGACTAAGGTTATCGTGACGTTTATGGTTAGGGTCAGGGTAATTGATGGGGTTAGAGCTAAGGTTAAGTCTAGTTTTAAGTTTAGGATTAGGGCTAGAGCTAGGGTTAGGGTTAGCGTTAGGCTTATCATTTTCTTATGGTTAGGTTAAGGGTAAGGGTCAGGGATTGAGTAAGTGTTAGGGCTAGGTTGACGCTTCAGGTTAGAATCAGGGCTAGGGATAGAGAAAGGATTAGGGTTATGGTTAGGGCTGGGTTTAGCATTAGGTTTACTGTTATGATTAGGATAATGGCTAGAGTTAGTTCTAGAGTTCGGGCTATGGTTACAGTTAGGATTAGGACTAGGGTTGGGGTTAGGATTTGGTCTACGGTTAGTTTAGGGTAATGGCTATGATTTGAGCTAGTGTTAGTGCTAGGACTAGATTGAGGATTAGGTTCAGCGATAGGTCTATGGACAGGATTATGGTAGGTGTAGAGTTATAGTTAAGTTTAGGGCTAGGGTTAACATTAGGGTTAGGATAAGGGTTAGGGTAATGAATATGGTTAGATGTAGGTTTATGTTTATGTTTAGGGTTAGATTTAGTTTTAAGATTAATGATAAGGCTACGGTTATGTTTAGGTTTATGGTAAGGGTAAGGTTTTGAGCTAGGATTAGGGCTATTTTGAGTGTTACTTTTAGGGTTAAGTCTATTGTTAGTTTTCTGGTTAGGGTTAGGGTTACGTTTAGGGTTAAGGATAGGTTTATCAATACAGTTAGGTGTAGGGTTAGGTAAAGTGTAGATTTAGAGCTAGGTTTAGGGCTAGGGTTAAGTATAGGGTTAGGGCTATCGTTAGGGTTTAGAGTAAGGTATAGATGTAAGTTTATATTTATGGTAGGGTTAGGCTTTGAGTAAAGTTTGAGACTAATGCTAGGGTTAGGTTTAGGGTTTTGGTTAGGGCTAGGGTTAGGGTTTTGGTTTCACTTAGGGCTAGATTTAGGCCTAGAATTCACTCTAGGTTTTGTATTAGTTTAAGGCATAGAGTTAGAGCTATGGGAAATGTAAGAGCTAAGATTATGATTAGGGCTAATTGTAGGGTTAGGGTTATGGCTATGTCTAGTGTTAGGTTTAGGTTTTTGGTTAGGGTAAGTTTTAGAGACAGATTTAGTGCTAAAGGCAGGGTCAGTGTTCAGATTAGAGTTAGAGTTAAGGTTAAAGAAAGAATTGGGACTAGGTTTAAGCCTAGAGGAGGATTAGTCATTGTGTTAAGTTAAGGGTTATTGTTAGGGCTCAGGCTAGTTTTTTGTGTAGGTCTAGAGCTGGAGTTAAGTCTAGATTTAGGATTAGGTTTAGGCCCAGAGCTAGTGATAGGGTCTGGTTTAGGTATAAGTTTACTCGTAGGGCTAGTGTTATGGTTTGGTCTAGTGTTAGAGTCAGGTTTAGACCTAGGTTAGTGTTATTGTCAGAATAAGGGTCAGGGTTATGGTTAAGGTTTGGGATAAGTTTTGATCTAGAATGAGAGCTAGGATTAGGACTATTTATATGACGAGAGTTTTCATTATCCTGAGGATTAGGGATAGGTCTAGGAATACCATTAGTGGTAGGGTTTTTCTTAGGTTTAGGGCTAGGGTTAAACTTAGTGTTAGGGGTAGGGGTGGGGGTATGGTTAGTTTTAGAGTTAAAGCTAGGTTTAAGGCTCCAATTAGGGCTAGTTTTTGTGTTAGTGTTAGGGCTAGGGTTAGGGCAACAGGTAAAGTAAGAACCAGTGTTACAATTAGGGTTAGCTTTAGAGTTAGGGTTAGGGGTAGTGCTAGTGATAGTGTTAGATTTATGGCTAGGGTGATATTTAGAGCTAGAGTTATTTTTAGGATAAGAGTCAGGGTCAGGTTTAGCTTTAGGGTTTTATTTAGGACTCGAATGAGGGCTAGGTTTACTGTTTGGGTTTTGTTTAAGATTAGCATCATGTTTAGAGCTAGGGTGAGTGTTAGGATATGAATCAGAGTCAGGGTTAGTTTTCAGGTTATGGTTAGGACTCAGTTAGGTTAGGATTAGTTCTTATAGTAGTTATGGGTTTGGTTTAAGTTAAGGTACAGGGTTAGGTCCATTGCTCAGTTTTGTTTTAGTCCTAGGGTTAGGGTTAGGGCTAGTTTTACAATTAGTATTAGGGTTTGGGCTAGTGTTAGTTTTAGGCTTAGACTTAGGTTTAGGGTTATATTTATAGTTGGGTTTACATCTAGGATTAGGCTAGAATTAATGATAGGGCAAGGGTTAGGTCCAGGGTTAGAGTTATGGTAAGAGATAGGGTTAGAACTAGGGATAGGGCTAGTGTGTGATTTAGAATTAGTGATAGGGCTAAAATTAGAGTTAGGGTTTGGGATAGGGTTAAATTAGGGCTAGGAATAGGGCTAGGGTTAATGTTCAGCTTACGCCTAGCGATAAGCATAGGGTTAGGTTTAAGTTTAGGATAAAGAATGGCATTATAGCTAGGTTTAGACGTAGGGTGAAGGTTAGGGTTACAATTAGGGTTTGGGTTGTGATTAGGGTTATGATTAAGGCAAGGTTTAGGACTAGGATGAGGGCTAGTGTTTCTTTTATATTCAGGGCTAGGATTAGTGCTAGGGCTAATATCAGGTCTAGGGTTATGGTGAATTTTAGTTTTAGGTTTAGGATTATGGCTACGTCTAGTGTAAGTGTTAGGTTTAGGGTAAGGGTCAGGTTTAGAGCTCCGGGAATTATTAGGATAAGGGTTTGGCTTAGGTAAGGATTTAGGTTTATGGCTCAAATTAGCATGGGTTTAGGTTATAGTTAGGGTTGGGTTTAAGGTTCAGGTTTGGTTTGGGGTAATTGATAGGGTTAGCATTAGTGATAGGGTTAGTGTAGGCTTAGGGTTACCATTAGGGTAAGGGTTATGGTTAGGGTAATTGATAGGGTTAGAGCTTAGATTTGAACTAGATTTATGGTTAGGAATAGGCCTTGAGTAAGAGTTAGAGTTAGTGTTAAAATTAGCGTTAGTGATAGGGTTAGAGGTATGTTTAGCATAAAGGTTAGGTTTTGAGCGAGGGTTAGGGCAAGGTTTAGTGTTAGGTCTAGAGATAAGATTACGGTAGGTTTAAGATTAGGGTTAGAGTTAGGGCTAGGGTTATCATTAACATTATGGTTAGGGTTAAGGTAACAGATAGGGTTAATTTAGGTTTTGATTTGGTTTAGAGTTAGAATTAGTGATAGTTTTAGGATTAGAGCTATGGTTGTGTTTAGGTTTATGCTTAGGTTTTTGGTTTGATCTAGAGTTAGGGCTATGCTGAATGTTAATTTTAGGGTTATGTCTCTGGTTATTGTTCCAGTTAGGGTTAGAGTTAACGTAAGTGTTCTGGCCAGGATTGTCAATAAGTTTAGGTTTAGGGTTAGGGTAATGGGTAGGTTTAGATGTAGGTTTAGGGCTGGTTATGTTTAGGATTTGAGCTAGGTTTAGGGTGAGAGTTAGGGATATGTCTAGGTTTATGTTTATGGTAAAGTTAGGCTTTGACTATCTTAGGACTAAGGCGAGGGCTAGGGTTAAGTATAGGGCTAGTGTTTGGGTTAAGGTTATGCTTAAGGCTAGATTTAGGCCTAAAATTAGCTCTATGTTTAGTGTTAGGTTTAGGCCTAGGGTTAGGGCTATGGGTAATGTAAGGTCTAGGGTTATGATTAGGGCTAGTTTTAGGGTTAGGGTTATGGCTGGGTCTAGAATTAGGTTTAGGTTTTGGTTAGTTTCAGGTTTAGAAGTAGGTTTAGTGTTAAAGGCAGGGTCAGTGTTTGAGTTAGAGTTAAAGTTAGCGTTACAACCAGAATGAGGACTAGGTTTAAGTCTAGGGTTTCAGTTAGTGTTTGGGTGAGGTCAAGGTTTTTATTAGGGCTTGGGCTGGGATTTTGTTAGGTCTAGATCTAGAGTTCAGGCTGGATTTAGAATTAGGTTTAGGTCTAGAGCTAGTAGTAGGGTTAGGTTTAGGCATAAGTTTACAAGTAGGGCTAGTGTTAGGATTTGGTTTAAGGTTAGGGTCAGGTTTAGCCCTAGGGTATATGTTATGGTCAGAATAAGGGTCAGCGTTAGGGTAAGGGTTTGGGATAGCATTAGAGCTAGAATGAGATCTAGGGTTAGGATTTGGTTAGCCTAAGGATTAGGAATAGTTCTAGGATTACCATTAGGATTAAGATTTTGCTCAGGGTAAGGCATAGGGTTAGGGCTAGGGTTAGGTTTATGGTTAGGGTTAAAGCTAGGTTTAGGGCTCAGATTAGGACTAGTTTTTGTGTGAGTTTTAAGGCTAGGGTTAGGGCAATGGCTAATATAAGAACTAGGGTTACAATTAAGGTTAGAGGTAGGGATAGGTCAAGTGTTAGGGTTAGGTTTAAGATTTGGGTGATATTTATAGCTAGGGTTAGTGTTATGATACCAGTTAGGTCAGGGTTAGTTTTAGGGTTAGGGTTAGGACTGAAATTAGGGCTAGGGTTACTGTTAGGGTTCAGTTTAAGTTTAGGGTGGTGTTTAGAGCTAGGATGAGTGTTAGCATATAATTCAGGTTCTGGGTTACTTTTAAGGTTATGATTAGGACTCAAATTAGGGCTAGGGTTAGATCTAGGTGTAATGCTACTGTTTGTTTTCAGTTAAGGTTAGTGTTAGGCCTGTTGCTCGGTTTTATTTTAGTTCTATGGATAGGGTTAGGGCTAGTTTTATGATTAGCTTTAGGTTAGGTCTAGGGTTATTGTTAGGTTTAGGATTAAGGCTAGATTCAAGTATTAGTGCTAGGTTTTGTGTTAGGTTTTGGGCAAGAATTAGGGCTAGGACTAATGTCAGGTCTAGGTTTATATTAAGTGATATTTTTAGGGTTAGATTTATGGCTAGGTCAAATTAAAGTGTTAAGTTTAGGGAAAGGGTCAGATTAAGAGCTGGGATTTTATTAGGGTCAGAGTCATCCTTTGGGTTTGGGTTAAGTTAAGGTTAGGGTAAAGGCTCAAATTAGCATTAAGGTTAGAATTAGGTTTAAGGTAATGGATAGTGTTACGTTTAGGGTTCAGGTAAGGTTTAAGATAGTGGTAGGTTTAGGGTTTGGCTTAGGGTTAGCATTACTGTCATGGTTATCGTTAGGGAAATTTAAAGGGTTAGACATAGGTTTAGGACTAGGGTTATGGTTAAAATAGGGCTAGAATTAGGGTTAGGGTCAAGGTTATGGCAAGGGTTACAGTTAGGATTAGGTTTAGGGTATGGTTTAGGTTTTTAGCTAGTATTTTTGCTATGGCTAAGGTTTATTTAGAGTTTGGCCTAGGATTATGGTCATGGTTAGTGTTACAGTTAGGGCGAGGGTTATCATTAGGGTTAGGGTAATAGGTTTAGATGTCAGGTTAAAGATAGGGTTAGCTTTCGGTTAGTCTTAGGTTTAGGTTTAGAATTAGGTTTAGGATTTGAGCTATCTTAGATTTTAGGTTAGGGTTATTTTCACTGTTAGTTCTTAGGTTTAGGTTTAGGGTTAGCATAGGTTTAGCTTTAGTTCTAGTGTTATCACTAGGGTTAAGTTTAGGGTTAGGGTAATGGGTAGGGTTCGATCTAGGGTTTGGTCTAGGTTTAAGGTTAGGATTACAGCTGGGGTTAGGGCTATGGTTAGGCCTTCGGTTATTGTTAGGTTTAGGTTAAGTGTAATGATTAGTTATTGATCTAGGTTTAGGGCTAAGTTGAGGGTTAGGGTTACAGTCAGGTCTAGGGTAGGGTTAGGGTTAAGTTTAGGGCTAGGGTTAGCATTAGTTTTAGGGTTATGGTTCGTGTAATGGATAGAGTTATTAGTGCTAGGCTTTGGGCTATGGTTACAGTTAGGAATAGGGCTAGAGTTAGTGAGGTTTAGGGTTTTGGCTAGTGTTATGTTTAGTGTAAGTTTTAGGGTTTGAGCTAGAGTTAGGGCTAGAACAAGGGTTAGGGTTAGGTTTAGGGTTAGGGCTAGGTTTATGGTTAGGGTTATGCTTAGGGTTAGGTTTAGGGCTGTAATTATGGCTAGGTTTTGTGTGAGATTTAGGGCTCATGTTAGGTATATGGGTAATATAAGAGCTAGAGTTATGGTTATGGTTAGATTTAGAATTTGTCTAGTGTTAGGGTGACCTTTTGAGTTAGGATAAGCTTTATAGCTAGGGTTTTTGTTAGGGTAAGTATCAGGGTTCAGGTTAGAATTAGGTTTAGTGTTAGGTCCAGAATGAGGACTGGGGTTAGGTCTAGGGTTACAGTGAGTGTTTGGCTTGGTTAAGGGATATTGTTAGGGCTAGGGCTAGGGTTATGGTTATATTTAGGATTAGATTGAGGCCTAGGGCTAGTGTTAGTGTTAGGTTTTGGGTTAGGGTTACTGGTAGGGCTAGTGTTAGGTTTTGGATAAAATTTTGGGTCAGGTTTAAACGTAGGTTTAGTGTTAGGGTCAGAATAATGGTCAAGGTTAGGGTTAGGGTTTGGGTTAAGTTTAGAGCTAGAATGAGGGCTAAGATTAGTATTAGGACTGGAGTTAAGGTTTTGGGTACGCATAGAATTAGAGTTAGGACTAGGGTAGCAATAGGGTAAGGGTTTGACTAAGTGTAAGAAATAGGGTTAGAGCTAGGATTAACACTAGGGATAAAGTTAGGCTTAGGGCCAGTGTTAGGGTTAGGGTTCAAGTAAGGGTTAAGCTTGAATTAGGGCTAGGTTTTGTGTTAGGTTTAGGGCTATGGCTAATTTAAGAACTGGCATTATGATTAGGGCTAGTTTTATGTTTAGGTTTAGGGCAAGGTCTAGTGTTAGGATTAGGTTTAGGGATTGGATGATGTGTAGAGCTAGGGTTAGTGTTAAGGTCGGAGTCAGTGCTAGTATTAGTTCTAGATTTGTGTAGGACTAGGTGTAGGGTTAGGGTTTCGTGTAGGTTTAGGTTTAGAGTCAGTGCTATGGCTCAGTTTTGAATGAGGGCTAGGTCTAGGGTTAGGGCTAATTTTTAAATTAGCATTAGGGTTAGAGCTAGTGTTAATGTGTGGTTTAGGCTTAGGTTTAGGGTTATATTTAGAGTTAGGGTTAGATCTAGGTTTAGGGCTACAGTGAAGGTTAGGGCTAGGGTTAGGTCTAGGGTTTGAATTATCATAAGGGATAGGGTAAGAACTAGGGATATTGCTAGGGTGAAAGTTAGAGTTAGTCTTAGTGTTAGGTTTAGATATAGGGTTAGAATTGTGGCTCATTTAGGGCTAGGATTATAGCTAGTATTACTATTAAGGCTGAGCATAGGTTTATGGCTAGGGTTATGGTTATGCTTATGGTTAGGTATGATGTTATAGCTAGCTTTAGAACTTGGGCAAGGGTTAAAATTTGGTTTAGGTCTATGGTTAGTTAGGGTTAGGTTTAGGATTAAGGCTAAGTTTAGGGCTAGGATTCAGGCTAGAGTTTGTTCTAGTGTTAGGGCTTCATTAGGGCCAGGGCTAATGTCAGGTCTAGGGTTATGGTTAGAGATAGTTTTAGGGTTAAGCTTATTAGTGTTAGGATTAGGTTTATGGATATGGTTAGGTTTAGGGTTCAGGTTAGGTTTATGGTAATGTATAGGTTTAGGTTAGGAATAGGTTTAGGGTTAACCTAGGGTAAGCATAGGGTTAGGATTAGGGTAATGAATAGGATTAGAGCTGGGGGTAGGGCTTGGTTTATGGTTAGAATTAAGGCTAGGGTTAGGGTTAGGTTTTGGATTATGGCAAGGGTTAGGGTTAGGGTTATGTTTAGGGTGTTAGGGCTAGAATTAGGTTTATGGTTAGGGTTAAAGTTAGTGTTATTGCTCCAATTAGGGATAGGTTTTAGGTTAGGATAGGGCTAGATTTAGGGCTTCAGCTAATGTAAGAGTTAAGGTTACAAATAGAACTCGTTTTAGGATTAGGGTTAGGGCTAGGTATAGGGTTAGGTTTAGGTTTAGGTTTTGAGTAATGTTTGGAGCTAGGGTTAGTGTTAGGGTCATAGTCAGGTTCAGGTTTGTTTTAGGGTTAGGGATAGGAATCGAATTAGAGCTAGGATTAGGCCTAGGTGTAGGCTTAGTGTTTGGTTTATGTTAAAGTTTAGGGTTAGGGTCATGGATTCGTTGTTTTGTAGTGCTAGGGCTAGGTTAAAGCTAGTTTTAGGATTAGCATTAGTATTTCGGCTTGTGTTAGTGAGAGGTTTAGCTTAGGGTTAGGATTTGATTTAGAGTTAGGCTGAGAAATAGGATTAGGGCTAGAGCTAGGGTTAGGTGTAATGTAAATGCAAGTGATAGGATTATGGTAAGAAATAGGGTTAGCACTAGAAATACAAGTAGGACCAGAGTTAGAGTTTGTCTTAGGGCTAGGGTCAGGTTAGATTTAGGGGTAAATTAGGGCTAGTATTACGTCTAGCATTTGAATTAGCGTTAGGCCTAGTTTTAGATTTAGGTTTATATTTGGGGATAGGGTTAGGTTTAGAGGAAGCGATGGGGTTAGAGCTAGTTTTAGAGCTAGGTTGAAGGTTAGAATTTTGGTAAGGGCTAGGGTTATGTTTGGTTTAATAATAAGGCTAGGTTTAGGGCTAGGATGAGGGCTAGAGTTTGTTTTAGGGGTATGGCAAGAATTAGGGCTAGGGCTAGTGTCAGTTCTAGGCTTACGTTAGGGACAGATTGAGGGTTAGATTTATGGCTAGGTCTAGTGTAAGGGTTAGGTTTAGGTTAAGGGTCAGGTTTAGAGCTAGGGATATTATAACAGTTAGAATTAAGTTTCAGGTTTGGTTTAGGTTAGTGTTTAGGTTTAGCTCTTGAATTAGCATTAGGGTTTGGTTAGGGTAATGATAGGTTTACGTGTAGGGTTAATGTTAGGGGTAGGGTAATTGATAGGGTTACATTTAGCAAAAGGGTTAGGGTTAGGCCTAGGGTTATCTTTGTGTTAGGATTAAAGCTAGATTTGGGGTTTGGATGAGGGCTAGGTTTTGTGTTAGGGTTAGAGCAAGTTTTAGAGATAGTGATATGGTCAGGTTTAGGGTTATAGCTACAGATAGTTATAGGGTTAGGTTCATGGCTAAGTCTAATATTAGGTTTAGGGTAAGGGCCAGGTTAAGGGTAAGGTGTATTGTTAGGGTCAGGGTCAGGATTCGGTTTTGTGTTAGGTTAATTATTAGGATTATGGCTCAAATTAGCATTAGGGTTAAAATTAGGGTTAAGTTAATGGATAGGTTTAGGTTTAGGAATTAGGATAAGATTAGGGTAATTTGTAGAGTTATGGTTAGTTATAGGGTTAGGGTTAGGCCTAGGGTTAGCATTTGGGTTAGGGTTATAATTAGGGTAATGAATAGCATTAGAGCCAGTGTTAGGCCTAGGCTTTTGGATAGAATTAGGGCTAGAGTTAGGGTTAGGGTTAGGGTTTGGGTTAGGTTTATGGTACAGGACATGATTTGAGGTAGAGTTAGAGCTAGGGTGAGGGTTAGGTTTAGGATTATGTCTAGGGTTAGATTTATGTTTAAGGTTAGGGTTAGTGTTAGGGTTAGGTCTAAGGTTATCTTTAGAGTTAGGTTAATGGATAGGGTTAGATGTCAGGTTAGGATTAGGTGTGGTTTTAGGTTTAGGGTTAGTGTTAGGGTTAGGGCTAAGATTTTCATTAGAGTTAGGGAAATGGATAGGGTTAGATTTCAGGTTAGGGTTAGGGGTAGTTTTAGGTTTTGGGTTAGTGTTAGGATTTGGGCTAGGGTTAGTGTCAGAGTAAGGGTTAGGGTTTTATCTAGGGTTAAGTCAACAATGAGGGTTAGGTTTAGGGTTATGTCTAGTATTAAGTTTACAATTAGGATTAGAGCTAGGTTTATCATTAAGGTAAGTTTTGGTTTAGGGTAATGGATAATTTTAGAATAGCATTAGGACTAGTGTTAACATTATGATTAGGGCTAGGAGTAGGATTATGTTTAGGGATAGGGATAGGGTTATATTTAGGGTTGAGTTTGGGGTTTTATCTATGGTTAGGTCTAATGCGAGATTTAGGTTTAGCATGAGGGTTAGGCTTAGGATAAGGGATAAGTTTAGGTTAGGGTTTGGGTTACACTTTGGGCTAGATTTAGGCCTAGGATTACGGCTAGGTTTTGTTTAGGGCTAGTGGTAGGGTTAGGTTTAGATATAGGGTTATGTGTAAGGCTAGTGTTAGGGTTTGTTTTAGGTTCAGGGTCAGAATAAGGGTCAGGGATAGGGTTAGGATTTGGGTTATGGTTATAACAAGAAAGAGGGCTAGGGTTAGGACTAGTAATAGGGTTAGGGTTTGGGTTAGACTAAGGATTAGTTTTAGGACTAGGGTTAGCATTAGGGTTGGGATTTGGCTAGGGTAAAGATAAGGTGAGAGCTAGGTTAGAGCTAGGGTTCGGGTTCGGGTTAGGGAGAGTGTTAGGGTTATGATTAGGGTGAAAGCTAGGGTTAGGTATCAGATTTGGTCTAGGTTTTCGTTAGCATTAGTTTTAAGATTATGGCTAGTGTATGATCTAGGGTTATGATTAGAACTAGTTTTAGAATTAGGGTTAAGACTAGGTCGAGTGTTAGAGTAAGTTTTATGTTTAGGGTGATATTTAGAGGTAGGGTTAGTGTAATGTCAGAGACAGGTTCAGAAGTAGTTTTAGGTGTAAGATTAGGACTCGAATCAGTTCTAGGCTTAGGGCTAGAGGTAAGGTTAAAATTTGGTTTAGGTAAAAGTTTAGGGTTAGTGTTATGGTTCGGTTTTGTTTAGGTCTAAGCCTTTGGTTAGGGCTTGTTTTTGGATTAGCGTTAGGGTTAAGGCTAATGTTAGGGTTAGGTTTAGTTGTAGAATTAGGGTTAGATTTAGTGTTAGACTTAGATCTAGTGTTAGGCCAAGGTTTAAGGTCAGGGCTAGTGTTATTGTAGACTATGGCTAGGAGTAATGTTACGGTAAGTGATATGGTTAGAATTAGTGCTAGTGCTAGGGTGGAGTAGTATTGAAGCTAGGGTTAAGATTAGGTTTAGCATTAGTGGAAGGTTTAGTGTTACGGTTACTCCTCGTGTGAAGGTTAGGGCTAGAGTTAGTGTTAGGATTAGGGTTTGGGTTAGGTTTAAGATAAGCAGTGTGGTTATAACTGGGTTTAGGGCTGGGGAATGTGTTAGAATTATGGTTAGGGTTATGATTAAGGCTAAGTTTTGGGCTCGGATAAGAGCTAGTGTTCGTGTTAGGGTTAGGGCTAGGGCTAATGTCAGGTCTAGGGATACAGTTAGGAATATGTTTTGGGTTATGTTTATGGTTAGGTCTAGTGTAAGTGTTAGATTTACAGTAAGGGTCATGTTTAGTCCTATGTGAATTATTAGGGTCAGTGTACAGCTTAAGGTTTGGTTTAGGTTAAGGTTTGGGTTTAGGGCTCGAATTAGCATTAGTGTTAGAGTTAGGGTTAGGGTAATGAATAGGCTTAGGATTAGAGTTCAGGTTAGTTTTAGGGCAATGGATAGGTTTAGGGATTGCAATAGGCTTAGGGTTAAGCCTAGGCCTAATATTAGGGTAGAATTATGGTTAGGGTAATGGATACAATTAGAACTAGGGATAGGGCTAGGGTAATGTTTAGGATTAGGGCTAGGGTTAGGGTAGTGGATATAATTAGATCCATGGTTAGGGCTATGTTAAGGTTAGGATTAGGGCTAGTGTTAGTTTAGGGTTTGGGATAAGACTTTAGGGATAGGTGTAAGGTTAGTGTTTGGTTTAGGTTAAGGGTTAGGTTTAGGATTATGGCTTGGTTTTGTTTTAGGGTTAGGGTAGGGTTAGAGCTAATTTTCAAATTAGCATTAGGTTTACAGCTAGTGTTATGGTGAGGTTTGGGTTTAAGATTAGGGTTTACAACCAGGTTTAAGGCTACAGTGATATTTACAGTTGGGATTGGGGCTAGGGATAGAGCTAGGGTTTGGGTTATGGTAAGGGATAGGTTTTAAACTAAGGATAGGTCTAGTGGAAGAATGAGAGTTACTCTTAGGGCTAGGGATAGGATTAGGTTTAGGATTAGGGTTAATTTAGGGCTAGGATTAGTCGTAAGGTTAGTGTTAGGTTTTGGCCTAGAGTTATGGCTAGGGTTATGGTTAGCGTTAGGGTTAGGGTAAGGTATGATATTACAGCTACATTTTGGGCTAGGGCATGGGATAAAATTAGGGTTAGGGTTCCGGTTAAGGATAGGATTAGGATTAAGGCTAGGCTTAGGGCTACGTTTAGGGGGATGGTTTGTGCTAGGGTTAGGGCTAGGATTAGTTCTAGGGCTAATGCCAGTTCTAGGGTTATGGTTAGGGATAGTTTTAGGTTTAGGTTTATGGCCAGGTCTATTGTAACTGTTATGTTGAGGGTTAGGGTCAGGTTTACCGCTAGAGTTATTATTAGGGTCAGAGTCAGGCTAGGGTATGTGTTAGGTTAAGGTTTAAGGTTAGGGCCAAAATTAGCCTTAGGGTTAGGATAATGGATATGGTTAGGTTTCAGTTTCAGGTTAGGTTTAGTATAATGGACACGGTTAGGGTAAGGCATAGGGTTAGAGTTAGGCCTAGGGACAGAATTTGGTTAAAATATGGTTCAGTTAATGGATAGGATTAGAGCTACAGTTAGGATCAGGGTTATGGTTAGGTTTGGGCTATGGTTAGAGTTAGGCCTAGGGTTAGAATTTGCTTAGAGTTATGGTTAGGGTAATGGATAAAATTATATCTAGGTTTAGGGCTAGTATTATGGTTAGGAATAGGGTTATGGTTCGGTTTAGGTTTGTTGTTAGGACAAGGTTAGGTTTAGGGTTAGGTTTAGGTTAAGTGTTAAGGCTAAATATAGGGCTAGGGCTAAAATTTAAGCTAGGGTTAGGGCCCAGATTAGGGCTAGGTTTTGGGTTAGGTTAGGGCTAGTGTAGGACTACGGCTAATGTAAGAACTATGGTTATGATTAGGGCTAGTATAAGGGTTAGAATTAAGACTGGGTCTAGTGTTTATATTAGGTTTAGGTTTATTGGGATGATTAGAGAAAGGGTTGTTGTTAGGGACAGAGTCAGGATCAGTGTTACTTTTAGGATTAGGGATAGGACTCAAATTAGGCCAAGGGTTAAGGCTAGGCGTAGGCTAAGAATTTGTGTTAGAGTTAGGGTAAATATTAGGGATAGTGCCAACTTCAGTTCTAGGGTTATGTTTAGGTTAGGATTAGGTTTGGGGCTATGGCTCAGTTTTGTTTTAGAGCTAGGGCTAGGGTTAGGGCTAGTTTTGGGATTAGCAATAGTGTTAGGGCTAGAAGTAAGGTGAGGTTTAATGTTATATTAATTGTTATGGTTACATCTAGATTTAGGCCTAGGGCTATAGTCAGGGCTAAAGTTGGGGCTAGTGTTATTGTTATGATAACAGATAGGGTTAGAACTAGAAATAGGGCTAGGGCCAGAGTTAGAGATAGTCTTAGAGCTAGGGTAAGTGGTGGGTTTAAGGTTAGGTCTAAATTAGGGCTTGGATTAGTGTTAGGGTTAGGGCTAGGGTTAGGGTTAGTGTTAGTGTTAGGGAGAGGGTGAGTTTTAGGGAAAGGGATGGAGTTATAGCTAGGTTTCAGGATAGGGCGAGAGTTAGAATTAGGGTTAGAGATAGGTTAGGGTTCGGGTTATGATTAAGGATAAATTTAGGGCTAGGTTTGAGGGTTTTTGTTAGGAATAGGGCTAGGATTACGGTGAGAGCTAATGTCAGTTCGAGGGTTATTGTTAGGGATAGTTTTAAGGTTGGGTTATGGCTAGGTCTAGTGTAAGGATTACATTCAAGGTAAGCATCAGGTTTAGAGCTAGGTGTATTTTAAGGGTCAGAGTCTGGGTGGGGTTTGGTTTAGTTTAAGGTTTAGAGTTAAGGATTGAATTAGCAGTAGGGTTAGGGTTAGAGTTAGGGTAATGAATAGGTTTAGGTTTTGGATTCAGGTTAGGTTTAGAGTAATGGATATGGTTATTGTTAGCGATAGGGTTAGTGTTAGGCCTAGGATTAGCATTTTGTTTAGGTTTTTCTTTAGGGTAATGGATAGGGTTAGAGCTAAGGTTAGGGCTAGAATTAAGGATCAGGTTATGGCTAGGCTTAGGGTTAGGCCTAGGGTTAGTGTCAGGGTTAGGTTTAGGGTAAGTATTAGGGTTTGAGCTAGGGTTAGGTATAGGGCAAGGGTTAGGGTTAGAATCAAGGCTAGGGTTAGTGTTAGGGTTAGTGTTATTATTTTGGAAAAAGTTAGAGTTTGAGCCAGGTTCAGGACTTGGGCAAGCGTTAGGGTTAGGATTAGGTCTTGGGTTATGGTTAGGGTTACGATCAGAGCTAGGTTAGGGCTAGGATAAGGGCTAGGTTATATGATGTTTATGGATAGCGTTAGGGCTATGGGTAATGTAAGAGCTCGGGTTATGTTTATGGCTAGTTTTAGGGTTAGGGTTATGGATAAGTGGAGTATTAGGATTAGGTTTTATGTTAGGATAAGGTTTAGAGCTAGGGATTGTGTTAGGGTAAGCGTCTGTGTTTGGGTCAGGATTAGAGCCAGAACTAGGTATAGTGTTGGGTCTAGGGATAGGATTACTCTTTGTGTTAGGTTAAGGGTTATTTTTAGGGCTAGTTCAAGGTTTTTGTTTAAGTCTAGGGCCAGATTTATGAATCTATTTAGGATTAGGTTCGGTTTAGTGCTGTTTTTACTGTTAGGTTTAAGTATAGGTTTCCTGGTGGGGAAAGAGTTAGGGTCTGGTTTAGGGTTAGTGTCAGGTTTAGATCTAGGGTTAGTGTCAGGTTTAGATCTAGGGTTAGTGTTAGGGTCAGAATAAGGATTAGGGTTTGGGATAGGGCTAAAGATAGAATGAGGCCTTGGATTAGGACTAGTATTAGAGTTACGGTTTCGGATAGGCTAAAGATTAGTTTTAGGACTAGGGTAGCATTAGGGTGAGGGTATGGCTTATGTAATTGATAGGATTAGAGGTAGAGTTAGGATTATGGATAAGATTAGGGATAGGGTTAGGGTTACTCTTAGGATTAAGTTTAGGGTTAGGGTTGTGGTTTGAGTTAGTTTTAGGGTTAGGGTTAAGGTTAGGGTTAGCATTAATGTGTTTAAGATAGGGTTATAGTTAGGTTTCGGATTAGTGCTAAGTTTAGGTTTTTGGTTAGTGTTAGGTTTAGAGTTAACATTAGGTGAGTGTTAGGGTTATGGTAAAAGTTAGTGTTAGGGTTAGTGTCAGGGTTAAGGTTAGGGTTAGAGACAGGGTTAGGTTTAGGGTTAGGGTTAGGATTAGGGTTAGGGTTAGTGGTAGGGTTAGTGTTAGGTTTAGTGTTAGGATTAGTATTAGGGTTAGAGTTTGGTTTAGGCTTAGGGTTACAGTTAAGGTTAGGGTAATGGTTAGGGTTAGGATTAGTATTCCCTAATACTAGGGTTAGTGTTAGTGTTAGGGTTAGTGTTTGTGATAGGGTTAGGTTTAGGCTTAGGGTTCAGGTTAGGTTTAGGGTTAGTTTTAGAGTTAGTGTTACAGTTGGCTTTAGGGTTAGTGTTAAGTTAGTGTTTTTTATAATTAGGTTTAGGTAGTGGTTAGGGTTAGGTTAGGTTTAGGGTTATGGTTTGGTTAGGGTTTGCGTTAGGATTAGCATAAGGTTAAGGGTTTGTGTAGGGTTAGGTTTTGGGTGTGGATTCATGTTACGGTGATGGTTAGGATTAGGTTTAGGGTTCATGTTAGTGTTACATTTAAGTTTACGGTAGGATTAGGGTTACTGTTACAGTTAGGGTTAAGTTTAGGGCTAGGATAATTGTTTGGGTTAGTGTTAGAGTTAGATTTAGTGTTAGTGTTAGGGTTAGGTATAGAGTAAGTGTTAGGATTAAGGTTACGTTTCTGGTGAGGTGTAATATTTGTGTTAGTGAAAGGCTTAGTGTTAGTGATAGGATTAAGGTTAGGTATAGGATACCATTAGGGTTAGGGTTAAGTTTATGGTTAGGTTTAGTGTTAGGGTTAGGGTTCATGTTAGGGTTAGGCTTTATTGTAGGGTTAGGCTACAAGTTAGTGTTAGGGTTAGTTTTAGGGTTAGGATAAGAGTTAGGTTTAAGTCTAGCATTAGTGTTAGTGTTAGTGTTAGATTTAGGTTTAGGTTTAAAGTTAATATTAGGGTTAGGTTTAGGGTTAGGTTTAGGGATAGTGTTATGTTTAGGGTTAGGTTTCGTGTAAGTGTTAGTGTTAGTGTTAAAGGTAGGTTTAGGGATAGGGTTAGTGTTAGTTTTAGATTAGGGATCAGGTTAGGGATAGTATTAGGATTAGGGTAAATTTTAGGGTTAGTGTTAGATTAAGGGATAGGGGTAGGGTTAGTGTTAGGGTTAGGTTTCAAATTAGAGTTAGGTTAGTGTTAGTTTTAGGGTCAGGGTTAGTGTTAGTCTTAGGGTAAGGGTTAGGGTTAGGGTTAGGTTTATGCTTAGTGTTTGGGTTAGGGATAGGGTTAGGGATAGCGTAAGGTTTAGGATTATATTTTGAGTTAGGTTTAGGATTAGGGTTAGGTTTTCTGTTAGGGTTAGGGTTAGGGTTAGGGTTGGATTAGGTTTAGAATTAGGGTTCAGGTAATTGTAAGGTTAGTTTTAGGTTTAAGGGTAAAATTAGGGTTAGTGTTATGGTTACTATTAGAGTTATGGTTAGGGTTAATGTTAGGTTTAGCATTAGGGTTATGGTTAGGTTTTGTTATAGGGTTAGTGTTGGGGTTACGGTTGGGGTTAGGGTTAGTGTTAAGTTAGTGTTAGGGTTAGGGTTAGGGTTACATAAGGTTTAGCATTAGGGTTTGATTTGGTTTAGGTTTATCATTTGGATTATGGTTTGTTTTCAGGTTAGGGATTGGGTTAGGGTTAGTGTTACAGTTATGGTTAGTGTTAGGGTTAGGGTAGGGGTTAGGATTCCTGTTAGAATAAGTGTTAGGTTTAGGTTTACTGTTTGGGTTAGGGTTAGAGATACATTTAGGGTTATTGTTAGGTTTAGGGTTAGTGTTAGTGTTAGTGTTAGTGTTATGGTTAGTGTTAGGGTTAGGTTAGGGTTAGGGTCAGGGTTAAGATTAGATTAAGGATAGGGTTAGTTTTAGGGCTAGGGTTACTGTTAGGGTTAGTTTTAGTGTTAGGGTTAGGGTTCGGTTAGGTGTATGGTTAGGGTCAGAGTTAGCGTTCATGTTACGGTTAGACTAGGGTTAATGTTAGGATTAGGTTTATGATTAGGTTTAGAATTAGGGTTAGGGTTACAGTTAGGGTTAGGGTTAGTGATAGGATAGGGTTAGGTTGAGGTTTAGGGTTAGGGTTAGTGTTAGGGTTAGGGTGAGAATTCCTGTTATGGATAGGTTTAGGGTTATTTTTAGGGTTAGGGTTAGATTTAGGGTTAGTGTTATGGTTAGTATTAGTGTTTTGGTTAGGTTTAGTGTTAGGGTTAGCGTTAGGGTAAGGATTAGGTTTAGTGTTAGGTTAGGGTAAGCATAAGGTTGAGTGTTAGAGTGAGGGTTAGGGTTACGGTTATTGTTAGGGTTAATATTAGCATTTTTGTTAGGTTTAGGGCTAGGGATACTGTTAGGTTTAGGGTTATTATAAAGTTAGGGTTACTGTTGCGGTTAGAGTTAGTGTTAGGGTTAAGGTGAGAGGTCCTATTAGGGTTAGGGTCAGGGTTAGTGTTAGGGTTACAGTTAGCGTTAGAGTTCGTTTTAGTGTTAGTATTAGTGTTTTGGTTAGGTTTATGTTTAGGGTTTAGTGTTAGTTTTAGGGTTAGGCTTAGGTTTAGGTAAGGGAAAGAGTTAGGGTTACGGTTAGTGTTAGAGTTAGTGTTAGTGTTAGGGTTGGGGTTAGGGTAAGGTTTAGAGCTAGGGTTAGGTTTATGAAAGGATTTAGTGTTAGTGTTAGTGTAAGTGTTAGGGTGAGGTTTAGGTTTAGGGTTAGGGTTAGTGTTAGGTTGTGTTAGGGTTTTGTGTTAGGGTTAAGGTTAGGGTTAAAATTAGGGTTACGGTTACATTTAGGATTCAGGTTAAGGTTAAGGTTAGGGTTACAAATAGGTTAGGTTTAGGGTTAGGATTAGGGTTAGGGTTAGGGTTAGGATTAGGGTCAGGCTTAGTGTTATGCTTAGGGATAGGGTTACCATAGGTGTTTGGTTTAGGTTTATAATTAGGTTTAGGGTTAGTGTTAGGGTTAGGTTAGGTTTGGGTTAGGGTTTGGGTTCGAGTTAGGGATAGATTTAGGGTTAGTATTAGAGTTAAAGTTAGGGTTAGGTTTGGGTAAGGGTTAGGGTTATTGTAAAGATTAGATTTACGGATAGATTTAGGTTTAGTGTTAGGTTTAGCGTTATTATTAGTGTAGGTATTAGAGTTATTTTTAGAGTTTGTGTTAGGGATAGGGTTGGGGTTAGGTTTCAGTTTAAGGTTAGGGTTAAATTTAGAGTTATGCGTATGGTTAGACTGAGCATTAGTGTTAGGTTTAGTGTTAGTGTTAGAGTTAGGGTTTGTGTCCGGTTTAGGGTTTGTGTTAGGGTTAGGGTTAGGTTTAGTGTTAGGAATAGTTTTAGAGTTAGGGTTAGAGGTAGGTAAGGGTTAGGTTTGGATTAGGGTTGTGGTTTGGGTTAGGGTTTGTGTAAGGGTTAGGAATAGGTTTAGTGTTAGTGTTTTGGTTAGTGTTTGTGTTAGGTTTAGGGTTAGGGTGTTCGTTTGTGTTAAGGTTACTGTTAGGTGTATAGTTAGGGTTCATGTTAGGGTTAGGGTAGGTATAATGTTAGGGTTAGGTGTAAATTTTTGCTTAGGGTTACAGTTAGTGTTACAGTTGGGTTAGGGTTTGGGTTAGGATTAGTGTTTCTCTTAGGGTTAGAGTTAGGTTTAGTGTTTGTTTAAGGGTTATGGTTATAGTTAGTGTTAGGTTTAGGGTTAGTATTAGGGTTAGTGTTAGTTTTAGGGTTAGCGTTAGGGTTACTGTTAGGGTTAGGCTTAGTGTTAAAGTTAGAGTTAGGTTTAGGGTTAGTGTTAGGTTCAGGGTTACAGTTAAGGTTAGGGTTATGGTTGGAGATGGCTTTAATGTTAATATTAGGTTTAGGGTTCTGATTAGTGCTAGGGTTAGTTTTAGGTTTTGTGTTAGGGTTAGTTTTATGGCTACGGTTAGGATTCGGGTAAGGTTTGGGGTTGTGGTTAGGATTAGTTTTAGTTTTAGGGTTAGGTTTAGGTTAGGGTTAGTGTTAGGGTTAGCATTAGGTTTAGGTTTAGGTTACTATTAGGCTTATGGTTAGGTTTAGTTTTAGTGTTAGGGTTAGGAATAGGGTTAGTGATAGAGTTAGGGTTAGGGTTAGTGTTAGGTTCAGGTTCGTGTTAGGGTTAAAGTTTGTTGTAGGGTTACGGTTAGGGTTAGTGTTAGTGTTAGGGTTATGTTTAGGGTTAGGGTTAGTGTTAGGTTTAGGGTTATGTTTAGGGTTAGTGTTAGTGTTTTGGTTAGGGTTAGATATAGGATTAATGTTACGTTTATGGTTAGAGTTAGGGTTAGGGTTAGTGTTACAGTTAGGGTTATGGGTTGTGTTAGGGTTAGGGTTACGGGTAGTATTAGGGTTAGGGTTAGTGTTAGTGTTACAGTTAGGGTTAGGGTTAGTGTTAGTGTTATGGTTAGGGTTAGGCTTACGGTTTGGGTTAGTGTTAGGTTTAGGGTTAAGGTTAAGATTAGTTAGGGCTAGGGTTAATGTTAGGTTTAGGGTTAGGGTTAGGTTTAGGGTAAGGGTTGGAATTACAGCTAGTTTTATGGCTAGGGTGAGGGTTATAATTAGGGTAAGTGTTAGGTTTATGATTAAGGTGAAGTTTATGTCTAGGATATGGGCTAAGGTTTGTGTTAGGGTTGGGAGTAGGATTAGAGCTAGGGCAAATGTCAGGTCTAGGGTTACAGTTAGGGATAGTTTAGGGTTAGGTTTATAGCTAGGTCTATTTTAAGGGTTAGGGTTAGGGTTAGGATCAAGTTTAGAGCTAGGGTATTATTAGAGTTAGGGTCAGGTTTAGGGTTTTTGTTATGTTAAGGTTTAGGTTTAGGGCTCGAATTAGCATTATTGTTAAGGATAGTATAATGATAGGTTTAGGGTTCAGGTTAAGTGTAGGGTAATTTATAGGGTTAAGTTTAGGTATAGTTTAAGGTTTTGGCCTAGGGTTATCATAAGGGTTAGGGTTATCATTAGAGTAATTGTTAGGTTAGACTAGGGTTTGGGGTAGGATTATGCTAAGCATTAAGTCTAGGCTTAGGGTTAGGGCTATGGTTAGGATTAGGATTAGCTTTAGGGTTAAAGCTAGGGTAGACCTTGGATTTGGGCTAGGTTTTGCAATAGGTTAGGGCTACAGCTAATGTAAGAACTTGTTACAATTCAGGCTAGTTTTAGGGTTAATGTTAGGGCTAGGTATATTTTTAGGGTTAGGTTTAGGGTTGGGGTTGTGTTAGGAGCTAGGGTTACTGTTAGTGTCAGGGTCAGTGTTCTGGTTAGTGTTCTGGTTAGAATTAAAGCCAGAATTAGGTCTAGGGGAAGAGTTAGTGTTTGGCTTAGGCTAAGGTTATTGTTAGGGCTATGTCTAGGTTTTTCTTTATGTCTAGGGTTCGAGTAATGGATAGATTTATGATTAGGTTTATGTCTAGGGTTAGATTTAGGGTTAGGTTTAGGTATAAGGTCATCGGATGGGCTACTGTTAGGGTTCAGTTCAGGGTTAGGTTCAGGTTTAGACCTACGATTAGCTTTAGGGTCAGAATAAGGGTCAGGGTTAGGGTTAGGTTTTGGGTTATGGTTAGAGCTAGAATGAGTGCTAGTGTTAGGACTAGTAATAGGATTAGGGATTTTGTTATGTTAAGGATTAGGGTTAGCATTAGGGTTAGGGTTTGGCTTAGGGTAAGGGATAGGTTTAGAACTAGGGTTAGGTCTTAGAATAGAACAAGGGTTAGGTTAAGCTAGGTTTAGGGCTCAGATTAGGGCTAGTATTGTGTTAGGTTTAGGGATAGGAAACGGCTAATGTAAAAACTAGGGTTACAATTAGGGTGAATTTTGGAGTTATGGTTAGGTGTTAAACCTCTAGTGTTAGGATTAGGTTTAAGGTTAGGGTGATATTTAGAGCGAGTGTTAGTTTTAGGTTAATAGTCAGGGTCAGAGTTAGTTTTAGAGTAAGGGTTAGGATTCCCCAAAAGGCTAGGGTTACTGTAAGGATTTGGTTTAAGGTTAGTGTGGTGTTTAGAGCAAGGGTGGGTGTTAGGATATGAGTCAGAGTCAGGGTTAGTATTCAGGTTAAGGTTAGGACTCGAATTAGGGCTAGGGTTAGGTCTAGGTGTAGTATTAGGATTTGGTTCAAGTTAAGGTTTAGTGTTAGGGCTATTACTCAGTTTTGTTTTACTGCTAGGGTTAGGGTTAGGGCTAGTTTCATGATTAGTGTTAGGGTTAGTGCTAGTATTAATGTTAGGCTTAGGCTTATGGTTAGTGTTAGAGTTAGAGTTAGATCTTGGGTTACAACTAGAAATAAGGATTAGGCAAGTGTTATGGCTAGGTTTATGGCTATGTTTAGGGCTAGGGTTAGGGTTTAGTTAAGGGATATGGTTAGAAGTATGGATAGGGCTATTGTGAGAGTTAGAGTTACACTTAGGGCTATGGTTAATGTTAGAATTAGGGATACGGTTAAATTAGGGCTAGGATTAAGGCTAGGGTTAGTGTTCAGCTTAGGTCTAGTGTTAGGGTTAGGGTTAGGATTAAGTTTAGTGTAAGGGATGATGTTATAACTAGGTTTAGTCGGAGGGTGAGGGTTAGAATTAGGTTATGGCTATGGTTAAGGTTAGGGTTATGATTAGCCTTGGTTTAGGGCTAGGATGTGGGCTGGGTTTGTTTTAGGTTTTGGACTAGGATTAGGGCTAGGGCAAATATCAGGTCTTGGGTTATGGTTAAAGATAGTTTTAGTGTTAGGTTTAGGGCTACATGTTGTGTAAGTGTTAGTTTTAGGGTTAGAGATAGGGCTAAATTAGGGCTCGTGTTAGTGTTAGGTTTAAGCCTTCATTTAGGTTTGGAGTTAGGATTATATTTAGGGTAAGGTATTGGGTTATAGCTAGTTTGAGGGCCAGGGCAAGTGTTAGTATTAGGGTTAGGGCTAGGGTTAGGTTTTGGGTTATGATTAAAGCTAGGTTTAGGGCCAGGATGAAGGCTAATGTTTGTGTTAAGGTTAGGGCTAGTATTAGGGCTAGGTCTAATGTCAGGTCTAGGGTTACAATTAGGGATAGATTTAGTATTAGGTTAGGTGTATCCTAAGGGTCAGATTTAGAACTAGGGTTATTATTATGGTCAGGATCAAAGTGTGGGTTTGGGTTAGGTTAGGGTTTATGTTTAGGGCTTGAATTAACATTTGGGATTCGGGTTAAGGTAATGAAAGTGTTAGGTTTAGGGTTTAGGTGTGGTTTAGTGTAATGGATAGGGTTATGGTTAGACCTAGGATTAGCATAAGTTTTGTCATTAGGGTAATGGATAGGGTTAGACCTAAGTTTAGGGGTAGGGTTACTTATACATTTAGGGCTTTTGTTTGTGTTAGCTTAGGGGTTAGGTGTGGTTTAGTGTAATGGATAGTGTTAGTGTTAGGCCTAGGTTTAGCATAATGAGTTATCATTAGGGTAATGGATAGGGTTAGACCTAAGATTAAGGTAGGTTTATGTATAGGATTAGGGATTTTCGTGGGTTAGGGTTAGATTTACGTTTAGGGTTAAAGCTAAGTTTAGTGGCTGAGGATTTGGCTCAAAAAGTAGCGTGCTCACCTGGCATGTGCAGGGCACTGGGTTTGATCCTAAGCACCACATACCAATATAATAACGATGTTGTGTCCACCGAAAACTAAAAAAAAATACATATCAAAAAAAAAAAAAAAAAAAACTAGGTTTAGGACTTGGATTGAGGCTAGGTTTTGTGTTAGGTTAGGGCTAGAGTTAAGGCTATGGCTAATATACAAAGTAGCTTTATGATTAGAGCCAATGATAGGGTCAGGGATAGGGCTATGTCTAGTGTTAGGGTTAAATTTACAGTGATGATGATGTTTAGAGCTAAGTTTAATGTTAGGGTCAGGGTCAGAGTCCAGATTAGTTTTCAGGTTAGGTTTAGGACTAGAATTAGAGATAGGATTAGGGCTAGGTGAAGGGTTATGGTTATGATTCGACTTTGTTTTAGTGCTAGTGTTATAGTTAGGGCTAGTTTTAGAATTATTGCTAGTGTTAGTGTGAGGTTTAGTCTTAGGTTTAGGGTTAGTTTAGAGTTAGGTTTAGATCTAGGCTTTCAGCTAGGGGTAAGTATACGGCTAGGATTAGGGCTACGTTTAGGGCTAGGGTGATGGTAAGGGATAGGGTTAGAACTAGGTATAATCCCAGGGCAAGAGTTTGAGTTAGTCTTAGGGCTAGGGTTAGGGTTGGGTTAGGGATAGGGCTAAATTGCAGCTGGGATTAAGAATTGGGTTAGTGTTAGGGTTAGGCCTAGGCTGAGGGCTAGGGTTAGTGTTAGTGTTAGGGTTATGGTTAGGTTTAGGTTAAGGGATGGTATTATAGCTACTTTTAGCACTAGCGTGAGGATTAGAATTAGGATTTTGTTATGGTTATGTTTATGTTTAAGATGAGGTTGATCGCTAGAATGTGGGCTAAGGTTTTTAGTAGGATCAGGACTAGGATTAGAGTGATGGCTAATGTCAGGTCTAGGGTTACAGTTCGAAAGAGTTTTAGGGTTAGGTTTATAGCTAGAATGTGGGCTAAGGTTTTTAGTAGGATTAGGACAAGGATTAGAGCGAGGGCTAATGTCAGGTCTAGGGTTACAGTTAGGGAGAGTTTTAGGGTTAAGTTTATAGCTAGGTCTATTGTAAGGGTCAGGTTTCTTGTTAGGGTCAGGTTTAGAGCTATGGGTATTATTGGGGTAAAGGTCAGGATAGGGTTTTTATTAGATTAAGGTTTAGGGTTAAGGCTCAAGTTATCATTATGCTTAGGGATAGGTTAATGATATGTTTAGGTTTAGAGTTGAGCTTAGGTGTAGGGTAATGGATAGGGTTAGGGTTAAATATAGAATTAGGGTTCAGTCTAGGGTTAGCATAAGGGTTAGGTTTATCATTAGGGTAATGTGGTAGGGCTAGTGTTATTCTTAGGATTAGATCTAGGGTTAGGCCTAGGTTTAGGTTTAGGACTAAGTTTAGGGTTATGGTTAGCTTTAGTGTTAAAGCTAGGGTAGGGCTTGGGTTAGGGCTAGGTATTGCAATAAGTTAGGGCTATGGAAAATGTAAGAACTTTGATAAGATTAGGGCTAGTTTTATGGTTAAAGTTAGAGCTAAGTATAGTTTTAGGGTTAGGTTGAGTGTTAGAGTGATGTTTAGAGATAGGGTTAGTGTTAGTGTCAGGGTCAGTGTTCAGTTTAGGGTTATGGTTAATGGGAAAGCCAGAATTAGGACTAGGGTTAAGACTAGTGGAAGGGTTAGTTTTTGGCTTTAGGCTAAGGGTTATTATTAGGGCTAGAGCTAAGTTTTTCTTTAGGTCTAGGGCTAGAGTTATGGATAGATAGGATTAGTTTTAGGTCTAGTGTTACTGTTAGGGTTAGGTTTAGGTATAAGGCTACCAATAGGGCTAATGTTAGGGTTTGGTTTAGGTTTAGGTTCAGGTTTAGACCTATGACTACTGTTAGGGTCAGAATAAGGGTCAGGGTTAGGGTTCGTGTTTGGGTTATGGTTAGAGCTAGAATGAGGGCTAGGGTTAGGAAAACTAATAGGGTTAAAATTTCAGTTAGGTTGAGGAATAGAATTAGGATTAGGATTATTATTAGCATTAGGTTTAGGGTTTGGCATAGGGTAAGGGATAGGGTTAGAGCTAGGGTTAGGGCTAGGGTTAGGGTTAAAGCTAGGTTTAGCGCTCAGATTAAGGATAGTTTTGTGTTAGGGTTATGGCTAGGATTAGAGCAATGGCTAATGTAAGAACTATGTTTTTTTAGGGTTAGTTTTAAGGTTACGGTTAGGGGTTAAACCTCTAGTGTTAAGATTAGGTTTAAGGTTAGGGTGAAATATAGAGCTAGTGTTAGTGTTAGGTTAATAGTCAGGGTCAGGTTTAGATTTAGGGTTAGGGTTAGGGCTCGAATTACATCTAGGTTTTCTGTAAGTGTTCGGTTTAAGGTGAGGGTGGTGTTTACATCTAGGGTGAGTGTTAGGATATGAGTCAGAGTTAGGGATAGTATTAAGGTTAAGATTAGGACTCGAATTAGGGCTAGGGTAAGGTCGAGGTGTAGTGTTAAGGTTTGGTTTAAGTTAAGGTTTAGGGTTAGGGCTCGAATTACATCTAGGTTTTCTGTAAGTGTTCGGTTTAAGGTGAGGGTGGAGTTTACATCTAGGGTGAGTGTTAGGATATGAGTCAGAGTTAGGGATAGTATTAAGGTTAAGATTAGGACTCGAATTAGGGCTAGGGTAAGGTCGAGGTGTAGTGTTAAGGTTTGGTTTAAGTTAAGGTTTAGGGTTAGGGCTCTTGCTCGGTTTTGTTTTCCTGCAAGGGTTAGTTTTAGGGCTAGTTTTATGATTAGTGTTAGAATAGGGCTAGTGTTATTGTTAGGCTTAGGCTTAGGTTTAGGGTTAGATTTATAGTTAAGTTTAGATCTACGTTAGGACTAGGAATAAGGATTTGGCAATTGTTATGGCTAGGTTTAGGGCTAGGTTTAGGATTATGGTAATGGATAGGGTTAGAAGAAGGGACAGGGCTACTATGAGAGTTAGAGTTAGTCTTAGTGCTAGGGTTAGGGTTAGAGTTAGGGATAGGGTCAAATTAGGGCTAGGATTAGAGCTAAAATTAGTGTTCACCTTAGGCCTAGAGTTAGGGTTAAGTTTAGGGTTAAGTTTAGGATAAGGAATGGCATTAGAGCTAGGTTTAGAGATAAGGTAAAGTTTAGAATTAGGGTTAGGGCTATGGTTAGGGTTAGGGTAATGATTAAGGCCAGGTTTGTGGCTATGATGAGGGTTATGCTTTATTTTAATGTTAGGGCTAGGATTACGGCTAGGGCTAATATAAGATCTAGGGTTATGGTTAAAGATAGTTTTAGGGTTAGTTTTATGCCTACATATAATGTAAGTGTTAGGTTTAGGGTTAGGGTCAGGTTTAGAGGTAGGGTCAAGGTCTGGGTTAGAAGATTGAGATATGTTAAGATTTAAAGTTAGGGCTCAAATTAGCATTATGGTTAATATTAGTGTAATTATAATATGAGGTTTAGGGTTTAAGTTTGGTTTGGAATAATACATAAGTTTAGGATTAGTGATAGGTTTAGGTTTAGGCCTAGAGTTATGGTTATTGCAATGGATAGGTTTAGAGATATGTTTAGGGCTAGGGTTATGGTTTTAATTAGGGTTAGGGTTAGGATTAGGTTTCGGGATAAAACTCAGGATAGGGCTTGGATTAGGGCTAGGTTTTAGGTTAAGTTTGTGCGAGGGTTAGGGGTAAGGCGAATGTAAGTATCAGGGTTACAATTAGGGTTAAATTTAGGGTTAGGGTTAGTGGTAGGTCTAGTGTTAGGTTTAGGGTTAGGGTTACGGTGATGTTTAGACTTGGGTTAGTATTATGGTCAGAGTCAGGGTCAGTGTTAGTTCTAGCTTTCAGCTTAAAAATAGAATTAGAGCTAAGTTTAGGGTTAGGGTTAAGGTTTGGTTTAGGTTAAGGGTTAGATTTAGGGCTATGGCTCTTTTTTGATTTAAGGCTAGGGTTAAAGTTAGATTTAGAGATAGGGTTAGGGTTAGGCTTAGGGTTAGGGTTGGTTTTAGAGTTAAAATTAGATCTAGGTTAGGGCTAGAGCTAATGATATGTCTAGGGTTAGGACTGGGTTTAGGGCTAGAATTAGGGTTCCAGTAAGGGATAGGATTAGAACTCTGGATGGGGCTAGGGTGAGAGTCATAGGGCTAGGGTTTGTGCTAGGGTTATGAATAGGACTAAATTAGTGCTAAGATTAGGGTTAGGGTTAGTTCCTGGTTAGGCCTAAAGTTAGTTTTAGGGTTAGGATTAAGGGTAGTTTTAGGGCTGGGGTTTGTGTTAGGTTTATGGCTAGGATTAGGGCTATGGCTAATGTCAGGTCTAAGCTTATGGTTGGGGACAGTTTTAGGATTAGTGTTATGGCTAGGTCTAGTGTAAGCGTTAAGATTAGTGTAAATGTCCTCCTTAGAGCTAGGAGATTTATTAGGTTCAGGGTGAGTGTTAGAGTTTGTTTGAGGTTAGGTTTTAGGGTTAGGGCTTGAATTAGCACTAAAGTGTGGGTTAGGGTATTTATAGGGCTTTGTTTAGAATTAACAATAGGTTTAGGGTATTTGATAGGGTTAGAGTTAGCAATAGGGTTAAGGTGAGGCCTAGGGTTCACATTAGGGTAAGGGTTATGGTTAGTATAATGGATAGGATTAGAGCTACGTTTATGGCTAGGTTTATGGTTAAGAATAGGTGTTAAATTAGGGTTATGGTTAGGGTTAAAACTAGGGTTAGGCTTAGGTTTATGTTTAGCATAAAGGTTCGGTTTTGAGCTATGGTTAGGGCTAGGGTGAGGGTTAGGTTTAGGGTTACTTCTAGGGATACGATTATAGTACTCATAGTTTTAGGGTTAGGATTAAGGCAAGGGACATCATTAGGGATAGGGTTAGGGTCAGGGTAATGTATACGATTAGATGTAGATTTAGGGCTATGTTTAAAGTTAGATTGAGGTTTATGGTTATGTTGAGGTTTATAGTAATGGTTAGGGTTTGAGCTATGGTTAGGTCTATGGGAAGTGTGAGGTTTAAGGTTAGGTCTTGGGTTAGTTTTCCACTTAGGTTTAGGTTTAGCATTAAGCCTAGGATTATCAATAAGTTTAGGTTTAAGTTTCGAGTAATGGGTAGGTTTAGAGCTAGGTTTAAGGCTAGGGTTAAGGTTAGAATTAGGGGTAGGGGTAGGGTTAGATTGAGGGACAGGTGTAGGTTTATGTTTAGAGAAATATTTAGGCTTTGAGCTAAATAGGACTAAGGTGAGGGTTAGGTTAGGGTTAGGGCTAGGGTTAGGGTTAGGATTAGGGTTATGCTTAAGGCTTGATTTAGGCCTAGGACTAGCTCTAGCTTTTGTGTTAGGTTTAGGACTAGGGTTAGGGCTATGGATAATGTAAGAGCTAGGGTTATGTTGAGGGCTAGCTGTAGGTTTAGGGTTATGGCTAGGTCTAGTGTTAGGTTTAGATAAGCACTAGGGTTACTCTTAGTGTTCGGTTTAAAGTGAGGGCTGTATTTAGAGCTAGGGTGACTTTTAGGATATCAGTCAGGTCAGGGTTTGCTTGAAGGTTAGGGTAATGACTTGAATTAGGGCTAGGGTTACTGTTAGGGTTTGATTTAAGTTTAGTGTGGTCTTGAGAGCTAGGGTCAGTGTTAGGATATGAGTTAGGGTCAGGGTAAGTTTTAAGGTTCAGGTTAGGACTCGAATTAGGTCTAGGATTATGTCTAGGTGTAGTGTTAGCGTTTGGTTTAAGTTAAGGTTTAGGGTTAGGGCTGTTGCTCAGTTTAGTTTTAGTCCTAGTTTTAGGGTTTGGGCTAGTTATAAGAGTAGCAATAGGGTTAGGGCTAGTGTTAGTGTTAGGCTTACACTTTGGGTTAGGGTTAGATTTGGATTTAGCATTAAATCTAGGATTAGGGCTAAGTCTAACTATAGGGCAAGTGTCAGGGCTAGGGTTATGGTTACAATAAAAGATAGGGTTAGGACTAGGTCTAGGACTAGGGTGAGAGTTAGAGTTAATCTTAGACCTAGGGTTTATTTAGTTTTAGGGATAGGGCTAAGTTAGGGCTAGAATTAGGGCTGGGGCTAGTGTTCAGCTTAGGCCTAGTGTTATGGCCAGGGTTATAGTTAATATTAGGGTAAGGTTTCTTGTTATAGCTAGGTTTAGAGGTAGGGTGAGGGTTAGAATTTGGGTTAGGACTAGGGTTAGGGTTAGGTTTATGATTAAGGCTGAGTTTAGGGCTAGGATGAGGCCTAGGATGAGTTGTAGGGTTCGGTCTAGAATTAGGGCTAGGGCTTATGTCAGGTCTAGTGTTACAGTTTTGGGGTAGATTTAGGGTTAGGTTTGTGTCTAGGTCTAGTGTAAGTTTTAGGCTTAGGGGAAGGGTTAGGTTTAGAGCTAGGTGTATTTTTAGAGTCAGGATGAGGGTTAGGGTTTGTTTTAGTTTAAGGTTTAGGGATAGGGCTCAAATGAGCATTAAGGTTAGTTTTAGGTTATGGTAATTGATTGGGTTAGGTTAAGGTTTCAGGGCAGGTTTAGGGCTTGGAAAGCTTTAGGGTTAGCAAAACGGTAAGGGTTATGCCTAGGGTTAGCTTTAGGATTAGGGTTATCATAAGGATAATATATAGGGTTAGATCTGTGTTTAGGGCTGGGGTTAAGTTAGGATTAGTGCTAGAGTTAGGTTAGGTTTGGGGTAGGGCTATTAAACCTAGCGTAGGGTCAGGGTTAGGGTTATATTTAGGGGAAAGTTTAGGTTTTGAGCTAGGGTTGGGTCTAGGACGAGGGTTAGGCTTAGTGTTATGGTCAGTGTTAGGTTTAGGGTTAGGGCTAGGTTTTGCATTAGGTTTAGGATTAGGTTTAGGCTAATAGATTGGTTAGATGTAAGGTTAGCTTTATGGTTAAGATTAGGTTTAGGTTTAAGTTTAGTTTTAAGGCTAGGTTTACTGTTGGTTTTAGGTTAAGGGTTAGGGTTTGAGTTAGGGTTAAGACTATGGCAAGGTTTAGGTTTATTGTTAGGTCTAGGGTTAGGTTTATGGTTAGGGTTAGGGTTTCATTTAGGGTTAAGTACAGGGTTACCATTATGTTTATGTGCAGAGTTAGGGTAATGGTTAAAGTTAGAGCTAGTGTTAGATCTAGGATGAAGGTTAGAATTAGGGCTATGGTTAGGGTTATGTTTAGGGATAGTGCTGGGCTTATGTTTAGGCTAAGGGTTAGGCTTTGAGCTAGGGTTAGGACTAAGGTGAGGATTAGGGTTAGGGTTAGGACTAGGGTGAGGGTTAGGGTGAAGGTTTTTCTTAGGGTAGATTTAGGCCTCGATTAGCGTTAGGGTTATTTAAGTTTTGTGTTAGGTTTAGGCCTAGGGTTAGTGCTATGTTTAATGTAACTTCTAGGGTTCTGATTAGAGCTAGTTTTAGGGTTAGGCTTAAAGCTAGGTCTAGTGTTAGATTTAGGTTTTCGGTTAAGATCAGATTTAGAGCTAGATTTAATGTTAGTTTCAGGGCCAGTGTTCAAGTGAAAGTTAGGATTAGGGTGAAATCCAGTATTGAACTAGGGTTAGGTCTAGTGGTAGGGTTAGTGTTTGGTTTAGGTTAAGAGTTATTGTTAGGGCTAGCACTAAATTTTTTCTTAAGTCAAGGGCTAGAGTAATAGCTAGATTTAGGATTAGTTTTAGGTATGGAACAAGTCTTAAGTATAGGTTTACGTATAAGTTTACTGGTCGGGCTATTTCAGGTTTCCGTTTCTGTTTAGGCTCAGGTTTAGACCTATAATTAGTGTTAGGGTCAGAATAAGGGTGAAGGTTAGGGTGAGGTATTGGGTTAGGATTAGATCTAGAATGAGGGCTGGTGTTAGAAGTAGTAATAGGGTTATTGTTTGGGTTTGGCTAAGGATTAGGATTAGGACTAGAGTTAGCATTATGAATAGGGTTTGGCTTAGGGTAATGGATAGAATTAGAGCTAGGTTTAGGGCTAGGTTTAGGGCTAGTTTTAGGGTTAGGGTTAGGGTTAAATCATGTGTTGGGGCTCGGATTAGGGCTATTTTTGTGTTAGAGTTAGGGCTAGGGTTTGGCTAAGGCCAATGTAAGAACTAGGGTTATAATTAGGGTTAGTTTTAGGGTTAGGGTTTTGGCTAGGTCTAGTGTTAGCATTAGTTTTAGGGTTAGGGTGATATTTAGAGCTAGGATTTGTGTTTGGCTATGAGTTAGAGTGAGGGTTCGTTTTAGGCCTAGAACTCGAATTAGAGCTCGGGTTATGGCTAGTTATGGTTTAGTGTTTGATTTAGGGTTAAAACAATGGCTGGGTTGTATTTTAGGGCTAGAGCTTGGATTATGGCTAGTTTTAGGATTAGCAATTGTGTTAGAGCTAGTTTTAGAATGAGGTTTAGGCTTAAGATTAGGGTTAGATTTAGAGTTATGGTTAGATCTAGGGTTAGGGCTATGGCTAGTGTTAGGGCTCAGGTTAGGGCTATTGTGAGGGTTACAGTAACGAATAGTGTTATAAATAGAAATAGGGCTAGGGTGTGAGTTAGAGTTAGTCTTAGGGCTAGGGTTAGGGGTAGGGTTTAGTTTAGGGTTCAATTAGGGCTAGGATTAGTGCTATGATTAGTGTTAAGTTAGGTCTATGGTTAGGGCTAGGATTAAGGTTAGTTTTAGGGGAAGGGATAGGGTTATATAGCCAGGTTCAGTAGTAGGGCGAGGGTTATATTTAGGGATATGGATAGGGTTTGGGTTCGGGTTAGAACTAAGGAGGTTTAGGGCAAGGATGTGGGCTAGGGTTTGCGTTAGGGTTAGGGCTAGGATTAGGTCTAGGGATAATGTCAGGTCTAGGGTTATGGTTAGGGATAGTGATAGGGATAGGTTTATGGCTAGGTCTAGTGTAAGGGTTAGGTTTAGTGTAGGGCTCAGCTATAGAGCTAGGTTATTAC
This sequence comes from Marmota flaviventris, assembly GCF_047511675.1. Lineage (NCBI taxonomy): Eukaryota > Metazoa > Chordata > Mammalia > Rodentia > Sciuridae > Marmota > Marmota flaviventris. Next base: position 9,951,316 of record NC_092514.1, read on the forward strand.
TAAGGTCAGAGTATGAGTTAGGGTTTCGTTTGTGTTAAGGTTTAATGCCAGGGCTCAAAATAACATTAGGGTTATGGTTGGGGTTAGACTAATGGATAGAGTTAGGTTTACAGTTCAGGTTAGGTTTAGAGTAATATATAGGGTTAGTGTTAGGGATAGGGTTAGGTTTAGGCCGAGGGTTAGCATTTGGTTTAAGCTAACCCAATGAATAGGTTTAGTGCTAGTGTTAGAGCTTAGGTAAAGGTTAGGATTAGGGCTAGGATTTGGGTTACTCCAAGGGTTAGTGTTAGGGTTCAGTTTAGGGTAAGTGTTAGGGTTTGAGCTAAGCTTAGGGCTAGGGCAAGCATTAGGGTTAGAATCAGGGCTTCGATTAGGGCTAAGGTTGGGGTTAGGGTTCGGGTTAGTGCTAGGGTCAGCATTAGGGTTAGGGTTATGTTTAAGATAATGGGTAAAGTTAGAGCTAGGATTTGGGCTATGGTTACACTTAGTATTAGGGATAGGGTTAGGGTTATGTTTAGAGCTAGGGTTATGTTTAGAGTAAGGGTTAGAGTTTGAGCTAGGGTTAGGGCTAGGGCAAGCATTAGGTTTAGTGTTTGTGCTAGGGTTAGGGTTAAGGTTATGCTTAGGTTTAGGTTTAGGGCTTGTATTAGGGCTAGGTTTTGTGTGAGGTTTATGGCTCGTGTTAGGGCTATGGGTAATATAAGAGCTAGGGTTATAATTATGACTAGATTTTTGGTTTAGGGTAATAGATATGTCTAGTGTTAGGTTTAAGTTTTGGGATAGGATAAGAATTAGAGATAGGGTTTGTGTTAGGGTAAGTATCAGTGTTCGTGTTAGCATTGGGTTTATTGTTAGGGCTAGAATTACAACTAGGGTTAGGTCTAGAGCTAGGGTTAGTCTTTGCCTTAGGTTAATGGTTATTTTAGTGCTAGGGCTAGGTTTTTGTTTAGGACTAGAGCTAGAGTTATGGCTATATTTAGGATTAAGTTTGGGTCTAGTGCTAGTGTTATGGTTAGGTTTAGGTGTAGGTTTACTGGTAGGGCTAGTGTTAAGGTTCGGTTTAGTGTTAAGATCAGGCTTTAAACTAGGGTTACTGAAAGGGTCGGAATAAGGGTAAGGGTTAGGCTGAGGCTTCAGGTTAGGTTAGAGATAGAATGAGGGCTAGGATTAGGACTAGTAATGTAGTTAGTGTTTGTGGTATGCTAAGGTTTAGGGTTAAAACTAGGGTAGCATTAGGGTGAGAGTTTGGCTTAGGGTAAGGAATAGGTTTAGAGCTAGGGTTTGAATTAGTATTAGGGTTAGGGTTAGGGTTAGGGTTCGAGTTAATGCTAGGGTTGAGGTTCAGATTAGAGCTAGGTTTTGTGTTAGGGTTAGGGCTAGGGCTAATGTAAGAATTAGCTTTAAGTTTAGGGATAGTTTTGGGGTTAGGATTAGGGCTAGGGCTAGTGTTTGGGTTAGGTTTAGGGTTAGAGTGATGTCCAGAGTAGGGTTAGTTTTAGGGTCAGAGTCAGGGTCAGTTCAGTTGTAGGGATAGCTTTAGGACTCAGTGTAACTTTAAGATTTGTTTTAGGTTCCCTAACCTGATCCCTAATCTAACACTAACACTAATCCTAACCCTAAACCTAACATTAACACTAACACTAACAATAATCCTTACAGGAAACCTAACCCTAAACATAACACTATCCCTAAACCTAACCCTAACCCTAACCCTAATATTAATTTTAAACCTAAACCTAAATCTAACACTAACACTAACTCTAAACTTAAACCTAACACTTATCCTAACTCTAAACCTAACCCTAACACTAAGTTGAACCCTAACCCTACAATAAAGCCTAACCCTAACATGAACCCTAAACCTGACACTAAACCTAAACCTAACCTTAACCCTAACCCAAATGGTATCCTATTGCTAACCTTAATCCTATCACTAAAACTAACCCTTACACTAACACTAATATTAAACCTCACCATAAATGTAACCTTAACCCTAGCACTTACTCTAACCCTAACCCTACAATAAAGCCTAAATCTAACATGAACCATAACCCTAACACTAAACCTAACCCTAACCTTAACTTTAACCCTAATGGTGTCCTAGACCTAACCTTAATCCTATCACTAACACTAAGCCTTACACTAACACTAACATTACACCTCACCATAAACGTAACTTTAACCCTAACACTTACTCTATACCTAACCCTAACACTAACACTAAACCTAACTCTAACACTAACCCAAACAATAATCCTAACCCTAAACTTAACCTTAACAGTAACAGTAACCCTAATCCTAACCGTAAACTTAAATGCAACCCTAACATGAACCCTAAACCTAATCCTAACCATAACCGTAACATGAGCCCACACCCTAATCCTAACCCTAACACAAACCCTTAACCTTATGCTAATCCTAAAACAAACTCTAACCAAACCATAACCCTAACCCTAACCTAACCCTAACCCCTGTCTAAACCTAATTATAAACCTAACCCTAACCCTACCCCTAACACTAACCCTAACCCTATAACTAAATTTAACCCTAAACCTAATCCTAACACTAACCCTAACTCTAACCATAACCCTAAACCTAACCCTAATTCTAACTCTAATCTTAACCCTAACACTAATGATAAACTTAACCCTAACCCTAACTGAAACCCTAACCCTTACCAAACACCAACCTAACACTAAAACTAAAGCCAAATGTAACCCTAACTCTAAAACTAACCCTAACGCTAACCTGAACCCTAAGCCTAAATCTAACCCTATCAGAAACACTAACCCTAACACTAACACTAACCCAAACCCTAATACTAATCCTAACCCTAACCATTACCCTAACTGTAACCCTAAGCCTAACCCAAACCCTAACCCTAATACTGATCCTAACACTAAACCTAACACTAACCCTAATGCTAACCCTAACCCTAATCCTAACCCTAACCCTAACCCTAACCCTAAACCTAAACCTAACCCTGTCTCTAACCCTAACCTTAACCCTGACACTAACTCTAACCCTAATCTTTACCCTAACCCTAACACTCAACTAATGCTAACTCTAAACCTAAAACTAACCATAACACTAAAACTAGCACTAATCTGACACCTAACTATAACCCTAACTTAAACACTAATGCTAACCCTAACCTTAACCCTAACCCTAAAACTAACTCAAACCACAACCCTAACCCTAAACTTAATCCTAACAGTTACCCTAACCCTATCCCTAATCTTATCCATAATCCTAATTCTACCTCTAATCCTATCCATTACATAAGCCATAACCTCACCCTAATGCTACCCAAGTCCTAACACTAATCTTTAGCCTATCTGAAACCCTAACTCTAATACTAGTCCTAATCCGAGGCCTCATTCCAGCTTTAGCCTTAACCCAAACCCTAACCCTTATTCTGACCCTAACACTAAACCTAGATCTAAACCTGACAATAACCCTAAACCAGACCCTAACTCTTTCCCTACCAGTAAACCTATACTTAAACCTAACAGTAAAAACAGCACTAAACCGAACCTAATCCTAAATAGATTCATAAATCTGGCCCTAGCCTTAAACAAAAACTTTGAATTAGCCCCCCAAATTAACCCTTAACCTAACACAAAGAGTAACCCTTTCCCTAGACCCAACAAAATTCCTAGTTCTGGCTCTAATCCTGACCCAAACACTGACACTTACCCTAACACAATCCCTAGCTCTAAACCTATCTTAACCCAAAACCTAATCCTAACACTTGACTTATCCATAACCCTAACCCTAAAACTAGCCATGACCGTAACCCGAACTCTTACATTACCCATAGCCCTAACGCTATCCATAAACATCATATAACCTAGCCCCTATCCTAGCCCTAAACTAGCTCTGATCTTAACCCTAACCATAACCCTAGACCTAACCCTAACCCTAATGCTTGCCCTAGTCCTGAACCTAGCTCAAAATCTAACCCTTTCCCTAATAATACCAATGACCCTAAACCTAACCCTAGCCCTGACTCTAACCCTAACCCTTGCCCTAGACCTAACCCTAGCTCAAAGCCTAATACCTATCCTAAACCTAACCCTGACACTAACCCTAGGCCTAACCCTAACCCTAAAAATAAATTGATCCTTAATTCTAGCCCTAACCTTAGCTCTAACCCTATCCATTAAACTAAATATAAGCCTAATCGAAATGCTAATCCTAGGCCTAACACTAACCCTATCGTGAACAATAACCATATCCATTACTCTAAACCTAACCTGAATCCAAAACCTAAACCTATCCATTACCCTAACTCTAACCCTAACCCTACTGTTAATTCAATCCTTAACTCTAAACCTTAAACTAAATCAAACCCTACCCAGACTCTGACCCTTATAATACACCTAGCTCTAAACCTGACGCTTACCCTGAACGTAATCCTTACACTAGACCTAGCCATAACACAACCTTAAAACTATTCCTAACAATAACCCTCGACCTGACATTAGCTCTCACCCTAATCCTAGCCCTATCCGAACAAAAACCATCAAACCTAATCCTAAATTTAGCCTTAATCATAACCCGAAACCTAACCTAGCCCTAACCCTAATTCTAACCCTCACCCTATCCTTAAACCTAGCTATAACCCCATCCCTTTCCCTAAACCTCACCCTATCCCTAACACTAACACTAACCCTAACCCTAGCCCTAACCCTAACACTAATCCAAGCCCTAATTTAGACCTAACCTTAAACCCACCCCTTACCCTAGCTCTAAGACTATCTCTAACTCTCGCCCTAGCCCTATTTCTAGTTCTAACCCTATCTGTTATCATAACAATAACACTAGCCCCAACTTTAGCCCTGACTATAGCCCTAGGCCTAAATCTAGATGTAACCATAAAAATTAATATAACATTAAACCTCACCTTACTTCTAGCCCTAACACTATTGCTAATCCCAAAACTAGCCCTAACCCTAGCCCTAGCTTAAAACAAAACTGAGCCATAGCCTCAACCCTAATCCTAACCTAAACATAACCCTAGAACTGAAGTTGGCACTATCCCTAATATTTAACCTAACTCTAACACAAATCCTTACCCTACATCTAGCCTTAACCCTCTCCATAATTTGAGTCCTATCCCTAACCCTAAAAGTAACACTGATCCTGACTCTGACCCTAACAATAACCCTATCTCTAATCATCCCACTCACCCAAAACCTAATATAAACACTAGACCTAGTCTTAATTCTAACCCTAATACTAGCCCTAATCATAACCATAGTTCTTACATTAGCCGTAGTCCTACACTAGCCCTAACCTAACCCAAAACCTAGCCCTAATCTGGGCCCTAACCCTAGCTTAAATTTTAGCCCTAGCCCTATATTTATCCCTAACACTTAACCTAAACCTAACCCTAAAACTAACCTTGTCCAAACCCCAAACCCAAACTGAACCATAACCCTATTCCTAACCATAACACTATCCCTAAACCTAGATATAATTTTATCCATTACCATAACCATAACTCTAAGCAAATTCTAACCCTAGGCCTAACTCTAACCATAGCCCAAACCTAACCATAACCCTGATCCTAACTGTAGCTCTAACCCTATCCATTAACTGAACCATATTTTAACCAAATTCTGTCCCTAGGCCTAATTCTAACCCTATGCCTTACCCTAACACTGTCCATTATACTAAACCTAACCTGAAACTGAAACCTAACCATATCCATTGTCCTAACCCTAAGGCTAATTTTGGCCCTAACCTTAAACCTTAACCTAACACATGCCCTAGCCCTGACTCTGACCCTAATAATACCTCTAGCGGTAAACCTGACCCTAACCCTCAACATAACACTTACAATAGACCTGGCCATAAACCTAAACCTAAAACTATCCCTAACCATAACCCTAGAACTGGCATTAGCCCTAGAACTAATCCTAGCCCTAACCCTAGCACAAACCATCCCCCTAATCCTAGCCCTAAGCCTAGCCTTAATCCTAATCCTAACCTTAACCGGAACCCTAACCCTAATTTTATCCAATGCCCTAGCCCAAAATGTAGCTGTAATATCATACCTTATCCTAACCCTAACAGTAAGCATAACCCTAGCCATAACTCTAGGCCAAAACCTAACACTAACCTTAGGACTAATCCTAGCCCTAAATTAACCCTAATCCTAAACCTAATCCTATCCCTAGCCCTAAGAGTAACTCTCATTCTCCCACTAGACCTATCCTTAGTTTAAAACCTATCCCTTACCATAACCCAAATCCTAGCTCTATCCCTAGCCCCAATCCCAACTGTAAATATCACTGTAGGCTTAAACCTGGTTGTAAACCCTAATCTTAAACCCAAACCTCACCATAACACTAGCCGTAAACCTAATGCTAATTGGAAAATTATCTCTAACCCTACCCTAACCCTAAAACAAAACCAAGCCATTATCCTAACCCTAACCCTTAACCTAAACCAAACACTAACCTTACACCTATCCCTAAAGTCTTATCCCAAACCCTAAACTAACACTAGCCCTAATCCTAACCTTAACCATAGCCCTAACCATGGATCTAATTATATCCACTACCCTAACCCTAGCCCTAATCCTAAACATTACCCTAGCCCTATCCCTAGTTCTAATTGTATCCATTACCCTAACCATAATTCTACCCTAATATTAGGCCTAGGCTTAACCCTAAGCCTATTGCAATCCCTAAACCTATCCATTGCCCTAAAACTAACCTGAACTCTAATCCTAAGCCTATTCATTACCCTAACCCTAACTCTAACACTAATGCTAATTCGAGCCCTAAACCCAAACCTTAACCTAAACCAAACCTTAAGCTGTACACTGACCCTAATAATTCACATAGGACTAAACATGACCCTTACTGTAAATCTAACACTTACACAAGACCTAACCATAAACATAACCCAAAACATATTCCTAACTGTATCCCTAGACCTGACATTAGCCCTAGCCCTAACCCTAACACGAACACTAGCTCTTATCCGAGCCCAAAACTTAGCCTTAATCATAACCCTAACCATAATTCTAACACATTCCCCAGCCCTAAACCCAGTTATAACCACACTGCTTATCTTAAACCTAACCCAAACCCTAATCCTAACACTAACTCTAGCCCTAACCTTCACACGAGGAGTAACCGTAACACTAAACCTTCCACTAATGCTAAACCTAATCTTAACCCTAGCTTCAATACTACTCCACCCTAGCACTAGCACTAATTCTAACCATATCACTTACCGTAACATTACTCCTAGCCATAGTCTACAATAACACTAGCCCTGACCTTAAACCTTGGCCTAACACTAGATCTAAGTCTAACACTAAATCTAACCCTAATTCTACAACTAAACCTAACCCTAACATTAGCCTTAACCCTAACGCTAATCCAAAAACAAGCCCTAACCAAAGGCTTAGACCTAAACAAAACCGAACCATAACACTAACCCTAAACTTTTACCTAAACCAAATTTTAACCTTACCTCTAGCCCTAAGCCTAGAACTGATTCGAGTCCTAATCTTACACCTAAAACTACTTCTGAACCTGTCTCTGACATTACACTAACCCTACCTCTAAATATCACCCTAAACATAAAACTTACTCTAACACTCGACCTAGTCTTAACCCTAATTCTAAAACTAGTTCTAATCATAACCCTAGATCATACACTAGCCATAATCTTAAAACTAATGCTAACGAAAACCTAGACCAAATCTGATACCTAACCCTAGCTTTCACCCTAATCATAACCCTAACACTCTCCCTAACCCGAACCCGAACCCTAGCTCTAACCTAGCTCTCACCTTATCTTTACCCTAGCCAAATCCCAACCCTAATGCTAACCCTAGTCCTAAAACTAATCCTTAGTCTAACCCAAACCCTAACCCTATTACTAGTCCTAACCCTAGCCCTCTTTCTTGTTATAACCATAACCCAAATCCTAACCCTATCCCTGACCCTTATTCTGACCCTGAACCTAAAACAAACCCTAACACTAGCCTTACACATAACCCTATATCTAAACCTAACCCTACCACTAGCCCTAAACAAAACCTAGCCGTAATCCTAGGCCTAAATCTAGCCCAAAGTGTAACCCTAACCCTAACCTAAACTTATCCCTTATCCTAAGCCTAACCCTCATGCTAAACCTAAATCTCGCATTAGACCTAACCATAGATAAAACCCCAAACTCAACCCTAAATATAACCCCATCCCTATCCCTAAACATAATCCTACTCCTAGCCCTAATCATAATGTTAACACTAGTCCTAATGCTATTCTAAAATTATCCATTACCCTAAACCAAAACTTACCTTAATGATAAACCTAGCTCTAATCCTAATTGTAAACTTAATACTAGACATAACCCTAAACCTAACCCTCATTGTTGACTTAACCCTAGATAAAACCCTAACCCTTACTCTGACACTAACCCTAGCCCAAATCCTAACACTAACCCAAAACCTAAAACTACCCCTAACCCTAACCTGAAATCTAACCCTATCCATTTCCCTAACTCTAATGAAAATCTTAGCCCTAACCCTAACACTAACCCTAAACCTAAAACCACACCTAATCCTAACCTGACATCTAACCCTATCCATTAACCTAACTCTAAAGATAACCTTAGACCTAACCCTAACACTAACCCTAACCTTAAACATAAATCTAACCCTAGACATAATCCTAAACCTAACCCTCACCCTAGCTCTAACTCTACCTCAAATCATGTCCTGTACCATAAACCTAACCCAAACCCTAACCCTAACCCTAACTCTAGCCCTAATTCTATCCAAAAGCCTAGGCCTAACACTGGCTCTAATGCTATTCATTACCCTAATTATAACCCTAACCCAAATGCTAACCCTAGGCCTAACCCTAACCCTATAACTAACCATAACTCTACAAATTACCCTAATCTTATCCTAATTCCTAAACCTAAACCTATCCATTAACTTAACCCTAATTTTAACCCTAATGCTAATTTGAGCCATAATCCTAATAATTAACCTAACACAAAACCGAATCCTGACCCTGACCCTAACAATACACCTTACCCTTAACCTGGCCCTTACCCTAAACCTAATATTAGACTTAGCCATGAACCTAACCCTATAACTATCTGTAGCTATAACCCTAAACCTGACCATATCACTATCTCTAAAACTTGCTCTAACCCTAACACAAAACCTAGCCCTCATCCAAACCCCAAATCTAGCTTTAATCCTAACACAAAGATAACCCTAGGCCTAACCCTAACCCTTTTGCTAAATGTAACCCTATCAATTACCCTACCCCTAACATTAACCCTACACGTAAACCTATCATTACCCTAACCAAACCCTAATGCTAATTCAAGAGCTAAACCTAAACACTAACCTAAACCAAACCTGAAACTTAATTCTAACTGTTATAATATCCCTAGCTCTAAACCTGACCCTTAACCTAAACCTAACCCTTACACTAGACCTAGCCATAAATCTAACCCTCAATCTGTCCCTAACGTAAGCCTAGAACTGACACTAGCCCTAGCCCTAATTCTTGCCATACCCCTAAAACAAACTCTAGCCCTCATCCTAGCCCTAAACCTAGCCTTATTATTAAACCAAACATAACCCTAGCCCTTACCAAAATTCTAACCTTCAACCTAGCTCTAAAACTAGCTCTAACCCCATCGCTTCCTCTAAACCTAACCCTATCCCCAAATATAAACCTAAATCTAAAACTAGGCCTAACGCTAATTCAAATGCTAGACGTAATACTAGCCCTAATTTACCCCTAAATCTAACCTGACCCTAGCCCTAAGACAAACTCTAACTCTGGTCCTACTTGTATTTCTAGTGCTAACCCTATTTCTTACCATAATCCTATCACTTGCATTTACATTACACCTAACCCTAGCTCTAGCCCTAATCCTATTTCTCAGCCTAACTCTAAATCAAATCCTAACCCTAAGCTAAACCTCTCACTAACACAAGCCGAAATACTAATGCTAATCCTAAAACTAGCTTTAACCTAGCCCTAGCACTACAAAACAACGAATCCATGACCCTAACCCTAAACTTTAACATAAACCAAACACTAAGCCTACACCTAGGCCTAATCCTAGCTCTAATTCGATTCCTATCCCTAACCCTAAAACAAACCTGAACCTGACTATGACCCTAACACTAACCCTAGCTCCAAACATTACTCAAAACCTAAACCTAAACCTAACCCTATACCTAGCCCTAACCCTAATCCTAAAACGAGTTCTATTTGTAACCTTAACTCTTACATTAGCTGAAGCCCTAAATCTAGCCCTATCCTAACCTAAAACCTATCCCTAATTGGAGCAATAACACTAACTTTAACCCTAACCATAAACCTAATTCTAGCCCTAACACCCTAAACATAACCCTAACCCTAACCCTTGCCATAATCCAAAACCTAACCCTAACCCTAGCCTTAATTCTAACCATAAACCAAGCCCTACCCCCAGCTCTAATCCTATTCATTACCCTAATCCTAACCCTATGCTTACCCTAGGTTAACCCTAAACCTATTCCTAACCTAAACCTATACATTACCATAAACCTAACCTGAACCCTAAACCTAACCATATCCATAAACCTAATCCTAACACTAATAAGCTTAACCCTAAAACTATCTCTAACCATAACCCTAGACCTGACATTAGCCCTGGCCCTAATGAAGCCCTAACACTAGAACAAACTCTAGCCTGAATCCTAGCCCTAAACTTAGCCTTAATCCTAAACCTAACCCTAACTAACCATAGACCTAAACCAAATTTTAACCCTTGCCCAAGTTCTAAAGCTAGCTATAACATCATACCTAACCATAAGCATAACCATAACCCTAGCCATAAACCTATGCTCAGCCTTAATAGTAATACTAGCTATAATCCTAGCCCTAAATGAGCCACAATTCTAACCCTATATCTAAACCTAACACTAAGACTAACTCTAACTTTCACCCTAGCAATATCCCTAGTTCTTACCCTATCCCTTATGATAATTCAAACCCTAGACCTAACCCTAGCCCTAACCTTCACTGTAGCCCTAAACCTAGATCTAACCCTAACTCTAAATATAACCCTAAACCTAAGCCTAAACCACACATTAACACTAGCTCTAACCCTAATGCTAATTTAAAAATTAGCCCTAACCCTAGACCTAGCCCTCATTCAAAACTGAGCCATAGCACTGACTCTAAACCTAAACCTACACGAAACCCTAACCCTACACCTAGTCCTACACAAATCTAGAACTAATACTAGCACTGACTCCGACCTTAACACTAACCCTAGCTCTACACATCATCCAATCCCTAAACCTAATCCTAACACTAGACCTTGCCCTAAACCTAAACATAAAACTAGCCCTAATCATAATGCCAGTTCTTAAATTAGCCATAGCCCTAAACCTAACACAAAACCTAGCCCTAATTCAAGCTTAACCCTTACTTGAACCCTAACCCTAACACTGGCCCTAAGCCTAACTTTATCCCTAGTGTTAATCCTAGCTCTAACCCTATTTCTTACACTTAGTCAAACCCTTACCCTATTGCTACCCTAGTCCTAACTCTAATTCTATGCGTACCCAAAACCTTAACTCCAGTCCTAATACTAATCTTAGCCCTCATTCTAGCTCTAAACTTAACCCAAACCCTAACCCTAACCTTGACCATTATTCTGACCCTAACACTAAACCTACGTTTAAACCTGACCCAAAATTTTATCCAAAACCTAACACTAGCCCTACCAGTAACCCTAACCCAAAACCTAACACTAACACTAGCCCTAGGCCTCAATCTAATCCTAAATATAACCATAACCCTAGCCCTAGCCCTAACAATATCCCTTAACCAAGCCAAACACTCACTGTAACCCTAGACCTAACCCCAGTCCTCATTCTGGACCTAACACTAAACCTAATTCTAACCTGAACCCTGATACTTACCCTAACAAAAACCCTAGCTATAAAGCTTATCCTAACTCAAAAGGTCACCCTAACACTAGACAAATTCTAAATCTAACCATAACCATAACTCTAGCTCTTATATTACCCATATACCTAACATGAGCCCTAAATCTCACACAAAACCTAGCCATAATTACAGCCCTAAACCTAACCCTAAGCATAACCCTAACCATAAACCTAGCCCTAACCCTAAACCTAACCCTAACCCTTGTTCTAGCCCTAACTCTAGCTCAAACCCTAAAACTTACACTAAACATAACACTAGCCAAAACCCTAAACCTCACTAACTCTAGCCCTATTCCTAACTGTAACCATAGCCCAAAGCCTAGCACTAATAACTCTATCCATTACACGAACCATAACCCTAAAACTAATGCTAACCCTAGCCCTAAACTTAACCCTAACCCTACCCTAGACCTGACTGTAACCCTAACCCTCAACTTAGCCCTAAACCTAGATCAATAACTAATCATTACACTTAACCTAAACCTAACAATAACCGAAGGCCTAACCATAGCCCTAACCCCAGCTGTAATCCTAACCTTAAACCTAGACCAAACCCTAGATCGAACCCTACCCATTACCCTAACCCTAAACTTAACCCTAGTGATAACACTAGAACTAAAGCTAAACCTATGCTAACCCTAAACCTAAACCTAAGAACTAACAGTGAAAATAACCCTAACCTAAAATCTAAGATAGCTCAAATCCTAAACCTAATTCTAAACCTAAACCTAAGACTAACCGAAAGCTAACCCTATCTTTAACCTGACATCTAAACCTATTACCCTAACCCTAATGATAACCCTCGCCCTAACTGTAACACTAACCATGACCATAATCCTAGGCCAAACTCTAAATAAACCTTAGCCATAGCAAAAATACTAGCTAAAAACCTAAACCATACCCTAAACCTAATCCTAACTGTAACCCTTGCCATAACCTTGACCCTAACCCTAATTCTAGCCCTATTTTAACCATAACCCTAGTCCTAAACCTATGTCTAACCCTTTAAATTTCCCTAACGATAACCATGACAGTAATGCTAACCCTAAGCCAAACCCTAAACCTACCACTATCTTAAACCTTACCTGAACCCTAAACGTAACACTATCCATTACCTTAAACCTAATTCTAACCTTAATGCTAATTTGAGCCTTTACCCTAACCTTAACTTAACCCAAACCCAAAGGATGACTCTGACCCTAATAAAATCCCAGCTCTTAATCTGACCCTTTCCCTAAACTTAACACTTTAATTTGACCTAGCCATAAATCTAACCCTAAAAATATCACTTAATATAAACCTAGACCTGACATTAGTCCTAGCCCTAATTCTTGCCCAAAACCTAACACAAAACCTAGCACTAATACTTGAATCTAGCCTTAATCCTAAACCTAACAATAACCCTAGACCTAACCTAAAGCTAATCATAAAACTAGCCCTAACCCTATCCATAGAACTAAAATAAAACCGAGCAACAGGCCTAACACTAACCTTAACTGAAAACAAACAGTAGCATTACACCTAGATCTAACCCTAGCCCTAATTTGAGTCCTAATCATAACCTTAAAAGTAACCCAGAACCTGAATTATATGCTAACACTCATCCTAGCTCTAAACACCACCCTAAACTTAAACTGAACCCTAACAGTAACCCTAGCCCTAATTTCAGTCCTAACCCTAACCCTAAAACTAACCCTGACCTAACTGGTATCATAACACTAACCCTAGCTATAAATATCACCCAAATCTTAAACCTAACCCTAACACTTGACCTATCCCTACCTCTAACCTTAATTGTAACCCTAGTTCTTATATTAGCCATTGCCCTAACCCTAGCCTTAAAACTCACACAAAAACTAGTCCTAATCTGAGCCCTAAACCTAGCTTTAACCCTAACCATAAACCTAACCCTAGCCCTAACCCTATGCCTTACCCTGAGCAAAATCTTAATCCTAATGGTAATCCTAGAACTATTCCTAATCCTTAGGCTAACCAAATCCTAACCCTAGATCTCATTCTAGCTCTAATGCTATCCCAAACCCTTACCCTAACGCTGACCCTTATTCTGACCATAACATATACCCTAGGGCTAAACCTGACCCTAACCTTAAACCAAATCCTAACACTAGCCCTACTTGTAAACTTATGCCTAAACCTAACCCTACTACTAGCTCTAGACCTAAACCTAATTCTAAATCCAGCCTGAACTCTAGATCTAGACCTAACAAAATCCCAGCCCAAGCCCTAATAAAAACCTTGACCTCACCCAAACACTAACTGAAACCCTAGACTTAAACCTAGTCCTCATTCTGGTTGTAACGCTAACTTTAACTCTAACTCAAACACTGACCCTGCCTTTAACACTAAACCTACTTCTAAACCTGAAACTAACCAAAACCTAAACCTAATTCTAGACCCAGCCATAACCCTAACCCTAAAACTAGCCCTAATCATAACCCTAGACCTTACATTACCCATAGCCCTAACCCTAGGCCTAAACCTAACACTAAACATAGAGCTAATTTTAGGCCTAAATCTAGCCTTAAGCATAACCTTAACCCAAACACTAGCCCTATACTTAACCCTAGCCCTCGCCTTAGTCCTAAGATAGTCAAAGCCTAACTTTACCATAAACATAAACCTAGACATATCCCTAACTCTCACCCTAAACCTAGCTCAAATCCTAAACATAACCAGCCCTAAACCTACATCTAAACCTACCCATTACCCTAACCCTAAACCTAAACTTATTGACAATCCTGGCCAGAACACTTACGTTAACTCTAACCCTAACTGGAACAATAACCAGAGACATAACCCTAAAATTAACATTCAGCATAGCCCTAACTCTAGATCAAACCAAAAACCTAAGCATAAACCTAAACACAACCATAGCTCTAATCCTAAAACTATCACTAATTCTAACTCTAAACCAAATCAAAACCTAAATTAACCCTATCTGTTACCTTAACCCTAACCATAATGTTAATGATAACCCTAGCCCTAACTCTAACCCTAATCTTAAACCTACCGTAATCTTATCTCTAGACCTAACACTAAACCTTGCCCTAACCCTCGCTCAAAACCTAACCTTTATGCTAAACATACCTCTAACCCTATCACTAACGCTAATTTTAACACTAACTCTAACTCTTACTCAAGGCCTATTCCTAACCATAAATCTAGTTCAAATCTAAGCTCTAACCCTATCAATTACCCTAACCATAACCCTTACCCTAATGGTAACCCTAAGCCTACACTAACCCTATCACTAATGCTAACCCTATCAATTACCCCAAACCAAACCTGAACCTTAAACCCAACCCTAACTATAACCTAAACCCATGCTAATTTGAGCCATAAACCTAAATCCTTACCTAAGCCAAACCCTTATCCTAATAATTCCCGGAGCTCTAAACCTGACCCTTACCCTAAACCTAACACTTACACTAGACGTAGCCATAATCCTAAACCTAAAACTAAAATTCACCATAACCCTAGACCTGATATTAGCCCTAGCACTAATCCTAGCCCTGAATATAAAAGAAACACTAGCCCTCATCCTAGTCCTAAACCTTGCCTTAATCATAACCCTAATCACAACCCAAACCCTAATTGTAACCCTAACCTTCACCCTACGTCTAAACCTAGCTATAATGCCATTCTTTATCCTAAACTTAAACCTAACCCTATGCTTATCGCTAGGCGTAAGCTGAACATTAACCCTAGCCCTATTCCTAGCCCTAATTTAACCCTATCCCAAACCCTAACTCTAATTTTAGCCCTATCACTAATTCTAAATCACACACTAGCCCTATCCCTAGTTCTAACCCTATCTCTTACCATAACTCTAACCCTGGACCTAACCCTTGCCCTATCATTAATTCTAGCCTAATCCTAGATGTAAACCCAACTATAAATATAACCCTAAACCTAAGTCTAAGCCTAAAACTAACACTAGCCCAAACCCTAATACTAATTGTAAAACTAGCCCTAACCCTAACCCTAGGACTAAAACAAAACTGAGCAATGGACCTAACCCTGTACCTTAACTTAAACCAAACCCATAACTACTATAAGAACTAATCCTAACCTAACTGAGTCCTAACCATAACCTGAAAACTAACCCTGACTCTGATTCATATCCTAACACTCACCCTAGCTCTAAACATGATGCTAATCTTAAACAAAACCCAAACAGTAAACCTAGCCCTCATTCGAGTCCTAAATAAAACCCTAAAGCTAAACCTGACCCTGACTCTTATCCTAAAAATAACTCTAGCTCTAAATATCACCCTAGCCATAAATCTAACACTATCACTAGCACTACCCCTAACCCTAACTCTAAAGCTAACCCTAATTGTAACACTGGTTCTTACTTTACCTGTTGCCCTAACCCTAGCCCTAACACTAACACAAAAACTAGCCCTAATTGGAGCCTTAAACCTAGCTTTAACTCTAAAACTAACCATACCCCCACCCCTACCCCTAACACTAAGTTTAACCCTAGCCCTAAACCTAAGAAAAACCCTACCACTAATGGTATTCCTAGACCTATCCCTAATCCTCAGGATAATGAAAACTCTCGTCATATAAATAGTCCTAATCCTAGCTCTCATTCTAGATCAAAACTTATCCCAAACCTTAACCATAACCCTGACCCTTATTCTGACAATAACACTAACCTAGGTCTAAACCTGACTCTAACACTAGACCAAACCATAACACTAGCCCTACGAGTAAACTTATACCTAAACCAGACCCTATCACTAGCTCTGGGCCTAAACCTAATCCTAAATCTAGACTTAACTCCAGCTCTAGACCTACACAAAAAACTAGCCTGAGCCCTAACAATAACCCTTAACTTAACACAATGACTAATCCTCCTCTAGGCTTAAACCTAGTCCCAATTCTTTCTTTAACCTTAACTCTAACTCTAATCTGAACACTGACCCTGCCTTTAGCACTAAATCTGTCTCTAAAACTTACCCTAACCAAAAACCTAAACCTAACACTAGACATAGCCATAACCCTAACCCTACAATTAGCCCTAATCATAATCTTAGCTCTTACATTTCCCATAGCTCTAACTCTATGCCTTAAACTAATACAAAACCTAGAGTGAATTCTAGGCCTAAATCTAGCCCTAAGTGAAACCAAAACCCTAACCCTAGCCCTAACCAAAACCCTAAACCTAACCCTAGCATTAGTCTCAAACTTTACTCAAAGCCTAACCCTACCATAAATATAAACTTACATCTATACCTTACTCTAAACCCTAACGATAGCCCTAACCCTATACTTAACCCTAGCCCTAAACCTAGCTCTAAATCTACACTTTACCTAACCCTACACCTAACTGTATTGATAAACCTATCCTTAACCCTAAACGTAACCCTAACCCTAACCAGAAAACTAACAATAGACTTAACCCTAAAAGTAACACTCAAAATAGCCCTAATCCTAGCTCAAAACCTTACCCTTACCATAAACCTAAACATAACCGTAGCCTTATCATTAATCTTAAAACTAAATCTAACCCTAAACATAAACATAAACCTACATCTAACCATATTCATTACCCTAACCCTTATCCTAACCCTAATGTTAACCCTAGCCCTAAACTTAACTATAACTCTACACCTACCATAATCCTGTCCATAGACCTATCGCTGAACCTAATCCTCAATCTAGTCCTAGCACTAACACTAGCTCAAATCATAGCCATTACCCTAAACTAACCGTAGACCAAATCCTAACCCCAACCCTAGTCCTAATCCTAACTGTAACCATAGCCCGAACTCTAGAACTAACTCTAGCCATTATCCTAATCATAACAGTAAACCTAATGCTAAACCCAGCCCTAACCATAACCCTAATCCTTTCTCTATCCCTAGCCCTGATTCTAACCTGAAGCGTCAACCTAGCCCTAACACTTACTCAATCCCTGACCCTTACCCTTAACCTAACCATAAGAAAATGATAAGCCTAACGCTAACCCTAACCCTAGCTCTAGCCCTAATCCTAAACTTAAAACTAGACTTAACCTTAGCTCTAACCCCATCAATTACCCTGACCCTAACCATAAACGTCACGATAACCTTAGTCCTAAACCTAAACCTACTCTAACCCTAACTGTAAACATAATCCTAGACCTAACCATAAACCTAAACCTTGCCATAGTCCTAACCCTAGCTCAAACCCTAACAATTATGCTAAACTTAACACTAAACCTAGTACTAAATCTAAACCTACCCCTAACCCCCCTAACTCAACATCTAAACCTGTCCATACACTTAACCCTAATGGTAACCCTAATCCTAATCCTAGACCTAATCCTAAGCCTAACCCTATCCTTAGCACTAACCCTAGCTCAAACCGTAACCCATACCCTAAAAGTAACCCTAGCCTTAACCCTAACCCTAACTCTAAATCTATCCCTAATCCTAAACATAACCCTAGCCCTAACCCTAGCTCTAAACCTATTTATTTCCCTAATGATGACCATAAATCTAAAGCTAACCCTAGGCCTAACCCTAACCCTATCCATTACCCTAAACCTAATCTGAGCCCTAAACCTAACCTGAAGCCTAAACATAACCTTATCCATTACCTAACTCTAACTCAAACTTAATGATAATTTGAGCCATAACCCTAAACCTCTACCTAACCCAAACCCAAAACCTGACACTATTATAATACCCCTAGCTCTCAACTTGAATCTCACCCTAAACATAACTCTGACACTAAACCTAGCCATAAATCTTACCCCAAAACTATTGCTAACATAACCCTATACCTGATATTAGCCCTAGCCCTAATTCTTGCCATCAACCTAACACAAACACTAGCCCTCATCCTAGCCCTATAACGAGCCTTGATCCTAACCCAAACCCTAACTGTAGCCCTATCCCTATTCTATCCCTCGCCCTAGTTATGAACCTTGATATAACCCCACCCTTTCCCCCAAATATAACCCTAACTCTAAATCTAGACATAACACTTACACTAATCCTAGACCTGATCCTAGCCCTAATTTAGCCCTAACCCTACCACTTGCACTAAGACTAATTCTAACTCTCACCCTAGCCCTATTCCTAGATATAACCCTATTCCTTACCATAACCATAACACTTGACATAACCTTAGCCCCAATACTAGCCGTAGCCCTAACCCTAGAACTAACCATAACTCTAAGTCCAACCTTAACCCTAAGCCTAATCCTCACACTAACAGTAGCCCTAACACTAACACTAATCCTAAAACTAGCCCTAATCTTGTTCAAGCCCTAAAAAAAAATCGAGCCATAGCCCTAACCCTAACCCTTAACCTAAAACAAAACCTAACCCTACACCTAGCCCTGACATTAGCCCTAATTCCAGTCCTAATGTAACCCTAAGACTAACCTTGAGCCTGACTCTCACCTTATTCTAACCCTAGCTCTAACATCACCCTAAAAGTATACGTAACCCTAAACCTAGAACAATCCCTAACTGTAACCCTAAAAGTAGCCATAATCATAACTCTAGTTTTTAATCCTAGCACTAACCTAACCCAAAACCTAGCACTAAACTGAGACCTACACCTCGTTTTAACCCTAATCCTAACCGTAATCATTACCCTAAACCTAATCCTAACCCTAAAACTGGCCCAACCCTAAACCTAAACCTAGACTTAATCCTAACCATAATCCTAGCCCTAAATCTAGCTCTAATCCTATCCATTACCCTAAACATAACCCTGATCCTAATGCTAATCCTATCCCTAAGTTTAACCCTAATCCTAAACCTAGATTGACACTAACCCAAACCATCACGGTAGCCCTAAACAGCTCAAACCCTAACACTTACCATAAACCTAACACTAACACTAATCCTAGATCTAACCCTAACAGTAACCCTAGCCCTAATCCTAAATATAACCCTATCTCTAACCTATCCATTACCCTAAACATAACCCTAACCCAAACATACCTCTAAATATAGTTCTAACTGTGGTGAGCCGCTTCTGCCGTTTCTGCAGACTATGGTCGCCATTACGAGATGGCGCTGGCTCCGCTGTGGTATGTGACAAACAACTCCTTATCTGAGAGAGTTGGCACATGATTTTCACCACCCTGTGAGAAAGCTCCACGCGGCAGCTTTGTATTGGGGCTTGGGATGCTTTATTAAGGCTGGGAGGGCATCCGGGGGAGAGAGAAGAAGAGAAGAAGAAAGAATAATAAATATCAAGGGACCTGAATAAACTACTGAGAGAAGATTCCGGAGTTGCGTCTTCCTTGCGGGCAAGGGGTCGCGACAAGTGGTGCCAAGACCCGGGAACCAGAACTTTCAGCAGTCAGGGGTGGTGCACCGGTTAGTCCCAGGTAAGTGGGATCCGCGACCAAAGCGGGGTTAATCCCAGGTAAGTGGGATCCGCGACCAAAGCGGGGTTAGTCCCTAGTAAATGGGATCCGCGACCAAAGAGGGGCAGCTCCTCTGTAAACACAGAGAGAGCCTTACATTTTATTGCAGCTGCACTGTGTACTTTTGCTTCTACTTTCGCTTTTGTTTTTTGTGCTTCTTTTGTTGTTGTGTCACGGGTGCCGCATCTTCAAGTCCGCTTCTCCTGGCCCTAGATGGCCTGTTACGTTCCAAGGGCCTGGAAGTGAAACATAGTACTTTACAGAGATTTTTACAGAAGATAGATATCGCTGCACCGTGGTTTGCATTTTCGGGCAGCCTTACTGTACCTAGTTGGGATAAATTAGGCAAAGATCTTGACTTTGCTTCTGAGCAGGGCATATTAGAGGGTGGGGTGATACCCCTTTGGAAAATGGTCCGTAGTTGCCTTACAGATGGTAAATGCCAAGAAGCTGTGAGTGAGGGTCAGGCCGTTCTTGAACAACTACATGAGGAAAAATCTGAAGGATCACATAGTGAAGTGGCAGAGAGTATCAAAAGTAACAGTAGTGAGAAGGCAAAAGAGCCTGAAGATAAAAATAGGAGAAGGCTCTATCCAGACTTGACCGAATTCAAAACATCTGAGGACACAAGCGGCTCAGAGTGTTCTGAGGACCTTGATATATTGTTGCAACAACTACATAAGATAAAAGTAAAAAAGAAGAAAAAGGAGACACAAGGCGCGCATGCCTACTGTAAGAAGGGGGAGGGATCTAATATTGGTCAACAGAATTCTGAGGAGGAGGAGGTTGAAAATTTAGAAGAAGATATGATGCCTGTTGCCCCACCCCCGTATGTGGGGGGGAGCCAAGGTTCCGGGAGATCTTTTCATGCGCAAGTTTGGAGGACAGTTAATACAGATATGGGACTTGCGTACCCGGTGTTTCAGGACAATAATAGAGGAAGATATCATGAGCCTTTAGACTTTAAGATAATTAAAACCTTAGCAGAATCTGTCCGCACTTATGGCATAGATGCCGCTTTCACTCTCACTCAAGTGGAGGGACTTACTAGATTTTGCATGACTCCCTCAGATTGGGCTAGTCTGGTGCGCGCTTGTGTCTCCCCAGGCAAATACTTGGACTGGAGAGCATTTATGCTAGAGGGCGCGGTAGAGCAGGCTGCACAAAATCATGCAGCAGGACACCCTGCCTGGGATAAGGATATGCTTTTTATCTAATGCTACTTTGCCCTCCGCAGCAGTCTGTCTCCAATCTCCGTTCCTGTTTCTTTTGGCTAATGTTACATTACAGGGGATGCTTAATTGTTCTAATGTTGCTTGCTACTTGTCTGAGTGTTGGAATGGTTCCTGGACTATGGCAGTGATTATGAAAATTCCAACCTTTGTCCCGATCCCGGTTACTGCAGATCCAGAATCTTTTCCTATTGTTGAATTGATTAGAGCCCGTAGAGATTTTGGAATTACGGCAGCTATAGTGACAGCTGTGGCAGTGTCTGCTGCTGCAGCGGTTACGGCCGGAGTGGCCATGGCCAGCCAAGTACAAACTGCTGCCACTATTAATCAGGTTATTCAACAAACATCCACTGTACTTGAATCCCAAAATTCAATTAATCAACACATTTTATCTGGGATTTTGGCTGCTAATCAAAGGATAGATCTGCTTCAAGCTCAAGTTGAGGAGTTGTCTGATCTAGTACATTTGGGTTGTGTCGACCAACGTGCACATTTATGCATAACCTCTGTCAGATTTAATGATTCCAGAAATGCCTCCCGCATCATTGGCGAATATTTGGCCGGAAATTGGTCCATGGCAGCGGAAGACATGATCCAGTCTCAACTAACCCAGATAGCTGTCTTGAACAGTACCTGTGTCGAACCAGTGACTTTGGGTCGATTCACCGATTGGATATCTTCTGCTTTTTCCTTCTTCAAAGAGTGGGTGGGAGTAGGCATTTTTGGTGCAATGTGTTGCTTCAGTGTTATACTTTGTTTGTGGTTTCTCTGTCGCCTTAAAACTCGCCATGCACAAGAAAAGGCTATGATCATACAAGCTCTTGCAGCTTTAGAAAATGGCAACTCACCTCAAGTCTGGCTTGCGCATCTTAAACAGTAAACCTTTGTCATGGTCGTTGCACCCCAAGTTATTATAACATTGCACTGGGATCGACATGACTTTCCTTGTTATTCTCTTAGTGTTGGAAAGCCCTTGCACTCTGCTGGTCTTGCTGCCATTGCACGCAGATGGGTTTCCACACTAGTGCTTTACTATCGCTTTAAAGTCCGTGTCTTTCTTTCAGGGTGCTGTCAACTTGTTTGTCATTAATACAGCCACAGTTCAGCCTCAGCTATCCCCCTTCGTCCACCATCGTCACGATACAGGATGCGAGGCAAGGCACTGCACTTGAGTGATCCTTGACGTGGACCTCAAGGAGAGCATGTCCTATTGCATGCGGGTTAGACGCGTCCACGCCCCGCCCCACGAAAAAAGGCGTCGGCTGATATGGCCTCGGATCTGGGGAAGGGCCCTCCTTAGGACTGAGCCATACTATGCAGCCACTTCTGCACAGTGGGATAGGACCTCTACTCTCGCCTGTATTGTTTTAATAAAACAGAAAGGGGGAACTGTGGTGAGCCGCTTCTGCCGTTTCTGCAGACTATGGTCGCCATTACGAGATGGCGCTGGCTCCGCTGTGGTATGTGACAAACAACTCCTTATCTGAGAGAGTTGGCACATGATTTTCACCACCCTGTGAGAAAGCTCCACGCGGCAGCTTTGTATTGGGGCTTGGGATGCTTTATTAAGGCTGGGAGGGCATCCGGGGGAGAGAGAAGAAGAGAAGAAGAAAGAATAATAAATATCAAGGGACCTGAATAAACTACTGAGAGAAGATTCCGGAGTTGCGTCTTCCTTGCGGGCAAGGGGTCGCGACATCTAACCCCAATCATTACCTAAACCCTAACTATATATGTCATGATAACACTGGCACTAACCCCAAAAATATTCTAAACCAAACTGTAAACTTAACCCTTTTCCTAACTCTAAATCTACACTAACCCTAAATGTAAACCTAACCCTGGACCCAACCATAAAACTAACCCCTGCCGTACTTCTAATCCTAGCTCAAATCCTAACAATTACGCTAAACATAACACTAACCTTAGTCCTAAACATAAATCTAACTCTATCCATTTAGGCTTAACCCTAAACCTATCACTAACATAACCTTATTCTTACCTAAACCTAACCTGAATGCTAAACCTAACCTTATCACTTACTCTAACCTTAACCCTAACCCTATTGCTAATTCGAGCCCTAAAACTAAACCAAAACTTAACCCAAACTCTGAACAAGACACTGACTCTAATAACACACCTAGTTCTAAACCTGATCCTTACTCGAAACACAACCCTTAAACTAGACCTAACCGTAAAACTAACACTAACTGTATCCCTAACCGTATCCCTAGACCTGACATTAGCACTTTACCTAATTTTGCCGTAAACCTAACACAAAGCAGAACCCTCATCCAAGAACTAAACTTAGCCTTAACCCTAATCCGAACACTAACCCTAGCCCAAACCCTAATTTCAACCCTTTCCCCAGTTCTGAACCTAGGTATAACCACATCCTTTCCCCTATCCCTAACCCTAACACTATCACTAACACTAAACCTAGCCCTAACTCTAGAACTAATCCCAACACTAACCGTAGCTCAAATCCTAGCCCTAATTTATTGCTAACTGTAACCCTAACCCTAACTCTAACCCTAAGACTAACCCTATCTGTAGCCCAAGACCTATTTCTAGTACCAACCTTATCTATTACCTAACCCTAACACTAGCCCTAACCTTAGCCCTAAACCTAGCCATAGTCCTAAACCTAGAACTAACCCTAACTCTAAATCTACCTTAACTATAAAACTAAACCTCACCCTAACACTAGCCCTAAACCTAATTCTAATTAGAAAACTAGCCTTAACCCTAGCCAGAGCCCACAAACAAAACTGACCTATACCCCTAATCCTAACCCTTAACCTAAACCAAATCCTAATGCTACACCTAGTCCTAACCCTATCCCTACAAATAATACTGACCCTGACTCTGACCATAAAACTTACCCTACCTCTAAACATCTCCCTAACCCTAAACCTAACCCAAACACTAGACCTAGCCCTAATCCTAAACCTACAATTCTCTATAAATTTAAAGCTAGTTCTTACATTAGCCAGAACCCTAACCCTAACACAAAACCTAGCGCTAATCTGATCCTCAACTCTAGTTTTAACACTAACCCTTACCCTAACCGTAACACTAACCCAAACCATAGCTCTAAATATGTTCCTTACCCTAAGCCAAACTCTCAATCTATTGGTACCCTAGTTCTAACCCTAACCCTTAGCTTACCCCAAACTCTAACTCAAATACTAGTCCTAAACTTAGCCCTAATTCTGTCTCTAAACCTAACCCGAAGCCTAAGCCTAACCCTTCCCTTATACTGACCCAAACACTAACCCTAGGTCAAAGCCAGACCTTAACACTAATCCGAACCCTAACACTAGCCCTACCAGTAAACCTATACCTAAAACTAACTATAACCCTAGCACTAGACCTAAACTTAATCCTAAATATAGCCATAACTCTAGTCCTAGCCCTAAACAAAAACCTAGCCCTAGCCCTAAAATAACCATTAACCTAAAGCAAAGCCTAACCCTAGCCCTAGACTTAAACCTAGTTCTAATTCTGACCCTAACCAAAACCCAATCCTAGCCCGAACAATGATGCTTACACTAACACAAACCCTACTTCTAAACCTCATCCTAAACGAAAACTTAATGCTAACACCAGACATATGTATAACCCTAACACAAAAAAATCTAGCCATAACCATAACCCTAGCTCTTACATTATCCATAGCCATAACACTATCCATGAACCTCACACAAAACCTAGCCCTAATACAAGCCCTATACCTAGACCTAAGCATAATCTTAACCCTAAACCTAGCACAAAACCTAAACCTAATGCTTGCCCTAGACGAAACCCTAGCTCAAACTCTATCCCTTACTCTAAACATAACCCTAGCTCTAACCCTAACTCTAACCCTATCCCTCATCCTAACTGAAACCATAGCACAAATCCTAGCTCTAATTTTATCCATTACCTTAAACATAATCTTAAACCTAATGCTAAACCTAGCCCTAACCCTAACCCTAATCCTAACTGTAGCCCTGATTCTAACCATAACCCTCACCCTACCCCTAACCCTTACTCAAACTGTAACACTTACACTAAAACTAGCCCTAATCTTGGTTTGGTCTAGGGTTATAATCATGGTTAGTGTAACAGTTAGGGCTAGGGTTATCATAAGGGTTAGGGTAATAGGTTTAGATGTCAGGTTAAAGATATTTCTAGGTTAACTTTAGCGTTAGGTTTAGGTTTAGGAAGAGGGTTAGCATTTGAGCTAGCTTAGGTTTAGAGTAAGGGTTAGGTTAGGTTCACTGTTATTTCTAGGGTTAGGTTTATGTTTAGGGTTAGGGTAGGTTTAGCTTTAGTTCTAGTGTTATCATTAGGGTTAACTTTCAGGTTAGAGTAATGGGTAGGGTTCAAGCTAGGGTTAGGGCTTGGGTTAAGGTTAGGATTAGTGCTGGGTTTAGGTTTAGGGTTTGACCTTGGTTTAGTGTTAGGGTTAGATTAAGTGTATGGTTTAGGGATGAGCTAGGTTTAGGGCTAGGTTAAGGGTTAGGTTTAGAGTCTGAGCTAAGGTAGGTTTACCCTTAGGTTAAGGGCTAGGGTAGCATTACTTTTAGGGTTATTGTTAGTATAATGGATAGAATTAGAGCTAGGGTTTGGGCTATGGTTACAGTTAGGATTAGTGTTAGAATTAGGGTGAGGTTTAGGGTTTGGGCTAGGGTTACTTTATAGTAAGGTTTAGTGTTTGAGCTAGGGTTAGGTCTAGAACGAGGGTTAGGGTTAAAGTTAGGGCTAAGTTTAGGTTTATAGTTATGCTTAGGGTTAGGTTTAGGGCTGTAATTAGGGCTGGGTTTTGTGTGAGGTTAAGGGCTACTGCTAGGTATATGTGTAATGTAAGAGCTAGAGTTATGGTTATGGCTATATTTAGAGTTCATCTAGTGTTAGGGTTAGTTTTTGGCATAGAATCAGGTTTAGAGTTAGGGTTTTTGTTAGGGTAAATGTCAGGGTTCAGGTTAGGATTAGGTTTAGGCTTAGGTCAAGAATGAGGAATAAGGTTAGGTCTAGAGGTAGAGATAGTGTTTGGTTTAAGTTAAGGGTTATTGTTAGGGCTAAGGCTAGGGTTATGGCTACATTTAGGACTGGGTTTAGGTCTAGGCTAGTGTTATTGTTAGGTTAAGTTTTAGGGTTATTGGTAGGGCTAGTGTTAGTTTTTGGATAAGGGTTAGGGTCAGGTTTGAACCTAGGTTTAGTGTTAGGGTCAGAATAAGGCTCAGGGTTAGAGTTAGGTTTTGGGTTAAGTTTAGAGCTAGAATGAGTGTTAGGATTAGGACTAGTAATAGATTTAGGGTTTGGGGTAGGCATAGAATTAGGGTAAGGATTAGGGTAGCAATCGGGTGAGGGTTTGACTAAGTGTAAGAAATAGAGTTAGAACTTCAATTAGGACTAGTGATAGGGTTAAGGTTAGGGCCAGGGTTAGGATTAGGGTTAAACCTAGGGTTAGGCCTTGGATTAGGGCTAGGTTTTGTGTTAGGTTTAGGACTGTGGCTAATTTAAGAACTGGCATTACAATTAGGGCTAGTTTTAGTTTTAGGTTTAGGGCAAGGCCAAGTGTGCGGATTAGGTTTAGGGATAGGGTGATGTTAGAGCTAGGGTAAGTTTTAAGGTCAGAGTCAGTGTTAGTATTAGTTCTGGGGTTATGGTTAGGACTCGAATTATGTCTAGAGTTAGGGCTAGCTGTAGTGTTAGTGTTTGCTTTAGGTTAAGGGTTAGTGTCAGTGAAATGGCTCAGTTTTGCTTGAGAGCTAGGGCTTGGGTTCTGGCTACTTTTCAAATTAGCGTTAGGGTTACAGCTAGTGTTAGGTTGTGGTTTAGACTTAGGGTTAGGGTTAGATTTAGAGTTAGGGTTAGATCTAAGTTTAGGGCTACAGTGAAGGGTAGGGCTAGTGTTAGGGCTAGGATTTGAGTTATGATAAGGGATAGGGTTAGAACTAGGGATAGGGCTAGGGCGAGAGTTAGAGTTAGTGTAAGGATTAGATTTAGGGTTAGAAATAGGGCTTAATTAGTGCTAGAATTAGAGCTAGGGTGAGTATTAAGGCTGAGCCTAGGTTTTTGGTTATGGTTATGGATATGGTTAGGTATGATGCTATTGCCAGCTTAGAACTATGGCGAGGGTTAAAATTAGGTTTAGGTCTATGGTTAGTGTTAGGTTTACGATTAACACTAACATTAGGGCTAGGATTAGGGCTAGAGTTTGTTTTAGGATTAGTGCTTCATTAGGGCTATGGCTAATGTTAGGTCTAGGGTTATGGTTAGAGATAATTTTAGGGTTAAGATCATTAGGGTTAGGATTAGGTTAATGGGAATGGTTAGGTTTAGGGTTCAGGTTAGGTTTAGGACAATGTATAAGTTTGGGGTTAGAAATAGGTTTAGGGTTATCCTAGGGTTAGCACTAGGATTAGGATTAGGATTGGGGTAATGGATAGGGTTACAGCTCAGGTTAGGTCTAGGTTTATGGTTAGGATTAAGGCTAGGTTTAGGGTTAGGTTTTGGTTTATATCAGAGGTTACGGTTAGGGTTTGTGATAGGTTATAATAAGTGTTAGGGCTAGAATTAGGGTTATGTTTAGGGTTAAATGTAGTGTTACCGCTCTAATTACGGATAGGTTTTGGGTTAGGTTAGGGTAAGGTTTAAGGCTACAGCCAATGTAAGCACTAGGGTTATGATTAGAACTTGCTTTAGGGTTAGGGTTAGGTCTAGGTCTAGGGTTAGGTTTAGGTTTAGGTTTGAGTGATGTTTACAGCTAAGATTAGTGTTAGGGTCAGAGTCAGGGCCAGGGTTTGTTTTAGGGTTAGGGATAGGACTCGAATTAGAGCTAGGTTTAGGGCTAGGTGTAGGCTTAGGGTTTGGTTTGTGTTAAAGGGTAGGGTTAGGGCTATGGCTAGGTTGTTTTGTAGGGCTAGGGCTAGGTTAGGACTAGTTTTAAGACTAGCATTAGTGTTATGGCTTGTGTTAGTGAGAGGTTTAGCTTAGGGTTAGGGTTAGATTTAGAGTTAGAGTTTGATATAGGATTAGAGCTAGAACTAAGGATAGGGCTAATGCAAAGGCTAGTGATAGGTGTATTGTAAGGGATAGGTTTAGAACTAGATATAGGGCTAGGTTGAGAGTTAGAGTTAATCTATCTCTAACCCTAACCTTAACCCTAACCCTAGCCCTAAGACTAAATCTCGCCCTAGCTCTATCCCAAGTTTAACCCTATCCCTTACCAGAACCCTAAACCTAGCCACAACACTTTCCCTATCCTTAGTTCTAGCCCTCACCTTAAGTCTAACCCTAATTCCAAATTTAACCCTAACACTAAGCCTAAGCCTAACACAAACATTAGCCCTAACCCTAATCATAGGACTAAAACAAAACCGAGCGTTATCCCTAACTCTAAACCTTAACTTAAACCAAACACTAACACTACTACTAGACCTAACCCTAGCCCTAGTTCGAGTCCCAACACAAACCTTAAAACCAACCCTGATGCTGACTCATATCCTAACACTTACCCTAGCTGTACACACTGCCCTCACCTTAAACTGAACCCTAACAGTAACTCTAGCCCTAATTCGAGTTCTAACTCTAACCCTAAAACTAAGCCTGACCCTGACTCCTATTCTAACATGAACCCTAGCTAAAAATATAACCCTAACCTTAAACCTAACCCTAACACTTAACCTAACCCATACCCTAACACTAAAACTAACCTTAATGGTAACCCTTGTTCTTACATTAGCCATTGCCCTAACCCTAACACAAAACCTAGGACTAATCCGAGTCCTAAACCTAGCTTTAACCCGAACTCTAACCATAACCAAGCTCTAAACCAATCCCTTACTTAAGCAAAACCTTAAACCTAAGGGTAACCCTAGACCTATCCCTAATCCTAGGGCTAACCAAAACACTAACCTTATTAATAGCCCTTATCCTAGTCTTCATTCTAGATCTAACCTATTCAAAACCCTAACACTAACCCTGACCCTTCTACTGACCTGACCATTAATCTTAGGTCTAATCCTAACCATAACCCTAAACCAAAATCTACTGTAATCCTATCTCTAGACCTAATCTGGAACCTAACACTGAGCCTAGCCCTAACCATAGCTCAGAACCTAACCCTTACACTAAACATAACCTTAAACTAACCCTAGTTCTAATCCTCACCCTAACCCTAAATCAAGACCTAATTCTAACCATAAACCTTGCCCTAAACTGAAGTCTAACTGTATCATTAACCTAAACATAACCCTTACCATAATGTTAACCCTAGGCCTAACCCTAAACGTATGTTTATCTCCAAACTTATCAATTACCCTAAACCAACCCTGATCCCTAGATCTAATACAATCATTATCCTAATCCTACCTCTAATGATAATTCAAGCCCTAAACCTAAACTGAATCCTAAACCTAACCCTGAAACTGACCCTAATAATTCCGCTTGCTCTAAACTTCACTTTTACGCTATACCTAACCCTTACACTAGACCTAGCCATAAAACTAACCCCAAAACTATCCATAAGCATAAACCTAGACCTGATATTAGCCCTTGCCATGATACTAGCCCTAACCCTAACACAAACCCTAGCCCTTATCCTAGCCCTAAACATAGTCTTAATTATAACCCTAACCATAAACCTAGGCCTAACTCTAACACTACCCCTAGCCCTAAAATTTGATCTAATTTAGGCCCATCCCTAACCTTAACCCTAACCCTAGCCCAAAGACTAACTTCAACTATCACCTTAGTCCTAACCTAGTTTTAAACCTATACTTTACTGGAAACCTAATCCTAGCCCAAACCATAGGTCTAACACTAGCCCTATTCATAGCCCTAGCAGTAACTTTAGATCTAACCCTAACTCTAAATCTAACAATAAACCTTAGCCTAAACCTAAACCTAACACTAGCCCTAAGCCTAAGGCTAATCCTAAAACTAAATCTAACCCTAGCCCTAAAACAAAACCAAGCCATAGACCTAAAGCTAACCCTTAAACAAAACAAAGCCCTAACCCTACAATTATCCATAACTCTATCCATAATTCGAGTTCTAAGCCAAACCCTAAAACTAACCCTGACCCTGACTCTGACCTTGACACTAACCCTAGCTCTAAACATCACCCTAACCCTATACCTAAACATAACAATAGACATAGCCCTAATGCTAACTGTAAAATTAGCACTAATCGCAACCCAGGTATTTACATTAGCCGTTACCCTAAACCTAGCCTTAACTTAACCCAAAACCTAGCCTTATTCCGAGCACTATCCCTAGATTTACCCCTAACCCTAACCCTATCACTAAAAGTAATTATAACCCTAGATTTAACCCTAACCCTAATCCTAAGCCTAACCCTATCAATAATCGTAACAATAACCCTAGCTGTACCCCTATCTCTAACCCTATCCATTACCCTAACCATAACCCTATTCCTAATGCTAAACCTGGGCCTAAACCTAACCGTATCACTAATCCTAACACTATCCACTACACTAAACGTAACCTGAAACCTAAACCTAACACTATCTTTACCCTAATCCTAACTCTAATGCTAATTCGAGCCCTAACATTACACCTTAACCTATCCAAAATACCAATCATGACCCTGACCCTTAGAATACCCTTAGCTCTAAACCTGAACCTAACCCTAAACCTAACCCTTATACTAGATGTAGCCGTAAACCTAAACCTAAAACTATTTTTAACCATAACACTAGACCTGAAATTAGATCTAGCCATAATCCTAGCACTAAACCTATGCTTAATCCTATTCTGAACCATAACCCGAGCCCTAACTCTAGTTCTATTCCTCATCCTAGCCTTCAACCTACATATAACCTCAACCTATAACCCAAAACTAACCATAACCCTAAACCTAAACATAACCCTCACCCTAAACCTAGACCTAACACAAAGCCTCATGCTAATCCTAGCCTGTATTTAATCCTAACCTAACACTAAACCTAGCCATAAGACTAAATCTAACTCTTGCCCTAGCTCTAGTCCTAGTTCTATTCTTAGCCTTAATACTAAACCTAGATCTAAGCCTAAGTCTAAATCTAAACCTAACTCTCAAGTTAACTATAAATTAAGCCTAAACCAAACCCTACCATTACCCCTAACCATAATGCTAATCATAAAATGTGCCCTAGCCCTAGCCCTAGCCATAAACCAAAACCAAGCCATAGCCCTAATCTTATACCTTAACCTAAATTAAACCATGACCCTACAAGTAACCCTAAAACTAACTCTAAGACTAACCCTGACCCTGACACTGACCCTAACACTAATCCTAGCTCTAAACACCACCCTAACCTAAAATTAACATTAACACTATATCTAGCCTAAACCTAACCCTAAAACTAGCCTTAATCATAATTCTAGTTCATACATTATTCATTGTCCTAAACATAGCCCTAACCCTAACACAAATTCTACACCTAATCCGAGCCCTAACCTTAGCTCTAACCATAACACTAGGCCTAACCCTAACCCTAACACAAGCCGTAACCCTAACTCTAACCCTATTCCTTACACTAAGCCAAAACCTAACCCAAATGCAAACCCTAATCCTAATTCTAGTACTTAGCCTAACTTAAACTCAAACCATAATACTAGTCTTAACCCTAGCCCTCCTTCT
The DNA here is from genome assembly GCF_047511675.1 of Marmota flaviventris. Classification (NCBI taxonomy): domain Eukaryota; kingdom Metazoa; phylum Chordata; class Mammalia; order Rodentia; family Sciuridae; genus Marmota; species Marmota flaviventris. The sequence goes on from NC_092514.1 coordinate 9,983,595, forward strand.
ACCTCTAAACCTATCCCTGACCATCATCTGACCCTAACATTAACTCTAGGTCTAAACCTGACCCTAATCCTAAACCAAATCCTAACACTAGCCCTACTGGTAACCCTATACATATACGTAAGCCTAACACAGACTTAGACCCAAAGTTAATCCTTAATATAGCTATAACTCTAGACCTAGATCTAAACAAAAACTAGCACGAGCACTAACAATAACCCTTAACATAAACCGAACGATTACCCTACCCCTAGACCTAATCTAGTCCTAATTTTGCTTCTAACCCTAAACCTATCCCCAAAACTGACCCTAATTCTAACACTGAACCTAGCTTTAAACATGACACTAAATCACAAACTAGACCTAACACTAGAACTGGCCATAACCCTAACCCTAATACTAGCCCTAAATATAACCCTAGCTCTTACATTAACCATAGTCCTAACCCTAGCCCTAAACATAACATAAAACCTAGGACTAAACATAGCTCTAACCTAACCCTAGCCCTAAACCTAGCCCTAATGAAAGCCTCCCTTAGAACTAACCCTAGCTCAAAGCCTAACCTTTACACTAAACATAACCCTAGCTCTATCCTAAACCCTATCCCTAACCCTAGCCCTAATCCTAACATTAAACCTAGTCTGAACTTTAGCTCTAAACATATCCATTACGCTAACCCTAACCCTAATTAAAACACCATCCCTAACACAAAACCTAATTCTAACCATAAATGTAAACCTTGACCTAAACCTAAACCTAACCCTCACCCTAGCCCTAACCCTAGCTCAAACACTAACCCTTACCCTAACTTAGCTATAACCCTAGCCATAAACTTAACACTTACCCTAACCTTAAAACTTACTCTAAATCACACCCTAACCCTATCCCTCAACCTAGCCGTAATCCTAGAGTTAATCCAAACCATAACCTAGCCCTAACCCTAGCTCTACTCCTCTCCATTACACTAAACATAACTTTAACCATAATGGTAACCATAACCCAATTGCTAAACCTAACTCATGCATTACACTAAACCTTATCTGCAACCTAAACTAAGCCTGATCCATTACTCTAATCCTAAACCTACCCAAATGCTAATTCGAGCATTAACCCTAAACCTTTAGCTAAACCAAATGCTAACTCTGACCCTGTTCCTGACCCTTATAATAAAACTAGTCCTAAATATGACCTTTAACCTAAACCTAACTCTTACACTAGACCTAATCCTAACCTAACCCTAAAACAATTTTTAACATTAACCTTAGACCTGATATTAGCCCTAGACCTGGTCCTGGCCATAACCCTAACAGAAACCCTAGACCTTAACCTAGACCTAAACGTACACTTAATCCTAAACTGAAATGTAACCCTAGTCCTAATCCTAATTCTAAAGCTCACACTATACCCACCCATTTCCCTAAACTTTACCTTAACACCAATGCTAATCCTAATTCTAGCCCAACCCCTTAGTCTAACCCTAACTCTAACCCTTGCCTTAATACTAGCAATAATGTAGCCTGACACCAACACTAACCCTAGCTCTAACCCTAACCCTAACTCTAGCCGTAATCCTAGCCCTAACTCTAAAACTAACCATAGTCCTAAAACTAGCCCCAATTTAGCCCAAACCCAACACTAACCCTAGCTCTAATCCTAGCCCTAATTTACCCTAAACCTAAACCTAACCCTAAGACTACTACTATGATTAACTCCAATTCTAACCCTAGCTCAATCCCTAGTTCTAACCATATTCATTACCATAACACTAACCCTCACCCTAACCCTAGCCCTAGCCCTACCCTAACCCTAGATCTAACACTGACTCTAAATGTAATCCTCACCCTAAGCCTAAACCTCAACCTAACACTAGCCCTAACCCTGATGCTAATCCACAATCTAGCCATAACCGTAGCCCTAGCCCTAAAACAAAACCAATGTATATCCCTAAACCTTACCTTAAACCAAACCCTAACCATACAACTACTACTAACTTTAGCCATAATGCGAATTCTAACCCTAACCCGAAAACTAACCCTGAATCTGACACGAACCCTAACAATAACCCTTGCTCTAAACAACACCCTAACCCTAAACCTAACCATAACACTAGACCAAGCCATTACCACAACCCTAAAACTAGCACTAATTGCAACACTAGTTCATACATTACCATAACCCTAATCCTAGCCCTAACCAAACCTAAAATCAAACCCTAATCCCAGCCTAATCCCTAACTTTAAACCTAACCCTAACCCATAACATAGTCCTAAACTTTACCCTAAACCTAGCCAAAATTCTAACCATAAACCTAGCCCTTTCACTACCTCTAACCCTATCCATTACCCTAATCATAACCATAACTCTAATGGTAACCCTAGACCTAAGCCTAAACTTATCCCTAACCCTAACCAATTTCATTAACCTAAACCTAAACTGAATGCAAAACCTAACCCTATCATTACCCTAACTCTAACCCTAATGCTAATTCAAGCCTTAACCCTAAACCTTAACCCAACCCAAACCTAACTCTGCCCCTTCCCATGATAATATACCTAGCTCTAACCCTGAACCTGCCACTGAACCTAAATCTTATACCAGACCTAGCTACAAACCTAACCCTAAAACTATTGCTAACCAAAATCCTAGACCTGACTTTTGCCCTAGCCGTAATTCTAGCCCTAAAGTTAAAACAAAACAAACCCATAATCTTAACACTTACCCTAGCCCTACTCCTATCCATAACCCTAGCCCTAAATTTAGCCTAACCCTATCAATTACCCTAAATGTAACCCTAATTATAATGATAACCCTAGGCCTAAATCTAACATTATCCCTAACCGTAACCCTATCCATTATGCTAAATCTAACCTGAACACTAAACCAAACCCTATCATTACCCTAAACCAAACCCTAATGCTAATTCGAGCCCTAACCCTAAACCCTAACCTAAACAAAACCCTAAACCTGAAGCTGACCCTAATAATACCCCTAGTTCTAAATTTGACCCCTACCTGAAACCTAACACACTAAACATAGCCATAAACCTAACCCTAATCTTTAGCTTAACCCAAACCGTCACCCTATAACGAGTTCTAGCCCTAGACCTCATTCTAGTTCTAACATAAACCCAAACCCTAAACCTAACCCTCACATTTATTCTGACTCTAACAGTAACTCTATGTCTAAACTTGAACCTATACCTAAACCTAAATGTAACACTAGCCCTAGACCTAAACCTAATCCTGACTCTAGCCATATCTCTAGCCCTAGACCTAAACAAAAACCTAGCCCTAGCCCTAATGATAAACCTTAACCTTACACAAACACTAATCCTACCCCTAGATCTAACTCTAGTGATAATTCTGGGTGTAACACTAATCCTAACAATAACCCAAACACTGACCATGACTCTAACACTGACCCTGCTCTAAACATCACAAAAACTGTAACCCAAACCCTAACACATTATTTAGCGTAACACTTATCTAAAAAGTAGCCCTAATCATAACCCTGGTTTATACATTAGTTGTAGGCCTAACACTAGCCACAAACTAACCCAAAACCTGGCCCTAAGCCTAGCACTAACCCTAGTTTTAAACCAAACCCTAAAACTAGCCCTAATACATACCCTAACCATAGATCTAACCCTAGCTTTTACCCTATCCATTACCTTAAGCTAAACATTAAACCTAATGCTAACCCTAGTCCTAACCCTAATTCTTAGCCTAACCCAAACCCTAACCCTACTGCTAGGCCTAACCCTAACCCTAACCCTAATCCAATCACAGACCCTGACAATAACACTAACCCTAGCTATAAAACTGACCCTAATGGAAACCTAAACCTAACAGTAGACCTAGACATAACTGTAAACATAAACCTTACATTACCATAGCACTAAAACTAGCCCTAAGTCTAACACAAAACCTAGCCATAATCCTAGGCCTAAATCAAGCCCAAAGCGTAACCTTATCCCTATTCTAACCTTATCCCTTATCCTAAGCGTAACCCTTATGCTAACCCTAACACTCGCCTTAGACCTAATCCTAGATAAAACCCAAAACTGAACCCTAAACATAAACCTAGCCCTATCCCTAAACCTAATCCTAATCCTAGGCCTAATCATAATGTCAACACTAGCCCTAATACTATCTCTAAATTTATCCATTACCCTAAACCGAACCTTAAACCTTATGATAACCCTAGCTCTAATCCTAATTGTGAACCTAATCCTAGACCTAACCCTAAACCTAATCTTCATCTTAGCCTTAACCCTAGATAAATCCCTAACCCTTACTCTAACACTAACCCTAGCCCAAACCCTGATATTAATCCTAAATCTAAAATTACCCCTTACCCTAACCTGACATCTAACCTTATCCATTACCGTAACTCAAATGATAAGCTTAGCTCTAACCTTAACACTAACCCTAAAGCTAAAACTACCCCTAAACCTAACCTGACATCTAACGCTAACACTAATTCTTCCTATAAAACTGACCCTAACCGAAACCTAAACCTAACATTAGACCTAGCCATAACCGTAAACATAACCATCACTTTACCATAGCACTAAAACTAGCTCTAAACCTAACACAAAACCTAGCCCTAATCCTAGGCCTAAATGTAGCCCAAAGTGTAACCCTAACCTTTAACTAACATTATCCCTTATCCTAAGCCTAACCATCATGCTAACCTTAACCCTCACCTTAGACCTAACCCTAGATAAAACCCAAAACTGAACCCTAAACATAACCCTAGCCCTATCCCTAAACCTAAACCTAATCCTTGCCCTAATCATAATGTTAACACTACCCTAATACTTTTCTAAAATTATCCATTATCCTAAACGGAATCGTAACCATAGTGATAAACCTAGCTCTAATCCTAATTGTAGACTTAATACTAGACATAACCATAAAAATAACCCTCATTTTAGACTTAACCCTAGATGAAACCCTAACCCATACTCTGACACTAACCCTAGCCCAAACCCTAACACTAACCCTAAACCTAAAACTACCCCTAACCCTAACCTGAAATCCAACCCTATACATTACCTTACCTCTAATGATAATCTTAGGCCTAACCCTAACACTAACCATAAACCTAAAACTATGACTAATCCTAACTTTACATCTAACAATATTCATTAACCTAACTCTAAAGATAACCTTAGCCCTAACCCTAACACTATCCCTAAACTTAACCATAAATCTAACCCTAGACATAAACCTAAACTTAACACTCACCCTAGCTATAACTCTACCTCAAAACATATCCTGTATCCTAAACCTAACCCAAACCCTAACCCTAGAACAAGCCCTAAACCTAACCCTAACTCTAACCCTAATTCTTCCAAAACCCTAGGCCTAACCCTAGCTCTAATGCTATACATTACCCTAACTATAACCCTAACCCAAATGCTGACCCTAGGCCTAACCCTACACCTATCAGTAACCCTAACCCTACCAATTACCCTAATCTTAACCTAAATCCTAAACCTAAACCTATCCATTAAAATAACCTTAATTTTTACCCTAATGCTAATTTGAGCCGTAATCCTAAAAATTAACCTAACACAAAACCGAATCCTGACCCTGATCCTAGAAATACACGTTACCCTTAACCTGGCCCTTACCCTAAACCTAATATTAGACCTAGCCATGAACCTAACCATATAATTACCCGTAGCTGTAACCCTAAACCTGACATCATCACTATCTCTAAAACTTGCCCTAAACCTAACACAAAACCTAGCCCTCATCCAAACACCAAATCTAGCTTTAATCATAACAAAAAAATAACCCTAGGACTAAACCTAACCCTTTTACTAACTCTAACCCTATCAATTACCCTACACCTAACATGAACCCTAAATCTAAACCTATCATGACCCTAACCAAACCCTAATGCTAATTCAAGCACTAAACCTAAACCCTAACCTAAAGCAAACCTGAAACTTAATTCTAACTGTAATAATACCCCTAGTTCTAAACCTGACCCTTACCTTAAACCTAACCCTTACAATAGACCTAGACATAAATCTAACCCTCAATCTATCCCTAATGTAAGCCTAGACCTGACACTAGCCCTAGCCCTTATTCTTGCCATAACCCTAAAACAAACCCTAGCCCTAATCCTAGCCCTAAACCTAGCCTTATTATTAAACCAAACCATAAACCTAGCCCTAACCGAAATTCTAACCTTCGACCTAGCTCTAAAACTAGCTCTAAACCCATCGATTACTCTACACCTAACCCAATCCCCTAACATAAACCTAAGTTTAAAACAAGGCCTAACCCTAACACAAATGCTAGATGTAATCCTAGACCTAATTTACCCCTAAACCCAACCTAACCCTAGCCCTAAGACTAACTCTAACTCTCGCCCTAGTCGTATTTCTAGTGCTAATCCTATCCCTTACCATATTCCTATCACCTGCCTTTACATTAGCCCTATCCCTAGCTCTAGCCCTAATCCTATATCTAAGCCTAACTCTAAATCAAACCCTAACCCTAAGCTAAACCTTTAAATAACACAAGCTGAAATACTAATGCTAATCCTAAAACTAGCCTTAACTTACCCTAGCCCTACCAAACAACCAAGACATAGCCCTAACCCTAACCTTTAACATAAACCAAACCCTAAGCCTACACCTCGGCCTAATCCTAGCTCTAATTTGAGTCCTATCCCTAACCCTAAAACAAAACCTGACACTGACTCTGACCTAACACTAACGCTAGCTCTAAACATCACTCAAAACCTCAGCCTAATCCTAACCCTATACCTAGCCCTAACACTAACCCAAAAATGAGTTCTAATCATAACCTTAGTTCTTACATTAGCTGAAGCCCTAAACCTAGCCCTAACCTAACCCAAAACCTATCCCCAATTGGAGCCCTAACACTAACTTTAACCCTAACCAAAAACCTAATTCTAGCCCTAACACTTACCCTAAACCTAACCCTAAACCTAACCCTTGCCATTACCCAAAACCTAACCCTAACGCCACCTTTAATCCTAACCATAAACCTAGCCCTAACCCCAGCTGTAACCCTATCCATTACCCTAATCCTAATCCTAACACGAATGCTAACCCTAAGATAACCCTAAACCTTTTCCTAACCCTAAACCTATACATTACCATAAACCTAACCTGAACCCTAAACCTAACCATATCCATAAACATAATCCTAACACTAATAAACTTAACCCTAAAACTATCTCTAACCATAACCCTAGACCTGACATTAGCCCTAGCCCTAATAAAGCCCTAACACTAGAACAAACTCTAGCCTGATTTCTAGCCCTAATCTTAGCCTTAATCCTAAACCTAACCCTAACTAAACATAAACCTAAACCTAATTTTAACCCTCACCCTAGTTCTAAAGCTAGCTATAACATCATACCTAACCATAAACATAACGATAACCCTAGCCATAAAGATATGCTCACCCTTAATAATAATCCTAGCCTTAATCCTAGCCCTAATTAAGCCATAATTCTAACGCTATATCTCAACCTAACACTAAGACTAACTCTCGCCCTAGCACTATCCCTAGTTCTTACCCTATCCCTTATGATAATTCAAATGCTAGACCTAACCATAGCCCTAACCTTTACTGTAGCCCTAAACCTAGATCTAACCCTAACTCTAAATATAACCCTAAGTCTAAGCCTAAACCACACCCTAACACTAGCTCTAACCCTAATGCTAATTTGAAAATTTGCCCTAACCCTAGCCCTAGCCCTCAAGCAAAAACGATCCATATCACTGATTCTAAACCTTAACCTAAACAAAACCTAACGAATTAATTAGTTCTAAAGTCCTAAACCTAACTCTAGACTAATACTAAAACTGACTCTGACCTTAACACTAACCCTAGCTCTACACATCACCCTATCCCTAAAGCTAATCCTAACACTAGACCTTGCCCTAGACCTAAGCCAAAAACTAGTCCCAATCTGATGCCAGTTCTTAAATTAGCCATAGCTGTAAACCTAAGACAATACCTAGCCCTAATTCAAGCTTCACCCTAACTTTAACCCTAACCCTAAAACTCGCCCTAACCCTAGCCTTATCCCTAGTCCTAATCCTAGCTCTAACCCTATTTCTTACACTTAGTCAAACCCTTTCCCTATTGCTACCCTAGTCCTAACCCTAATTCTGTGCCTACGCCAAACCTTAACTCCATTCCTAGTACTAACCTTAGCCCTCATTCTAGCTCTAAACTTAACCCAAACCCTAACCCTAACCCTAACCCTTATTCTGACCCTAACACTAAACCTAGGTTTAAACCTGACCCTAAATTCTATCCGAAACCAAACACTAGCCCTACCAGTAACCCTAAAAATAAACTAACACTAACAGTAGCAATAGACCTAAACCTAATCCTAAATATAGCCATAATCCTAGACTTAGCCCTAACAATATCCCCTAACCAAACCAAACACTCACTCTAACCCTAGATCTAACACTAGTCCTCATTCTGGACCTAACGCTAAACCTAATCCTAACCTGAAACCTGACACTTACCCTAACAAAAACCCTAACTCTAAACATTATCCTAACCCCAAAAATAACCCTAACACTAGAAGAACTCTAAATATAGCCATAACCATAACTCTAGCACTTACATTACCCGTATACCTAACACAAGCCCTAAACCTCACCCAAAACCTAGCCATAATTACAGCCCTAAACGTAACCCTAAGCATAACCCTAACCCTAAACCAAACACTAACCCTTTTTCTAGCCCTAACTCTAGCACAAACCCTAAACTTTACCCTAAACATAACCCTAGACAAAACCCTAAATCTCACTAACTCTAGCCCTAATCCTAACTGTAATCATAGCCCAAAGGCTAGCTCTAACTCTATCCATTACACTAACCATAACCCTAAAACTAATGGTAACTCTAGCCCTAAACCTAACCCTAATACTACCCTAGCCCTAACTATAACCCTAACCCTCACCTTAGCCCTAAACCTAGTTAAATCTCTAACCATTAAACTTAACCTAACCCTAAAACTAACCCAAGGCCTAAACATAGCCCTAACCCCATCTATTTTCCTAACCTTAACCCTAGCCCAAACCATAGCTCGAACTCTACCCATTGCCCTAACCCTAAACTTAACCATAATGATAACACTAGACCTAAAGGTAAATTTACCCTAACCCTAAACCGAAACCTAATCCTAGAACTAACAATGAAACTAACCCTAACCCTAAATCTAAGTTAGCTCAAATCCTAACCCTAATTCTAAACTTAAACCTAAGGTTAACCTAAACCTAACACTATCTTTAACCTGACATCTAAACTATTACCCTCACCCTAATGATAACACTCGCCCTAACTGTAACACTAACCATGACCATAAACCTAGACCAAACTCTAAATAAATCTTAGCCATAGCAAAAATCCTAGCTCAAACACTAATCCGTATCCTAAACCTAATCCTAACTGTAAACCTTGCCCTAACACTGACCATAACCCTAATTCTAGCCCTCATTTTAATCATAACCCTAGCCCTAACCCTAGGTCTAACCCTATAAATTACCCTAATGATAACCATAATCCTAATGCTAACCCTAAGCCTAACCCTAAAACTATCACTATCTTAAACCTAACCAGAACCCTAAACCTAACACTATCCATTACCTTAACCCTAATTCTAACCTTAATGCTAATTTGAGCCTTAACACTAAATTTTAATCTAACCCAAACATGAAGCCTCTCTCTGACCCTAATAATACCCCAGCTCTTATTCTGACCCTTTCCCTAAACTTAACACTTTAATATGACCTAGCCATTAACCTAACCCTAAAAATATCACTTAATATAAACCTTGACCTGAAATTATTCCTACCCCAAATTCTTGGCCTATATCTAAAACAAAACCTAGCCCTAATCTTTGAATCTAGGCTTAATCCTAAAGCTAACCATAACCCTAGGCCTAACCCTAAAGGTAATCATAAAACTAGCTCTAACCCTAACCATAGCACTCAAACAAAATCGAGCAACAGGCCTAACACTAACCTTAACTTAAAACAAACCCTAGCCCTACAACTAGATCTAACCCTAGCCCTAATTCTAGTCCTAATCATAACCTTAAATGTAACCCTGAACCTGAATTATATTCTAACACTCATCCTAGCTCTAAACACCACCCTAAATTTAAACTGAACCCTAACAGTAACCCTAGTCCTAATTCGAGTCCTAACCCTAACTCTAAAACGAACCCTGACCTGCCTGATATCCTAACACTAACCCTAGCTATAAATATCACCCGACTCTTAAACCTAACCCTAACACTTGACCTATCCCTACCTCTAACCCTAATTGTAACCCTAGTTAATATATTAGCCATTGCCCTAACCCTAGCCTTAAACCTCACACAAAAACTAGTCCTAATCTGAGCCCTTTAACCTAGCTTTAACCCTAACCATAAACCTAACCCTAGCCCTAACACTATGCCTTATGCTAAGCAAAACCTTAAACCTAATGATAAACCTAGACCTATTCCTAATCCTTAGGCTAACCAAATCCTAACCCTATTAATTAATAGCCCTAAACCTAGATCTTATTCTATCTCTAATGCTATCCCAAACCCTAACACTAACCCTGACCCTTATTCTGACCATAACATATATCCTAGAGCTAAACCTGACCCTAACCCTAAACCAAACCCTAACACTAGCCCTACTTGTAAACTTGTGCCTAAACCTAACCATACCACTAGCTCTAGACATAAATCTAATCCTAAATCTAGCCTGAACTCTAGCTCTAGACCTAAACTAAATCCTAGCCATAGCCCCGATAAAAACCTTGACCTCACCCAAACACTAACTCAAACCCTAGACTTAAATCTAGTCCTAATTCTGGCTGTAACCCTACCTTTAACTCTAACCCAAACATTGACCCTG